>NC_082596.1:13429466-13733392 GCF_030936135.1 Gavia stellata
CTTCTCAAGAGCTTAGGAATTTGGCTACTCTAAATTACAGCAAAATAATAATAAATAACAATATAAATTAATATAATGCTATGATCTAAATGTGCCTCACAAACAAATTGATACTAAAACAATATGTGGTCAATTCTGTCAGCCATTAAATTGCAGTCACCTCTAACATGAAATATGTAAGCAATGTAATCTTGTGCAAACACAAATTAACATGGAAAGCAGAGTACTCTATCTAAGTGAAACAACAGGGAGAAAACAGTTATCTGCAATGGAATTTGGCATAGATGTGAACATTAATACCCCAAGCTCTTGGATGATAACAAAAGGTCTGCCACCCAGTTTTCCATCAAGTTTAAAATAAGGCGCTTTTATGCCTGATAAAACTGTGCTGAGACACTACTTTACCAGTCTCTAAAGGAATAGAATTACCAGTTCCACTTGTTGACAGCAATGTTTTCTAAACCTGTATGTTGGCCTGCAAGGATAAGTGGTCATGTACAGAACTGCATCACTGAAACACAGGGCTTAGATTCAGCTAAAAGTTAAAGCACGTGCTTGTTCCACAACAGTTAAACCTAGACTCCTCACTGACTTACAGCACTGTGCGCACTGAAGCATGCATCATTGTAAGATATCTCAAGTGAATACAGGGAAGAAAAAAAACAAAGCTGGAGAAACTGGTACTGAATGGAAGTTGAACTAAACATCCTGGATCTAATACGATTTATTCCTGTTCTGACCCAGATCTTGAAGCTACCAAGTGAATGACCTTCCACCTTCAGTGGGTGCAGGGTAACGAGTTTCCTTCGTCTGCAACATTCAGCCAACTGACCAGGAGACCAGGGCACATCAGTACAGAGCTGGAATACTGTGTCCAGTGTGGAGCTCCTCAGTACAAGATAACCCCCAAAACAGTGACATACTGGACTGAGCCCAGAAGACGAACATCAAGTTGTTTGGGGCGGGAGAAGATGGTATTCAAGGAGAGGCTGAGGGAACTGCACCTGTTCAGTCTTAAACAGAGAAGGTGAAGAGGAGACGTTTCTGCTGTCTACATCTACCTAATCAGAAAACACAGAGAAGATGGAGCCAGAGCCTTCTTGGAGGAGCATGGCAACAGGACAAGAAGCAAAGAACAGAGTTGGAACATGGGAAATTCTGATTAGATACAAGGAAAATATTTTATTTTTTTTTTACCATGACAGTGGTCAAATATTGGAACAGACTGCCCAGAGAGACGGTGGAATCTCCATCCCTGGAGGTGTTCAAGGCGAGACTGACCAGAGCCCTAAGGAACCCCTGTTTTGAGCAGGGGTTGGACTGGATGACCTATGGATGTGCCTTTCAGCATGGCAAGGTACAGAGCAAAGAAATAGAGCATGGCAGAAACTGAAGAGCTATGTATCTTTCACTATCTATTAACATTGCAGAGACAATCTGGAGGTTGGTTGAGACCCTGTGGCTGCTACTCAACAGTGAGGTAAAGCTCAGCCAAGCAAGAAAGATCAGGGGAGAGTTACAGGGTTTGCAGTGATGGAGTCATTCACTGCAGCTGGAGGTACATGTACACATCTGAAACTGTCCGAGTCATTCTGTAACTTGCTATCTGCAAGTAATGTTTCCTACCATTCTGATTTGAGTAGAAGTTTTCACTCCTGGTCTGGCCTGATCTATATTCCTCATACTTTCATTAGCTCTCAACTATCACAAGAATAAGGTTTCCCCAGGCAGAAAGTCCTCAGCAACCAGGAGGCCCCAGCTAACACTGAACCGGCCACTGCAGTCCAGGCATCCTCCACTCGCTGCACTACCTTTGTGTGCTGGTTTCGGCTGGGATAGAGTTAATTTTCTTCATAGTAGCTAGTATAGGGCTGTGTTTTGGATTTGTACTAAAACCAGTATTGATACACAGGGATGTTTTAGTTACTGCTGAGCAGTGCTTACACAGAGTCAAGGCCTTTTCTGCTTCTCACACCGCCCCGCCAGCAAGTAGGCTGGGGGTGCACAAGAAGTTGGGAAGGGATACAGCCGGGACAGCTGACCACAACTGACCAAAGGGATATTCCATACCATATGATGTCACGCTCAGTATATAAACTAGGGGGAAGGCTGGCCGGGGGACCGCTGCTTGGGCTGGGCATCGGTCGGAGGGTGGTGAGCAATTGTTTTCATTTGCATCACTTGCCTTTCTTGTTTGTTGTTGTTTTCATTACAATTTTTATTATTATTATTATTATTATTATTATTTTTATTATTATTTTACTTCATTTCATTTATTAAACTGTTTTTATCTCAACCCACGAGTTTTCTCGCTTTTACTTTTCCTATTCTCTCCCCCATCCCGCTGGGGCAGGGGAGGAGTGAGCGAGCGGCTGTGTGGTGCTTAGTTGCCAGCTGGGCTTAAACCACGACACTTTGTATAAACCTTTACTGGAGATAAGGACCAAGACATAGAATTTAAGGTGCTTCATAACCTGGACTGTCTAGAGAACACCTAAAGCTTCACAATGAAGACTACTACAGCTGTGCTCCTGCCCGCATTCATCATTCATTTCTACTCTAGTGTGAAACACCAAGCTTCCTTAGAAGCCAAAGCAAAGATTAAGAATTAACTTCCCAGCAATTTAAAACCACGATAAACTTGGACCTAAACACAAAACATGTTTCTTTGACCCTGCCTTCTCTAACATAAATACATAGCAGTACTGCATTATTAAAAAAGCAACAAAACCAAACATGCAGAGCAGTAACATGAAAACTCTTTCAAAGCAAAACTTCACCACACTTTTTTCCATCTGCGAAGAAAATGAGAGAACAAACAAACACACACAAGGCAAGTGTTAGCCAGCTTGCCAAACACATGACTAGAATAAGCTGAAACACTGTGTGGTAAGAATGGTTTAAGGAGCTCTACAGAATAGAAGAGATGGCAAGTCTTTACTTCACTCTCTGCTTGGCCCAGAGGCTATTATCTAGACTATCACTTAAAAGAGGCTTAAGGCTTGGGGACAAGTTTGCTCACTTGCCAGTTTGCCTTAAAGTGTCCTCAGGTCCACACACCTGGTAGAGAAACCTCAGACATCTCATGCAGGCAAACCCAGCATGCTGAGCGGAGCCTGAAAACTTCCTCCCGTCCAAATAACCTGCTCTGGCAGGATGGGACCTGCCAGCTAAAGTGTGGTATCATCAGTGCGTTAAAAATTCACTTGGTGCCCCCTAAGCAAGTTAGTTGGCCTCTTTGCTTCAGTTCCCTGCTGTAACGAGAGAACAGTATTCCCCACCTCTCATTCTCTGCTCAGTTTACGAAGATCAGTAATTAATGTTTGATAATGGTAAATGCCAGGAGGCATGCTAGACTTTACACGCTCAGAAAAGGAAGCGCCAAATGCTTCATAGCCCTACCTTTTTTTCCACAGGAAATAATAAGCTAGCTGGATGTGCTTCCAGACACGTGCTATGGAAGCATATTTATTTCTTGTGTGCATCTTTGACTAGGTCACTCAACACCGTTAAGCAGGAAAAAGGAGCTCTGGCAGCTTACCTGCAGTTTCAATGCAAGGGTATGAAGGAGGAGGTTTCTGCCATTTCCCGTTTGCATCTTTCATATGAGATCTGTCTGAAGCAAACGTCTTCAAATACAAATCTGCCCGAATCATTCTGATTTTCCTAAATAATAATGCAACACTGTATCAAAAGATCCATGTATACAATACTGTATTAGTCACTCAGAACAAGAGACCCTTCCTCCCATCAAGGAGCATTAATTTCATTAAATACATAAATCAGCAATATTATGCCAAGCAGTTAACTAGTTAACAAGAAACTAGAGTGGGAAAGAAAAGGGCTTTTGATGACTAAGGTAAAGAGCTTTAGAAAAATAACACAGTGCATCTATTTTACTGGAGCATAGCAGAAAACCTCTGTCACTATGCAGCCACAAAGAGACCTTCAGCTTTGATTTCATGAAATAACATTCATGGTCTCTATATTTTGTGTCATCACCTGCGAAATTCTGGATGAAGGCTGTCATCCAACCTAAAGGCCTCCACACTGTACACGTCAAAAGGACACGGAAACGGCAACACTGTGTCAAGGTCATAAATGAAGTTCTGCTCTCCGCCGGAAACATGGAGTAACATGGTAGTCCTGGGAAGAAGGGTAATTGCCATTAGTTAAACAGCTGCTAGTGAGAAACTGGCAAAGGGAGTGAAAAACAAAATGCTTCCTAAAAGCAGAAGCTATAGATCCTTTCTTTAAATCCTGCTTTCTGCCCTTGAAGTATTAAGCCTGTTACACTTCTGGCAGCAGGAGAGAGATTTCCTAACACCTGTCTCACCCATCGTGCCTTTCAAGAAACCTTGGTACTCTCCCCATTCCTTTGCGGCCTCCTTTGGTTTAAGCCTGGACAGCTAAACTAAAGTGTACCCTACTCCTAAGAAAACAGCAAGTCTCTTTCATGTCCCACACCAAAGGTTGAGCGGGATAAGCATTTTTGTCTCAGACCCAGTCCTAAATAAAAGCTCACAACGCTATATGATGACGTAACATTAAAACTACCTAGTGATCTCTCCTAATAAGAGATGTTGTACCTGTTGCAGTAACACGGTCTGTGAATTTGAGTGCCGAGTGTTCAGCTGCCAGAAGCAGCTGAAAAAGCAGCATGCAACTGAAAAAGCAGCAAATGGCTCAGATCAAGAGGGCCGTAGGAGTAAGACGAATTCCTGTAGTAGCTCTTGAAGCTGGGAAAAAAGGCCTATGGGCACTCTATCACACTTTTTCAAGGTAACTGTTTTGTCTTGACACTTGGGTTCTGAGGTGCAGTTTTACTCCTTAACGTTTAAGAAACATGGGTGTGGTGGAGGTTTGGAGAAATTGGAGTTCCTTATGTTAGGTGTCAGGTACGTACACAGCAGACTCAGGATTTCTAAAAACTGGAAACCATAAAAACACTGAATTTGACACTGTGTAATTCTTGACTAGATCTCAGCTTGACAGGTAAAGAGAAACTGATCGCCCAAATAAAGATTAGCCATAGCTTAGCTACAAGTGATTGTGCCTTGGTTACATTTATTACGTGCAAACAGAATTAAACCCCCTTTATATGTACTTGGTGCTTTAAAAGTTCCAGTTCCATAAAGCTGGAAAAAATCCTGAACTCAAACTTGAGGAAGGAATCTGACTTCAAAGCTATATGACCACTTTTTAAATAAGACTCTTCTAAAGTCACATCTGAACAAAAGGGTCACCAGTGTTAATCACAGCTGGATGAAAACGTTAACCGAAATTTAACCCCTTCCCTCACGCTACATCTAGAGAAATGAGGGGAAAAAAACAGGGGGAAAGCCCAAGGAGAGCAATAAGCTTAAGTGAAATGCTATAGACTGCTCAGTGAAGCAAAAGACGCAAGAAACAGTCCTGCCGGTACATTAGGAACAAAATGAATCCTATCAATAGTACCAAGTCCATTAGTTGATAGAAATTCTTCAGTACTGAGAATCTACAAACGGCAGAACTGTTCAATACACGGCTGTAACAGTCTCCAATGATAGATCAGTAGGCAGTGATAAATATCGTCTATTCCAATAATAACCAACAGTGACAAATGACAGCAATTAAGGCTGGACACCAGGACACTGGATCCAGCTAAAGCACGCACAGGTCATCAAGGGTGTTGCAAGAGAGGACATAATCCAGAAGAGAGTCATAAGAAACATTAAGAGAGTAGAAAAGTATGCCTCACAAGGAAAAGCTCTACCTCAAACCACTCGTTTACAAAGACAAGTTTGGGGACAATCGTAGCATACACACACATTACCCAAATGTGATAGCAGCAGGCTCTTCAGTCTAGCAAAGATACAAGAGCCACTAGCCTTAAGTTAAAAGCAAATAATTTCAGTTACAAAAAATGGCATCTGCTTCTCATGGGCTTAGGGGAATTCATTTAGCAACACAAGTGAAACAGACTGCCTTGCTGGCAATATTTAAAGACAGCAACAAAACGGTTTTCTGAACGATGCGTGCTCGCTCAAACAGGTCGTAATTCAGGGCAGTCCTATAGTTTGCATCATGCAGGTTGTTTTAAACAGGGTTTCTTTAAGCAGAAGCTTTCTTTTTTTTGTGTGAAATCCTTCTAAGCAAAACCAAGCAAAAACCAGACTGCTGGTCAAAACCAACAGCACAGCTTTTAAAATTCCCCTCTTGTTCCTATATTTAATGGAATATTTGTTTTCACGTTACAAGTTCCGTAACAAAATCCACTTTTTATTTACGTAATGTTCATACGCACTCTGACATCCCCAGCATGCCCTCTGTACATCTCTATTTCAAAAACAAGTGGCACCTACTCCAGCTTGCGGACCAAGAGACATCTCAGCCTTCGCTGTTTTACATGACGACGCTTTGTGCAAAGTAAACTTCTCCGTCCTTCTGTTAACTATTTAACCTTCCACAAAGTCCAAGCAGCTCAGAAATAAAGCACAAGTACCTACCAGACAGCGTTCACTACTGCAGATACTCTGAGCCCTTGTAGAGATCCAGAACTGCCTCCATTACGTGGTTTATTGAACTCGGTGTTGATCTCCAGTGCTGCACATCCTGATCTAGGGGAGAGCCGAGCATCAGAGCGCACCCCAAAACCCAGACACCCCCGGAAGAGTAAACCAGACACCTTCCCCAACTTTGCCTGCACATACACCGTACTGTTCCTCCACGCTCGCCCCCACTCTGCAACACCAAGGGATGCGAGACAACTCCGGAGCCAGAACTTCATGGCTCGTCGGCTGCTGTCAGTCTGTCCGTCCGTCCGTCCGTCCGTCAGCCCGAGCGCCAGCGCGGGCAGCCCGGTGGCAGCGGACGGGAACTCGCCAGCTCCTCCGGGCGCACCGGGACTGAACTTCTTGACTCTCCCTTCCTTCCGACGGAGGAGTCAGACGGGTCTTCCTCCGCCCTGTGGCGAGCAAAGCCACGCCCCGGCTCCCGGCTTCACCGCTGGCGCAGGGCGGAGGAGGAAGGAACGGGGAGAGGAGATCGTCCTCGGAGGGGTTCAGCCCCCCTGCGGGCCAGGGGAGGGGAGGGGGGGCACGCTGCAGTCCGCTTCGAAGTGACGCCCCGGCTCCCCCCCGCCCTGGCTCCCCCAGGCAGCCCGAAGCCCGCCGCCCCCGGCAGGCGATGCCCCCCGGCCGCGGGGACAGCGCCGGCCGCTCACACGCCGCCGCCAGACAATAGGGAGGCGGGCGGGGCGCGGCCGGCCCACCGCACCCACCCCGCGGGCGGCAGCTGGGCGGCCGCCCCCGCCGGGCCCGGCTCGGCCCGCCCGCCCCCGCCGGCCAGGAGCCGCCCTTGCCCCGGGGAGGCACGGGGCGACGGGCGCGCTGGCGCTGCCCCGTCGCCGCCGGGAGAGCACCTGGCCCGCTCCCCGGGGGGGAAGCGGAGGCGTGCGGGGGGCACGCCTCCCCGGTGGGGGTCGCCTTCCCGCCTCCCGGCGCCGAGAGCCCCCTCTCCGCCCGCGCCAGCGGCGGCGGGAGACGCGAGCCCCTACCTGACGGCGCCGCTCCGCCTCGCCCCCTCAGCCCGCGCCGCCCGCCTGCCGCCTTCGCTCACGGCCGCGCCGCCATCTTGCGTTTCACAAACTACTGCACTTCTTTTGGGGCGGGGGGGCGGCGGGTGAGCCGGGAACTCCCAAGGCCGCCGGCCGCCCGGGCCCTCGCCTCGCCGCCGCCCGCAGCGCCCACTCGCATCCTCCCGGCGCCTCGCTGCCCCGGGGCGGGTGCGCGGGGAGGCCGGGCAGCGGCGGCCGGTGCCTCAGCCTCCCTGGCAGGGAGCGGGGGCGGAGCCGCTCCGCCGCCGCCGCCCCGCCCGTCAGGCGGTGGACAGCAGCCGGAGGGCGGCCCGGCCCCGCCGAGGCAGCGGCGGGGGACTGCCTTGGCGCCGCAGGCCGGTGGCCGCCGGCCTCTCCTCGCCCTTCGGCCCGGCGAGGTGCCGGCGCGCAGCGGTTGCGCAGGCGGCAGTTCTCGGGTGGCAGGGGCGCCCTCACAGCCCGCTCCTTCGCCGCCAAACTTCGGCTCCGCGCTAGACCTTCCCGCCACGCACCCAGACGGCTTTTAGAGACAGCGTCGTCTCTGGCCCCGTGAGGGGTTTTTCCGACGCCAGCCCCGAGTTTCTCTCAGGCGCCCTGAGCTGTCGCTGAGGGAGGACATGGCCGCAGGGTCCAGAGCCCCAAACCAGGGGCGAATGAGCACAAAGTGACGGCTCTGAGGGGAAAACTCCCACACCACCACCCCCCCTTTTTTTTTTTGTTTAGTTAGGGAACTTGGAGAACGGGGACCTTTTCCTTTAGTACATAACCTAGCTGTTGAGGCAATATTTAGTTTTGACTCCCGCTGCCTACTTGTCAAAAGCGTTGCGTTTCTACATACTATTTCTTTGATCGCTGCTTGCCATTTTGGTTCAGACACTAGAATATGATTGTTTCCCCGAGGAAGAAAAATACAGGTGTGCCTCGTGGGAACCGTTAACAGTTGGTCATGGAAGCTCAAGATACACACAGCTACAATTTTTCTAAAAAACTGTATAGGTACAGTATCCTGTCGAGACTACTGCCAGGAAAGAGTTTGGTCAAAGCTTTGAAAAGCAAAAGTTTTGATTGCAGGAATGTTTCTGCTTCCTCATTTCCACACTGCCACTCCTGTTCAGTTTTTCAAACAGTCATCTTGGGGAACGTGGTCAGCAAACCACCCCCACAGTCCCATCGAAAATCGCTGACAGCAGTCAAGGTGGAGATCAAGTTGAGGAAAACTTAGGTTAATTCCTTTATTACCTTTCCAATGTAATACATTACATTAAAATGTAAATTTTCAATATAATTTTTCATCCTCCTGTGCTTGCCTTGGCCACATAAGCAATACACCTAGAGTGGGGTGTAGCTAGCTACACCTAGCTCATGGACAGTTCTTATTTTAAAGTCTTAAGGCTCATGCTGTTTTTTAAGTGTAAGATTGTTAATGATCAAAATTATTCTGTGCTTAAAATAGAGCAGACAAAAAAACCCAAAAAGGTGATTCATTTTTTATTAATACCCATCCAAACAATACAGATAAAAGAAAAAATTCTGCATAGTACACAGATGTTTGCACAAACACACTAGAAAGAAACAAACAAAGGAAACTAAAACATACGTAAGAAACTAAGAACAGAGGGATTGCACAGTTAGGCATTCAGCATCACCAGACGTTGTGTGTGTGAGGTGACATAACAGCAATGTATCATGCCACATACTCTATCACAACTGATATAAACTTTTATTCTCATAAACTTACACTTTGCCTATCCTCAATTTTTTGAAAAATAGCTGTCAAATTAACAGAAACATTTTCTCTGCTGGTTTGAAGAGGCATACATCTTCAAAATGGGGTATTGCTTTGCTTTTACTTAAATATACTTATCAGTAACAATATATTCACTTTTATGTAATAAACAGATGTAATTCTCCCCAGGTAACTAGAAAACTATTTACAATTTAATTCAACTACAAGCCACCTGACCTGCAACTAAGAATTTATATTAAAATGCAATTCTCTGGTATCAAGATTGTCATTATTACAAGCAAGACCCAACTTTACCTTAGAAAGTTACAGCAGTACATCTTGCTTTGTTTCAAGTTAGGTTTTTCTGACAGGCAAACATATGCCATAGCAAAAGTTCTTATGTTTGTGGAAAGAGTGTTTCTCCTACATACTTTCTTTAGGTTGTTAATTCTATGAAATCCACTTGAGGTGCTATCAGGTAATTAAAAAAAATTACCTCTGAACTGCATTAAGAGGTTTCTAAAGGATTTACTTTCCATATACCAAAATGAGATTTGGTTTAAAACCTTTATGTAATATGCAATTGACTGTACAGCACCACAAGCTACTTTAGAAAAATGTATTGCCACAAGCTGGAAAACGATGATAAAAGTGTATCAAGTTTTCAATTGTTTTCTTTTAAAGAGAGGTACTGAAATTATCTGGGAGATGTTCGTATCTGCAGCATTCCAAAGGCAATCACAGCAGTATGTCACATAAAAAAATATATATATAGGAGAAAAATATAAAATAAAAGCAGTTAAAGGACTTTATTTCAGCTTTCTTAAATTTCAAGGTGTATTTGTTTAATGTATGTATAAATATATATGTAGAAGTAATCTTTATTGAATTATGCACAGGTAACAGCATGCAATGAAAAGAAAACATTAGAGTAGAAGTCAAGTACGCTGAAATCAAGTATCACTGAGCATAACTGAAGGCTGTAATTTCTTTCTTCATTTCCTAATAAGAAAAAAAGACAAACTAGCAGTCAGCACAAATATAAGCTTAAGAACCCTGTTTATTTCTTCATAAAAAGAATGAAGAATCTGTACATACATACAATTGTCAGTAATATTTAGCAAATACATGTGCTACCACCACCACCACATCTTTCTATACCCACTAGCTTCAAACGCATCCTTATGCATCCAAAACAGAGAGTAGGCTAGAGAGACTGTGTGGATCCGTATCAAGAGACTATGGATCTGTATCAACAGTGGTTTCAACAACTAGAAAGAGGAGACAGTTCCTGAAAAGCCACAACTAAAAGCTGGAAATGTTGTTTTCTGCACTCTGAATAATGACTTGTCGAAGTCTCTCTCTTCATACAGTAGAGCTTGCTCCTGACTGACCTACACAGTCGCTCTGAATAGGAGATTTTTTTTTTTTGTTAAAGCTAAAGGTAGAAGTAGAAAACAAAGAAATCAAGTCCCTTTTCATTTAAGCATTAAAAGTTAAGTCACAAAAGCTCACAAACCCTGGGATAACAAACAAATCCCTTCTCATGCTAAAACACATCATTATCCTAGATGAGAGAAGGGCGCATTTTTCAGGAATGGCCTCCCCGAAGCCAAATAATCCTCACTGTTGCACAATCGGAACAGAGCATCTGTTCTAACTCTTCATCAGATGTGGAAGAAGAGATCGAGGTGACCAGGGCTGCAAAGAAGAGGCTTCCCCTTTTTTAAGGCAGACTGAGAGGCATAAAAAATTTTATCTATTCTCAGGCACAAGCGTCTCAAAGACAAATGGATTCAAGGATATTGAATCTGAAGACTGAATATCCAACCTATCTAAATCGACTCAATACTGGGAATGCCTGACTGGGACCACGGGTGCTTCTGGAAGATTTCTGCTGAGTTCTGACAGCTCAGAAATCTTCTCTTACAGGAAGAGATCACAGAATCTCACTCATTAGCATGAAACTGGCATAGGCAGAAATCTCCCCTATGTCAAATTAAAGATCATAGAATCGTTTAGGTTGGAAAAGACTTTTAAGATCATCAAGTCCAACCGTTGACCTAACACTGCTAAGTCCACCACTAAACCATGTCCCTAAGAGCCTCGTCCACATGTCCTTTAAATACTTGCAGGGATGGTGCCTCAACCACCTCCCTGGGCAGCCTGTTCCAGGGTCTGACAACCTTTTCAGTGAAGAATTTTCTCCTAATACC
This sequence comes from Gavia stellata, assembly GCF_030936135.1. Classification (NCBI taxonomy): domain Eukaryota; kingdom Metazoa; phylum Chordata; class Aves; order Gaviiformes; family Gaviidae; genus Gavia; species Gavia stellata. Next base: position 13,440,985 of record NC_082596.1, read on the forward strand.
CTATCAAAACCTCCCCTGATGCAATTCGAGGTCATTTCCTCTTGTCCTGTCACTTGTCACTTGGGAGAAGAGACCAGCACCCACCTCCCTGCAACTACCTGAAAAGAGGTTGTAGAGAGCAATAAGGTCTCCCCTGAGCCTCCTCCAGGCTAAAAAACCCCAGCTCCCTCAGCCGCTCCTCATAAGACTCGAGATGCTCGAGCCATGCTAGTTAAAAAGAGATTCTGGTGAGACTAGAGAAAAATCTCAATGTCTTGTTATATTTCCTACTTAATTTCTTTTCAAGACTAGAACGACTACTATACCAAGTATTACCATGTCTGACTGCCTGTAAGGGGAGAAAGAGGAAGCAACAGACTGTGAAAAGCACCCTCCTTTCATAGCCCCCCACACCTAAAAAGGTTCTGGAGAAGGACTGTTTGCAGACTGAGGTTTACTGCTTTGAGAGGGCTGTGTGGATGGACCCATTGTCTTCAAGTTCAAGCCTTTTCCTGCTGAAACTGCCAACAATTATGCCAAATACAACAATGGTTTTGCAATATGGATAAATGTCTTCCAGACTGAAATGAAAAAGTCTTGTGACACAGGCGACTAAGCAGTAAAGAGTAATGCTAAATAAGCGTGATGTCCAGCGTGCGCACATACATACGCATAACACACACATGCATAACAGTGGTAGAAAGTGCTATAAGACAAAAAAATTTACCTTCACTAATTCGGTTTTGTCGTAATCTTCCCGATGTTGGTAAATGCACTGACTAAGAACAGCATATAGTTTTTCCAAGTGAAATATATTGAAGTTCTTGGTTATCACAGTGACAAAATGCAACAGTTGCTGAGGAAAAAAATGGGAACTACAAGTTTAGAAGCGCGCAAGATCCTTTGAATAGGCTCATTAGGTTTTCAGAAGCTAAACAATAACAATGCAACCAAGTGACATCTTGCTTTCTTATAATTTTAAATAAAATATGAGTGACACTTCAGAGAACAGATTAAATATCTCGCAAGATTTAACTGGAGAAAATGAGTTAATTTTTCATACTTCAGAAAAAAGGAAGGCTTACCTTTCAGACAATATTACTAATCAATCTATCACATCAACTATCATAATTGCAAATCAACTGCTTCCAGAACAGCAGGGAATGACACAATCCACTTTGTCGTAGAGTTGCTGCCGCAGCAAAGCCACTGTTGCATTTCATTAGAGAAACTGTTGCTGCAATGCAGGGCACCGTAAAATGGATCTTTGGAAGGCGGGCTACAGGTCTTCTAGATACAGCTGTCCCAGCTGGAAACAGAAGCATCCTTAGGTGCTCGCCTTTGCCCATTAGCTGAACGTGTACTGTGCCTACAACTCTGAACACACTGCTCAAGTGTCTAAAGCAGACCGGGAAGCAAAGTTAGATCACTTAGCTCCTACCTGTAAACTGAAGAGTGGATAAACTAGCAGAGTGACTCTGCCTGGAGCAGATTACTAATCTCTCACACAGTCGTTTCTGTTACCAAAGATGTAAATGTGATAATCTCTGGGAAAACAGCAGTAACAAGCTAGTGGCAGCACCTTCTTCCCCTGCTGCGCTGTTCAGTATCTGTGTTGTGTGAGGCTGTGTAGCTTAAAAGAGCAGCCACACCAAATGAAAATATTACTGCCTCACAAGTGCCCGTCATCAAGCTCTGCCTCCCTCAGATCAGCTAGCACAAAATTTGAGTATTCCCCTCAACTTCACTCTATACAACGTGCAGTTAAGACGCACAAAACCCATGCAGTGTGCTTTCAGCTGCTGCAAACAGAAAAGGTAGGATGTGACAGAGGTGTATGGTCAACATCCCATGTGAAACTGTTTCTCATTGCTGCCACGTAGATGATGGCATGCTCTTCTGTATGTTCATAAAGTTCTAGGACTGTTACCGAGCCAAGAAACCAACAACAACAACAAAAAAACCCAAACAAAACCAAGCAGCTACATTTTGGAGGTTCACCTAGCTTATTCGCTGCCGGTGAGTTCCAAAGAGGCTCTCTGGTATGAGCGGCTAGTTCCAATGGCACCCGTGTTAATGAAACAAGTTTTCTAAAAGATGCATTTCATGACTGTAGCTCTCCTCATAGCTGAAACATATATAAGCTGAAACATATATATAAGGTCTCTACTGTACCATTTCTCCAGTGGACAATAACTTCATAGCAGCCTGACTCTATGAAAAACCTGTGTGGCTTCTCTATATACACAGGCAGACATGAACAACAACCCCCCCTGAAATCTGCTTCCTTAGGAACCCAGCTTTAAAAAGTTAGTTTCACCTCTACAAATTAGGTCACAGCTTAAAAATGTGATGGAAATTGTGTTGACAAGCCCTTTCACCAAAGGGGATTCCTATCTGGTCACATTCTCCCCACACCAGGGAAACATCCATGTAATACTCCCTTTCTCATCATGGCAGGTAAACAGTAGCCCTGCTCTGCACTGGCCAACTTCCAGGACTCCAGCCTAGCAATTTTCCTAAGTTTGCTCACTGCAGTATCCCCTGAAGATCAGGTCCTTGTTCTACTCTCTCCAATTCATGGGAAGGAACCTCTTTTACCCCCTGCAGCTGGGCCCATTTTTAACCCTTTCCCCAACTGTAGACTGGGATAGCAACTTCTCTCCTACGAGGGACGCAAAAACCCTTATCACACTGTAACTGTATGAAGGCAAAATTCTAACACTAGGTTTTGAAAGAATTTCAGAAAAGTAGGTATTAGTATTTTATCCATGATGAGCTTTACGTCAAGCTGTGAACTTCAGGTTTAAGGTCATTGCTGCTAGAAATAAAGGTCCTTTTCAGGTTCCTAATAAATGAAAACATGCAAAAGACAAAACAAAACCCCCAAATACATCATAAAAACTCTTAAGACATCAACAACCAACAGTGCTAGCAGGTTGTCAGTGGGCTGTTTTAAAAGTCACAGAATCACAGAATCACTAAGGTTGGAAAAGACCTATAAGATCATCAAGTCCAACCTAAAAAAAAAAAAAAAAAAACCCAAAAACAAAAACCACACAAAAACAACAAAAAAACCACACACCAAAAACCAACCCACGCAACACCACACAGCACCATGCCCATCAAGCCACATCCCACAATGCCACATCCACACGCTCCTTGAATACCTCCAGGGAGGGTGACTCTACCACCTCCCTGGGCAGCCTGTTCCAATGTTTCACTACTCTCTCAGTAAAGAACTTTTTCCTAATATCTAGCCTGAACCTCCCCTGGCGCAACTTGAGGCCATTTCCTCTAGTCCTGTCACTAGTCACTTGGGAGAAGAGACCAACACCCACCTCTCTGCAACCTCCTTTCAGGTAGTTGTAGAGAGCGATGAGGTCTCCCCTCAGCCTCCTCTTCTCCAGGCTAAACAACCCCAGTTCCCTCAGCCGCTCCTCATAAGACTTGTGCTCCAGACCCCTCACCAGCTTCGTCGCCCTTCTCTGGACACGCTCCAGCACCTCAATGTCCTTCTTGTAGTGAGGGGCCCAAAACTGAACACAGGATTCGAGGTGCGGCCTCACCAGTGCCAAGTACAGAGGTATGATCACCTCCCTGCTCCTGCTGGCCACACCATTTCTGATACATGCCAGGATGCCGTTGGCCTTCTTGGCCACTGGGGCACACTGCTGGCTTATATTCAGCCGGCTGTCAATCAACACCCGCAGGTCCTTTTCTGCGGGGGAGCTTTCCAGCCACTCGTCCCCAAGCCTGTAGCGTTGCCTGGGGTTGTTGTGGCCAAAGTGTAGAACCCGGCACTTGGCCTTATTGAATTTCATCCGGTTGGCCTCAGCCCATCCATCCAGCCTGTCCAGATCCCTCTGCAGAGCCTTCCGACCCTCGAGCAGATCAACACTCCCTCCCAACTTGGTGTCGTCTGCAAACTTGCTGAGGGAGCACTCTATCCCCTCATCCAGATCATCAATAAAGACATTAAACAAGACCGGCCCCAAAACGGAGCCCTGGGGGACTCCACTTGTGACCGGCCGCCAACTGGATTTCACCCCATTCACCACAACTCTCTGGGCTCGGCCATCCAGCCAGTTTTTTACCCAGCGAAGAGTGTACCTGTCTAAACCACGAGCCGCCAGCTTCTCTAGGAGAATACTGTGGGGAACAGTGTCAAAGGCTTTGCTGAAGTCCAGGTAGACAACATCAACAGCCTCTCCCTCATCCACTAGGCGGGTCACCTGGTCATAGAAGGAGATCAGGTTGGTCAAGCAGGACCTGCCTTTCATGAACCCGTGCTGGCTGGGCCTGATCCCTTGGTTATCCTGCACGTGTCCCGTGAGCGCCCTCAAGATGAGCCTCTCCATAACCTTCCCCGGCACTGAGGTCAGGCTGACAGGCCTGTAGTTCCCCGGATCCTCCTTCCGACCCTTCTTGTAGATGGGTGTCACGTTGGCAAGCCTCCAGTCATCCGGGACCTCCCCCGTTAACCAGGACTGTTGACAAATGATGGAGAGCGGCTTGGCAAGCTCCTCCGCCAGCTCCCTCAGCACCCTTGGGTGGATGCCATCAGGCCCCATAGACTTATGAGTGTCCAGGTGGCATAGCAGGTCTTCCTCCTGCTTCCTCCTGGATCATAGGGAGCCTATTTTGCTCTCCATCCCTGTCATCCAGCTCAGGGAGATGGATACCCTGAGGATACCTGGTGTGGCTGTTAAAGACTGAGGCAAAGAAGGCATTAAGTACCTCAGCCTTTTCCTCATCCTTTGTGACAATGTTCCCCGCCGCATCCAGTAGAGGATGGAGATCCTCCTTGGCTCTCTTTTTGTTGTTAATGTATTTATAGAAGCTTTTTTTGTTGTCTCTCACGACCGTGGCCAGGTTGAGCTCTAGCTGGGCTTTTGCCTTCCTAATTCCCTCTCTGCATGACCTAACGAGGTCCTTGTATTCTTCTTCACTTGCCTGCCCCTTCTTCCAGAGGTCGTAAGTTCTCTTTTTTTCCCTGAGCCTCAGCAAAAGCTCCTTGTTCAGCCAGGCCGGTCGTCTTCCCCGCCAGCTCTTCTTACGGCACATGGGGACTGCCTGCTCCTGCGCCTTCAGGCGTCAACAAGCCCTTTTAAATTAAAAATTAGGAAGAGAACCCAGTCTCCTAAAATTTAGTTCGCCAAAAGCAAGAACAGCAGTCTACACCAGACGTGGAAACACAACAGTCATAGTCCATTACAGGCTGAATTATTTCACAAGCTATATATCCTTCCCGTAAATTGTTTTAATTGACATTGGTTAACAACTGACTTAATTTACAACTGTACATGTAGCAAGAAAAGGTCCTACTTCAGTATTAACAAAATTGAAGTTAGACTTACTTTGAGCTCACAGTCATCCACAATCACTGGCTGTGTGAGAATTTCCTTTGATTTCTAAACTCCTATCACCTGTTCTTCTTCTACCCGAGAACGTCTCGCACGAGTCATATGGTGTGCCCACGAATCTGGCATGACAAAAATTTCTTAAGTCAGGATTTCTGTTTACCGGGAATACAGTATCAGTGAAGTGTCCTGTACCTGGAATACAGTCTCTCTCTGCAATGACAGAGACAGACCCATTACCATTTTTTCACTGAGAAATGCTTGACTTTTACTTTCTTTCTGGCAAAAGCCAGCGCTCCATAAAAAACAGAAATTCAGGCACACAGAAAAGCACTAGAGAAAAAGGCAGGGTAAAAACAGGAAAAAAAATATAGTCACGTTGCCATTACAGCACTGCACGGTAAAACTCCAAAGTAATTTAGGTTAGGAAACACATCCTGCATTGCAAACATTAGGACAGAAGTCTTCTATTCCGCATGTGACTCTGGGTCCACATTGCTTGAAGTACAGCTTTTTAACTGAGGCTGCTCCTTAGTGGAACAATACTCATGCAAGAAAAGAAAGTCAATGACTGTTTTTCAATTAGGTACCATTTGGAAAAACAAACTTCAGAATCAAAAGAACAGCAGCTGCAGAAAAACATGAGTTTGGCTACTGTAACTAGAGGGGCAGCACCATTACGCAAGAAACACTGTGTGCTGATTTTAGGGAGGTGCAACAGAAATAGCAGAATGGAATTAAAGAAGGCTAAAACCTAATAAATAGTGTAATCCTCCTCAGGAAGAAAAAGGAGCTAAAGCACCTGTTTGACCTTTCACTTACCATTTGAATCTCCGTCTTCAGAACTTTCTGCTATTTGGCAATCTGGCATTTCACTGTCCTTTCTTAGGTCTGAATGTTCAGAAAGCATGACACTCTTCTTTTCAGAAGCAGATTTAGCCACAAGGAGAACCCTCTCTCTTTCATTTTCTGACCCAGATTTATTTTCATTCCCATTTTTCTGTCGTTCTTGAAGTACGCTTCCATTTTCTTCCATAGAAGAATCCTGTGTGGACTCAACTTCCGTGCAATCTGTGTTAGAGACAGGTTTTTCTGGAGACTCTTCCTCACTCGCTACTTCATTTTGGTCTTCTGGAACTCTGTTCTCTTTATTGAACTAAAATTTCCTCCTCTTTGCTGGGGTACTTGAAGACGCTTTGTTCTTTCTGCGTTTCCTTTTTGACATCTCTACAAAGAGATATCAGAAAAAGTAAGCCAAAACATTACCAAAACAGTTCTTCCTTCAAAATCCAGCATCCTCATCTTACTTGACTTACAAGGAAAATTATCAAAGGAGCTCAGGTAACATTGTCTGTCTCCCTACATATGTCTAGAGAAAGAGTTGCAAGTTAATGAGGTCAATTTGCTATTAGATTTTAAAAAGCCAGCTACAGAATTTCATTCACAAAACCATCAGCTTCAAGATTTTATGAGCAGAAAATTCTTACTTTAGATAGGAAGTATTACCACAAAGCAAAGTTAGTAGGTGAAGTTGCTTACTGTCTTACTACGTGAACTAATATAGAGGAACAGAAAAGCATTTGGAGACGAGCCCTTCTTCAAATCTGTTATAAAGCTGTAAACTTCAGAAGCTAAACACATGTTGGGCAGAGTTAAAGAGACAATTTTAAGGGAATATTTGCTGGAGAAAAATTTGCCTGTGAAGACTTAGACCTCATACGCTTTCTGATTCAGTTAACCTTGCTTAAAACAAACTTAGCATTTTTGCCTTCCAGAAAACCCCACTGTTCTTTGTATTGACGGAATACTGCACAAAGCGTATGGGTGAAGTCAATGGCAAAATTCCTAGTCCTGTTATGGAGACCAGGAAAGTTCACACCATGTCATGCTTTTTAGCCGAAAGAGACCCAAGTCCCTTTGTTCCTTCATGTCCTTTTCACAGGAAAAGTGAGGAAATAATTGTCTTTCCTTTACATATCTATTATTATTATTGCTCCCCTATTTTTCTCCCCTTTCCCCCTTCAATTGGAAGTCACAGTAAGAGGTGGCATAGATTTTAGCATTTGAGGGCAGGGAAGGGAAAAATACTGTTTCTCATAACTAAAAGCTAGTTGAGTATTCAGAAACTGCCACGTACAACATTTTTGTCTTCAAGAGAGAGCAATTTAGGAGCCGTTAAATGTCAGTCGGGTCATCAAGTCCAGTGTCTTACAATGTAAACCATCCACTGTACTTGAACTTCATAACTATATCGAATGAATGACCTCTGGATTTATCTCACGTTTTGAAGCAAATTAAAAACATTGAACGCCTCTGGCACGAAGAACCAGGCATCACAGAAACCTGTTATGTCACAAAACCAGAGAAGGCATCAGTGACTTTAGCACCTTCTCCAAGAAAGTCTGAATAAAATGCAACTTGCCTTTAGAGCACGGTGTACTGGAATCTACAGGCGCTGCTGGCATCTTCATCTTTTCGTTACACTTTGGGTCTGTTTTCTCACACCCAGGAACATAGTTCTGCTTTGGCGTTACACGGTAGTAAGGCGGAGCATACTTTGAAGAGCTACAACCTTGCAATGAAGAACAGATAGCAAAGAATTGTGTCTTGCATTGTTGGTTACAAATACTGAGGCAAGTCTTAAAATCATTAGCGTCAAAAACCATACCTCTTTTCTTGCGAGATTCTTGAATTTCTTCACAGCGTTGTTCAAAATCTTCATCCATTTCCTCCCTCACGATGGCATATGCAGTATCTCTCAAAGCACAAGCTCTGTGCCGAATGAGACGATCTGAAATTTTACAGTCAGAACTGAGTATTTTCTACCAGCCGATGAAATCCTTTATTTTGATTACTTATCGAAAGAGTTTGCTCTTTTCACAGATAGGTTCTGAAGGGTTATCTCAGTGAATATTTTCAGCATAACAACATAAAAGTTAATCATTAAAGCAAAAGCACTAGTCACTGATCAACACTTCTATCACAATTTCATGTCCAATAGTTTAATGCTACAACATTTACAACCTGGCAAGAAATGCTCTCTGTGGATGTTTAAAATGATCTAATCCCAAGTCTACTGTCCACAGACGACATTTATCAATTTATACATTTTTAATTTTTCCAAATTAGGGATAAAAACACATTCTCACCTCCAGGGTCTTTATCTGGGTTGTACTGTAAAGCATTGCTGCAGATTAGATCGATGTCTTTTAGAAAATCTCCTGCAGTTAGGTACTGGTGCAAGTCAATCTTCGAGAGAACTGCCGAAAGGTCCATGGGCTGTTTAATAACTGCGTCATAATCAGGTACCTACAAATGAAATATGCGTGTTCAGAGATTTAACACAGTATCTACCAAAATTAATGATTTTAATAGCGTAAAATAAAGGACTTCTTAAAAACCCCAAATATCTATGACACATCCAAAGATACGGAAATTAACCAGTTGTTAGTTGCTTGAAAATAGAAGGGCTATTTCAACTGGCTTTGAAGAGACAGACCAGAAGGGGGAAAAACAAGAAGCAGGGAGGTCTGTGGGGCAGAGAAGGGAGCAGACACCCAGAGTGGGATTCATTTCACTTCGCTTCAGAAAATCACAGCAAAGAAAGCTTTCTCAGTAGAGTCACCCGAGATTCTCTTTGCTGTTGGCGGGAAGAAAAAGGTGCAGGAATGCACCTTTGAAGTATCTGTCCTAGGCATCTACTTTCGCATGAGACAACTGGACCGAGAGGTGCCGATTTCTTTACTCAGACCATAAAAGGAGCCTAATGACTAGTATAGATGAGGACATCTAGGTTTGTTTAGGTTATTCACATCTCAGAAACGAGAAGTAAAGGGAAAGACAAGTCAGTGGATGTTTAGGGGAACAGGACTTTGCTGAAATGCAAAGCTCTATTAAAACGACAGCTGACTTTGAAGTATATGCCCCTGGCTTAGACTTATTCAATACATTAAATGAGGAAAAAAAAAAAGACAGAAGAAGCGTATGGGAGGAAGAAGAAACCACACAGCCCTTATGGTTGATCTTATACTGAGGAGCCCCAGACGAAACAGAGAATAGAATCTTAGAATTTATTTTAAAAGCTGCTGTTCTTCCTCCTGTTCTCACAGAAACTACTGACAGTCAATTAAAGAGCTTTAGGCTTTATTAAAACAGTCCTATAGATACTGTTTATAATTATAAAGAAAGAGATCTCTCTGCTTTTCAGTGCTGTAACCTGCCTGCATGTCAAAGCCTTTTCATGAGTGAACTGTGTTGGCAGTTGGTCTAACTGGCAGTTGGTCTAGATGATCGTTATAGGTCCCTTCCAACTGAAATATTCTAAAGTCCTGAAGGCATTTCAGAAGGAACCCAGGGCTTTCAGTGAAACTCAAATAACAGACATTTGAGAGCCTCAAGGAGTCAGCAAAAGGAAAAGCAAACTTCCTGCTTCTTGAAAAATCAGAATAGTACGGTCCTAAAAACAAAGACAAACCTTCCTCTAAAGAGCACACAAACTCTGAGAAATAGAAACACGCAGAAATTATGAATACACGCAGATAAAATGGTATTACAGATCAACACTAATTTACCTCCTCTGGGTCGACAGGCTTTGTAAATGCTCTGAAACGTCTGTCAACGGCAAGTCTATGAGTCACATCCCTTAGGAAAATCCTAAGTTCACGCAATATATCCTCCTCCTGCTCCTCCAGCTGTCTTATTTCTTCCTCTGTCAGCTGTGGAGGCTTAGGCGGTGGTGCTACAGGCAGTACTTCCAATGTCTGCCAAGCTTAAAAGAAGCAGAAACTTTTAGTCAATTTACGGTACTCAAATACAAGCATATGAAAAACTATTGATAGAAAATTACCACCAAAGCAAATGCTGTATAGCTGTTAACTTACAGTTAGCAAAGTTTTCTGTGTCGAATATCCTCACCTGTCTTAGTTTTTGATGCAGGAGGTTTAGCAGTTTGATTTACAATTAAGTCCTCAAAAAATGTTCTTCTTTCTTCGTCATTAGGCAACTGGATTTTGAACACTTCATCATCCTTAATAAACAATTCTTTTATCTAAAGCATGAGGAGAAAAGATATTTCAGATGTAAGGTCACACAAATTCATGTTCTGTTCCAAAAAGATGAGTACCTTCCCAAATTAAACTGAATAATCACCTTGATAAGACAAACTGTGAAAAGGTACCTTCTTGGCCTTAACAGGCTGGATTTTCATAGGTTAGCATGGCAAATTAAAGTATCTTCTCTAAGGAACACCTCTAGAGTTAAAGCTCAATGAAGGGACCCTATGAGACACTGATAAAAAGTGGTGACATTCGCCACCTCCTAGACTGCTTATTTTGTATTTACCTGCCTTGCTGTCCTTTAGTTTGAATCTTTATGGCAGCTATAGAAGGAACAGGCAGGATTCAGGAGACAAGGGTGGGCTTTTTTGGTAAGGTGCTGTGGTGTTTTTTAAAATTAATTTAAATGAGGTGTCTAAAGCTGCACACTTCCAAGTTTTACTCCATTTTTCAATCTCTACTACCAGAAAGTATGGAAGGAATTTCAATACTTATTTTAGAAAGAATTTATTAACCGTAGAAAAACTTCTGTAGAAAGTTAAGCCCTTTCAAAGCGTTTGATGATAAACACGTCTAGGCAACCCCCTCTCTCCCCCCCCAGTAAATGAGACAAAATAATCAGAGCAGCATATTCACATTTTGAACACCTTCCTTTAATGCACACTCTCAGATACCTAGAAAGCTAAGCATATACCCTTAGTGAATTTTGTTAAGAAATACAACTAACAATAGATTTCCAAGTTACTTAAACAGAAGTTGGAACTTAGCTTTCTGATTTGTAAAGCTTTCACCGATATGAAGAAAGAAATTGAAATTTTTAATAAAGAATTGAAATTTGAAGTTACATTCCATCATTAAGAGTGTGACCATCGTACTTTCTCTGTAAAAATATCTTTCACTTTTCAGCAAAAATGTTTTCAGTAAAAGTATCTTTTTCCCATGTACATTTCAAGCACCGTATATTCTTGACTAAGTACATACCTAACAATCTTGAAGTCACTGGAATTATTGTCTGAAGCAAATGTTTATGTCTGCCTAATAAGCATGAGTGTGTGAGAAGGGGGAAAAAGTTGGGTCAAAGTCAATCTCTTTACTCAGAAAACACTTTAGGCAAATGCTTTCAAGCATTGCTTTGTCTAAGCAAATTTTAAGAGACCTGGTTAGGGTGCCTGAGTAGTAACAGTGTGAATTTGCTTAAGAGTGCACAGTACTCCAATGCTTCAAGGATTTATAAATTAACAAAAAACTGAATAAAAAAAGTAAGGAAAGTATCAACAGAAATACCTCTTCTGGGAGATCTGCATGACACACATCAGATGTTGCAAGCAGCAAAACTGGAGCAAATGCTGGAATGTTCTGCAGTAGTGTTGTAAAAGTAGCTCTCAGTGTAGCTCCAGCAGCCTCCCACCACAAATGGATATGTGGAATATAAATGATACTTGGTGCTGTTCTTTGTGCTTCTCGCATCAACTGGTAAAATGAAAGCTTGGATAAGAAAACTAAACCACGTAGAACAGGCTAATAAATAACTACGTGTCAGTCAAACTATCTTATGAAATAGGAGTACATGCAGCCAGAACATCAAAACAATCCAACAAAAGAACAACTCCTTAACAATAAGGTAAAATTTTCACTTTACTCAAATATGGACATTGCTACGCAGACAGAAACTGACCTGAATCTCTGCCTGATTTCAAAACTACTTAGGTGTAAGGTAACGCCTAAAGAGCCTCACAACTCAGCTGGTGTGGTGGTGTGCCTGAGAAAACAAGACTAACCCTTGAGCAAGATGTATTAGCCTGGGTAAATCACTACACGACTCTGACTGCACCATTTTCAATTCAGAGCGGGCACATATCCAAGTCACTCTGAAGCACGGTTTGAACAAGCAAAGACCTATGTGAAAAGATGAGGGCTGACACTGTAAAAGAAGCCTGGTTACAATTCATAACGTCAAGTACATTTTATAAGAGGTGACCAGTCTGAATAGCTGCCTGAATAGCTAAATCGCTCACAGCCTCTCATTGTCAATCAGACCAGATTACGTGCTTTGGAAGACCACAAGCCATTGCCTACAGATGGAACCTCAATCACAGAAGAGGACGTGCATCTACCACCTGAGGGAAGCAGCAACAGTCCTTTCACATGACAAATTTCTCCGTGCACCCTTTCAGATTATCAATATTCAGGGAGTTCCTGTCACAAGATGGGAAGTGCACGTGGTATATCCGGGCAGTGACTAGACGTGCTAGTTACATGACCGCAGGTGCAACCATCACATAACACAAAAGGAATTGTTCCTCTTATGTGACAAATGAGTATCCGGTCATGTAACATGTCCATCCTTACTTGTAGAGCTCTCAAATGCTGCTACTAAAGGTGAAAATATTTCAATACAGTGATGCCAAACAACGAAACGGATTTCCTGCCTAAAAGTAAAAAGGAAAACAGCACTACATCTGCTTATATTTAATTTATATTAGAAGAAAAACACACCGGTGTACAAACGTAAGCGTTCCATGAATTTTAACGCTTTTACTGCATATACTGCAGCAGTACAAGCTGTATATGTATATATAAAAAAAGAAACACTTCTTTTCCCCAAAAGCTTGATTGCCTTACAAATATAATGAAAATGAAGGCTACAAAAAGTGCATGACAGGCAGTCAGGCTGATGCAGAGCCATCTACTGGGAGCACAGATTCCTAAGCAGCAATGAAAAGAACTTTCTGGATCCCACCGAGGTGGGGAGGACTTCTTGCTATAAAGAGGGGTTTATTAGCAGCACCTCCCAGCTTCCCGAGCTGCTAGCAACATCCTCACTTTCCATTCCTTTGGAATGAAAGATACGGCCACATGTGACATCCTCATTTGGTATCATTTGATCTAGCAGAAAAGTGGCTTTTCAGACAGAAGTAAACATAACAGCACATTCAAACCAGGCCACCTCCATTAACAATGAATTTTGCTTACGTTACTAGTTTATATACAGTTCATGAATCCTATGAGATTAAAGAGGAAAAAAGGTACCTGTGCACATGTTTCTTCCGATGATGTGATGCTAACAAACAAAACAGATAGGTCTAGTGTATAGACTGGAAACTTTTCCAGGGCATGTATTACTGCAGGTGCCAAATGAGAAGCTTGCCCGTATCCTGGCTCTCCAACTAGTAAGAACCGTGGCCTGCAAGATGTTGGCTGGTAATAAGCATTTCTAGAACAGGAAGAAGAAAACAAGTTTAAAAATGAGGTGATGAATAGGCACACAGATAGATGATAAGGTTTTTTCCTATACACCTGTCTGTCTTTTTTTTTTTCCTTTCGGTAAATACTCTCCATGTTCCAGCAAATAATAAGCTGGTCTGTGATCAGGAACACTACCAAAGCCCATTTTCTTTTTTAAAAACTTGTACCCTAAGAAATCCTGCCAATCCCCAGCATGTCTGCTGTTCCTTTGGCTGGGTTAAGTAACGGCTCTTAAATCATACAGGGGGACTGTCCAGCTAAATACACACGTGACAACTCATCAGTAACCCGATATGGGGGAGAATAACAATTCTATCTCTCAGCACACGGCAATCTGGATCTCCTCACTGCCTGTAGACACTGATTTTGAGTAGGTCTTGAGTTTAAGTAACTGTGAGATCTCTACATCTGCCTAGTTGAGCTGAAATTTGGCCATAGTTACTGGAGATAATGGGAAGGAAGGAGTAGAACAACATTTCTAGAAAAAAATTAACGTGGGCACTGAAACACATTAGCTGTATCTGAAGAAGTACACAATTGGACTGGTTAAATTACAGCAGTACACTGAATATGTATTAAGATTTCTATTTATTTTATTCAGTCATTCTAATGTTTCATCTTTGAATTGTGTATTAATTTCCTAGTAATCCTGCTTTACTAGCATGAAACACATTTGTGAAGAGCATTCGTTTTTTCCACCACAATACTGTTGTACCTTTACTGGCTGAAGTCAAAGATCTAGAGACCTAACCAAGCTCAGCAGGTCAGAAGATTTTCTGGACAGCACAGCAATAGAAAGTGAGAAAAATGACTGACCCACCAGTGACGACAATAATCTGTTTTTTCAACTGTTGGCTTATATGACTTCCACATTAAAATGTTAAAAACTTAACATAAACTTAGTCTGTTAAAGGTACAAAATGCAGACATTGTTTAAGTTTTTCTCACAGTGTTTTAACAAGCCATTTCTCAGTTCTGTTTCTGCTACATAATTGGCTACTGGTTTAACAATCCTGGAAATCAGAAGGGCAAAACATGTCTACACGAATCTGTAGGGGTTTTTAGCTGAAAGGACAGGCAGCACATTTCTTTGGTCTTGAGTCTTTCAAGGAATACCATGGATTAAATCAACACATTCTAACAGTCCGTGGACCACTTTGACTTAGGAGAAGAGGGCTGGGCCATTCAGTTTGATGGGTTATGGCAGTGTACTCCATTAGAACCTCAGTACCCAGCTGGATCTTCACGCATACTTCTTGCAAATATTGATCATCCCCCCCACACCCCTCCCCTCTACTTCTTCATCCACCACCCCTCACACCAAAACTGTTTACAGACACGGCCATCGTAATAATGCAAACATAAAGGGGACAAATATGTACCTGCTAAAATTGAGGAATTTTTCCTTTTGTCTACCAGGCATTTTAGGAGTTGGCTTATCTTCAAAGATTGATGGTGATTCCTCATCACTGTCAATCGCATAATTTCTTAAAATATGATTTAAACTGCCTGAAAGACAAGAGAGGTTTGTTAACTTTCCTGAATAGTCCATATCTTGCTCTCACATTAAGACAGCTTCTAAATCAGTGCTGGAGACCCCTTATATTGCATTTCTTCATTTGAGGGCACATGCAGAATGTTGTTTTCTGAAGAGTTTATCCTACCACAGATCTAAGGAGATTGCACAAGTCTCTACAAAGCTGTCCTACATCGCATGATTTGCATAAGGTATTATCTCTCTGTTGGTGAAAACAACAGGAGGTTTCTTCCTTAGAATAAAGATGATTAGGAACTTCTGTAGTTCCTAGACCCATGAAAAACCCAACAAGGCCACTTCTTTCTGGAGCAGGTTCCCCCACTGGATGTGGGGAAATTAAGTGAACATGATGGCCACAGACTTCCCTTTGTCTAGGACTAGTGAGTCAGAATATACAGACCAACACATCTTCTAAATAAGGCTCCTCAAAGATCACCGAAGGAAGAGATAATGAAAGGCCGACAACGGAGACGGGATGCACTTACCAATCCCTTAGCCTCTCTGCTTTTATATTGTTGGTGGGTTTCTGCCTCTTCTACCAATGCAAACAATCTACCAGCTCTACTGGGAGTAATACGGGTAGGATATTCTCCAGGGATTAGGATAATAACTAACTATTCATGGATCTCCGTTAATCAGGAGTGCAGCGAGTAACAATATTTGTAACAATATTTAGCTTAAACCACTAAAATATATGTAACCACTTAAATATATGTAACCGCTTAAATATATGTAACAATATTTAGCTTAAACCACTTATACTTGTATTGTGGTTCTGACATTCTTCACAGGAATTAGAAGCATTCATGTAAAAATGCCCTCTCCCCCCATTTAAACATCTATTTTGAAAGAGGTGCCTCACACATTAAACCTTAAATCCATCTCTACAAATGATAAATACGATATTAGCTACTGTCAGAAACAGGGTGCTCTAGGAGAGACTGCATAGTTCTCTCCTATGTATTGCGAGTCATTCACAGCTCCCAGCCAGCACTTCAGTTTAGAATCCAGAACAAAAACGATGCACGATATTCCTGAAATAAAGGCGTGCATGTGCATATTATAAAATCCTACTGTCATTATGGCTGAGAGGTTTCTGTATGTTGATTGCACAAATCGGAAGTTTTTGCTTTGGCAGAATTTTAAAGCAGCGGGTACTATTGTTATACCTTGCTGTTGGTCCTTCTTCAGAGCAAGCTCTGCGTGGGGAAATACTCTCTGCAAGGCTTGTAAAATTCTTGCTAGTGTGTTTTCAAGCAGTGGTTTTGAAATAGGTGATAGTGCTCGCCCAGGTGAAGCCGCAGCCCTCCGTGAAGCTGGAACAGTCTTCTGCATAGCCATGACAAAATCCTTCGCTGTTATTTTAATAGAAGCAGTATCTAACTGCAGTTTCTCACTGCTTTTGTATATTTGAGGATAGCGGCGGCGCAAAGCGCAGAGGGCAGCTTCAGCACATAAGCATTTGATATCAGCACCACAGTATCCTAATAAACAAAACAAGAATCAAACGTTATGTCAGTCTCAGGCAACAGAGAAGTCAAGGCCAAGGTTTCCAAAGTGCAACACTGAAAGACTTTGTATGCAGCTAAAAATTCACAGGCTAAGAGATAATCCAAAGCGTTACTGAACTGCAGAGAAGTTTTGTTATGTGGCTCACAGCCTGATACCCTGCGCTTATGAAGCGGCCTCCTAATCAGAACTTGACTCCTGAGGAAGATGCCCCAAAGCTATTTAATGTTCTGAGAGACAAGAAGAAAATTAAAAGAAAGACGCATCTAACTTTGTTTGCTCCCAAGGCGTGTCAGCTGCCTCCCTCTGCAGCAAGGCACAAGAGCTTGGGTGCTGCCTGGTACAAGCTCAGGTCCCTTAGGACTCAGTCACATGCAGTGACTGACTTTGTTTTCAAACTTACCAACACATTTTTCAGCTAGCTCTTCAAGAAACATGTCCAGTGGCTTAGGGGTCCAGTCTCGTGTGTGAATCTTGAAAATATCTTTTCTAGCCTGGAAACAAAATGGTTGCATTTTAGTTTGTCCTAAGTTTTCTCTTAAAAACAAAAAACAAAACACAAAACCCCCTCACATTAATAAAAATACTTTTCTTAGCTGCTAAACTTCAAAGTATTTTGAAGTTCAGTTAATATGCTCTCTGCTTTTTCAAGGAGGAAATTTAATAATTCTAAATTTGTTACATTAAACTCTTTCTGGGGGCCTGCAGTGAAATAAAAGGCATGTATAGCTTCCATAAAAAGTAAGTTTTCCCAAGTATGACACCTCATGACCCTGTGGAAAAAGCTGTAGTAAAAAACTTAATCTGCAAACAGAGATTTTTTCATCAAAGACAGTTCTCTCCAATTCAGCAAAATTTCATGATGACAGGCTCATTAGTTCATCAAATTTGGTTTTCTGCCAGTTCATTCAAGGAAGACAGTCCTAGCACTACCTTTCAAATTGCTACAATTACTACAAAGAAGAACAATAATTATGACTCAAACTCCTGTCACTGATCCAGAAAATGTCAAATGTTGCCTATCTTCGTGTCTGATCTTAGCAAGACTTTCATTTAAGTATTTCCTGGTACACAGATTAATTATGGCAGATTTCTAGGATTCTTCCACAGTAGGGAATCGTGTATTATATCTGTTTCATGGCACCTCCTCTCCTGTTCCTGAAAGCAGATAGAAACTGGAGGCAAATGTGTGTGTTAAATACACTGTTCAGTGCACTTCTGTTAGCCTTCAATCCAATAAGCATTTTATGCTTTTTCCAAAAAGTGCTACTAAAAGAAAAAGGAATATCAGTGGTAGCCAGAGAAAACCCACAAAAACAGGGTTCCAGTTTTGCACACTATCGTCCCCCCAGTATTTTTTGGTTGCTATATACCTATTTTTTCATTGCTTAGCTATTGCCATTGAACTAGAAGCTTCCCAAGCCCTGCACCTGTGCAGTGTACTTCACATCTTTGTCCAAGTCGCTGTTAACGAGTACCAGTAAGAATGTCAGATCCCCAAATACTTATCGGTAACTCCCAGGATACCCAGCCTGGGAACAGTCCAACACAGGTACGTCCACTATCCATTCATAAACCAAGAACTGAGAGCAAGAGCGCTTCAGGGTGAAAGTGCCTAATTGGATTAAATAAGTAAGCAAACGTGAACCACTTTGGGAATGAAAAATCTTAAGTTGCTCCAGCACCAGCCGTGATAAAAGTTGTTGTTAGCAAAAAGGAATTCTTGTGTGCACACCATTTCTTTCATTTTCCAGATGAGATAGCAGTAATTTATAGCTAATTCAGACATTGATCCTTACTTAAACATTTCAGTGACTAGCAGCATCCCCTCTTCTTGGCTAGTCACAGTGAAACCAAAATTAATTATAGAACTACCTACTTGTTGAAATCATCTTAGTCATATATATTCAGTACCAGATCTGCCCTCCACAGCACAACGCAGTCTCTCCAGACATCCCTCTTTTGTCCAAGTTGTACAACACTGATTTCGACTTCAACTGCTCCGTGATACTGCACTGTTATGTGATTTTGTTACAAAGACGGACTTTGCCACATTAGCATTAGGGTTGAGTTTAAGTTCTGACCTCTTTATTTGGCAGGCTGAAGAGGAACTCTCGATCAAACCGTCCGGGTCTTCGTAAAGCAGGATCTATAGAATCCAGTCTGTTGGTGGCTCCAATTACCACAATCTCTCCTCTGCTGTCTAACCCATCCATAAGTGCCAGAAGTGTTGATACAATAGAGCTAACAGAAAAATATAATTTTCATTCACTGGTTTAGTAAATTTTGTTATGTTTTACATGACCTTCTCCAGTGACCACTCAAAAAGGACAAGCTTTTATTGATGAGATGCTCCTTAGTGAAAGACTCGTTTTAAGACACAAAAAACCAGACAAGGTAACACAGGTCTTGTGCTGCTATCAAGCTTAGTGAATTGTTTTCAATTATTGTTTAAAAGCCATCTGAATTTTAGTAGCATTGAATTACTAGTTTTCAGGACAAATGAATGTGTCACGTGAAGTGAAATAGGTTGTGGTCTTCTTTTCACAAAGATCAAGCAGCTTCTCTGTAGGTCCAAAAAATGTACTACCTATGAATTTCGTCTTGTTCACTGGACCGCACAGGAGCAAGGCCATCGATCTCATCAAAGAAAATAATTGAAGGTCGCATCTGGTAGGCCTAGAATGAAAACACAGGAATACCGACATAAGTAAACCAGCACAATTTTAAAGAGAAAATGCGTGAAAAACGTCATGGTTGGAAAGTCACTGGAACTAGATTTTTCCAACTAGCATCAGGGATCTCTACTAATTGAGCTAACGGAGTAAGTGGCACGAGTAACAGAAGACAGCAGCTACGTCAACCCACTGAGACTGGGTGACAGGAAACAAATCATACCAGTAGTTTTTACAGCTATTTGGCAACCACCGAGAACAGAGCCAGGACTTAATTCAATTACAGGTTCTGGAAGCAAGCTTCTGTTATGAATTTAAATGACCATGCTTTCAGCCTGCATCTGTTTCCCTCTGATCTAAAGCCACCGTCTCTTGCCTCTTGAAACCTTTTTTGTGGCTGTTTGATGGTTTTTTGAGGGGGTGTGTGTTGCTTTGCGAGGTTCTCTCATTTGTTTTATTAATCTTTCCCAATACATCTCAAGATTTCAAGCCCCTAAAAAACCCACTGAAAAAAGAAACACTGACAATCCCGTTTCAGTGGAAGGAACTGACAAAACCCAAAAAAGAGTGACTTCTTAAAAATATTGACCACAGAAAACTACAGTTACAACTCGGGCAGAACACGTGGCACGTTTCCACCTTACCTGATCAAATAATAACCGAAGCTGTCGTTCAGATTCCCCCGCCCATTTACTCAGGCAGTCGGCACCTTTTCTCATAAAAAAGGCTATTCTCCTGTCCCCTTGGCTACATTCATTAGCAAGTGCACGAGCAACCAGTGTCTTTCCAGTCCCTGGAGGGCCATAGAAGAGACAGCCTCTGCAATTAAAAATACCAAAGATTCACATAAGAAAAAAACATCATGGAAAAGTACCTATTACAACCCTCATCCCTACAACACACAACTCTTCTCTCTAGCTTACGCTTCACGTGTAAGAGAGCGGTAACAGCTGAAGCGTGAGACAAGTCAAACCAGATGGAAGGTTTGTGTTCCTACACAACTCAACAAGGCAGTAAACAAAATGAATAAAGAGGATAATGCAGATGTACAGAACCTTGAGAAATGATCGTAGTGTCCCAGAACAACACCTCCAAAACTGCTGACAAACTAACAGGGGTGGTTACAGCACAGTGGAGCCAAACAAGAACAAACCTCAGCCCAGAATCTAAGACTGGGCTAACTTATGAATCACCAGTTCATTCTTCAATGATGCACAGCACATTCATTCTTGTTTTCACAAAAGGCAAGATTTGATAGTAAAGCATTTGATTCTCCCTTAAAAAGCTTTAAGTTAGTGGACTTGGTCTCCCATTGCTGATGATAAACGAGGAGGAAGCCTAAAGCTGGGATGGTATTCTGCATTTCCAGATAAATATAGCCATCAGCTAGAAAAGCCAATGCACTGCTGTTTCAAAAAGAATTTAAATGAATAAAGAAGCAAAACACAGATTTTGTTGTCGTTATTTGTAATACTTTTAAAGTTACTGAAAGCAAAGGATTAAAAGTCATATTTCAATATACCATGATTGAGTTTTGCTGACCAAGAATATGTAAAGCTAACAATTAATCTCTAATAATTTCATTTCATAGCTAAGTACAACAAACACTGCAAGGTTCTCGTTGCAAGTCCTATCAATTGTAAAATTGATACTTGAGCACTTGAAAAAAAAGAGAGTCGGTGGGAGAGACAACTGGACTTCCAAGAAACAAATTACAGTTGACTACCAGTAGGTAATTCCTTCTTCCTGCTTATAAACTAATGAAGTTGACTTGTACGTAGAACTCAAAACAAAAACACTCCAACCCTGCCTTTTAAAGGCAAGACACTTTTAAAGTATATTCTCACCACACAGTAAATCTTTGAACCTACATATATCCTGGATTCTATCCCTTTTTAAGAAATTACTTTATACTACTGCTAAAAAACCCCATCAACACTCCTGAAAATTTTGAAGCATGGAAACTTATTGATACCTCAGTTGAATATTCTCATGAAAATGGGTGACCAGCAGGTCGAGGGAGGTGATTCTTCCCCTCTACTTCACTCTCATGAGACCCCACCTGGAGTACTGCATTCAGCTCTGGGGCCCCCCACGTAAGGACAGGGACCTGTTGGCGCAAGTCCAGAGGAGGGCCACAAAGATGATCAGAGGGCTGGAGCACCTCTCCTATGAAGACAGGCTGAGAGAGTTGGCGTTGTTCAGCCTGGAGAAGAGAAGGCTCCGGGGAGACCTTAGAGCAGCCTTCCAGTACCCGAAAGGGGCCTACAGGAAAGCTGGAGAGGGACTTTTTGCAAGGGCATGTAGTGACAGGACAAGGGGTAATGGCTTTAAAACTGAAGGAGGGTGGATTCAGATCAGATATAAGGAAGAAATTCTTCACCATGTGGGTGGTGAGGCACTGGAACAGGTTGCCCAGAGAAGCTGTGGACGCCCCAACCCTGGAAGCGTTCAAGGCCAGGCTGTATGGGGCTTTGAGCAACCTGGTCTAGTGGAAGGTGTCCCTGTCCATGGAAGATGGTTGGAACTGGATGATCTTTAAGGTCCCTTCCGACCCAAGCCATTCTATGACTCTATGAAACAATGTCTGTTACCTTGGAGGTTGAATTTTGAATCTCTCAAAGACTTCTGGGTAAAGCAAAGGAAAAACGACCATCTCTTTTAAAGCTGAAATGTGGTCAGAAAGACCACCCACACCGTCAAACCGTACCTAAAGATAAATTCAAAAGAACACATTTTATATGTTAAAGAAAGCTGCAACCTTGATAAGGTTCCATCAGAAATTGTATGTCAGCACAAAGGAAATGCTGTGGGCAATTTTCAAACTGCTTGAGAGAAAACTGTAAACCAAGGTAGCTGTAGACAGCACGTTATTGAAAGCTTTCATAAACACTGGAAACATCTCACTGACACAATGAACTAAAAATACTTACTGAACAATCTGTTTGCATTGGATCAACGTCAGCCAGACTTGCTCCAATTTTCATTCGATCCTTGTGAATTCCCTTCAAATCATCTTTCCGAAAGTTTAGTGGAAGACACCTGATTTGAATTAAGGAGAAAGAGAAAAGCGCTTTCTAACTTACGATGCAGCTAGAAGGTTTTTGCTTTTATAATAATGGCAAGTGAACACAGAAAACCTTATAAATGAGCTTAAATTTCCTAAATAGTTAAACACTTGTTCAAATTGTTTTATATTTAATGTCTGTGAGTAAATAAAGGAAAAAGGTCACTGCAGGCATTAAACTGGGTTTATTTTAACAACTCTTAGCACTTACGAATATCCACACCAGTCAACACAGCACATAGATGAATGCAAGCTTCAAACAAGTTATTCCCTAGGTGGAGACTGTGAACTGACCTCGATTTGTGTGATGAAAGAACCCCCCAAAACACAGTGACATCTTTCAAAGATTTTTTGCTTCTACATTCAAAAAGTTACAGCCCAAGGGGATACTTATTTCAGTGCGGATTAACATTATAAAGGCTGCCCACCACTGCTGGTCCTTCCCAAGGACTTTGGGATGCGTGTGCCAGAAGACACACAGGTCTGAAAGACACTGGGCTGA
The DNA here is from genome assembly GCF_030936135.1 of Gavia stellata. NCBI lineage: Eukaryota > Metazoa > Chordata > Aves > Gaviiformes > Gaviidae > Gavia > Gavia stellata. The sequence goes on from NC_082596.1 coordinate 13,463,917, forward strand.
AAACCTGTTTCTTAGATTGTTATCAAAATAGTTTTTCTAGACCAATTGTTAAGTAATAAAAGCTCCGTCATTTCCTCTATTTATAACATTTTCTGTGACGATGGTTTTCTTTCTGAATAAACTACTGTAAAGCTCAGGAGCAGTAGAGTTTTACATTAAAAAATTACATAAAAGTCTTCCTCCCCCCATTCCCACCTAGAAATCAAATTGCTTATTAAAAATCAATTCTAAAAATCCAATTCTAGAGAGTCCAGTTACAGTCGTCAGTACCAAGAGATACGATTAAATATTGCCACAATTTAGAAACTGTACAAGATGAAGAGGATAACAGTTCACGGTTAGACAGGTGCAAACTCCTCCCAAGTAGATTTCTCCCTCCCCTACGCTCCAACTTCATTAACCTTTTTGAATCTCCGTTACGGCTGCGCTTCCTACGCCTCTCAAAATGCTCTTCATCATCAGATGAGGAAGAGGATGTGGAATCTTTGTTGTGGACTGTGTGTCTCCGTCTGCAAACATTTAAACAAACAAGTGAAAAAAACTGAAGTCCAGACTAAGTGATATCAAAATTTACATGAATTGTATCTCAGAATTTACTTTGAGATCTATTAAGTTTCCAGATCACTGTACTCCTTATGAATCTGATTTCAAAGTACATTACATGATTTTCCTTGTGACAGCAAAATTCAATTTTTTTAGGAAGGGAAAATGTTTAACTCTTTTGCAAATAAATTTCATAAACAAATGACTCATTTTGTCCAATCTCTCTCTCTCACACACAAATAGAGTTTCACTTAACATTATGTACCCACTCTGTGAAACATAAACCTTTTTAACCGATTTAAAAATCTGGCTTCAGAAACCCTTCCTTCCATAACTGTCCGCTTTCAGGGATGCTAAGCAAAGTTCTCATATCTAGCAAGAGACAGCGTTCTCCATGCTTCAGCTGCTTACAGGACCCAAAACCCCTTTGTCATTACTATTGCCATTTATCATCTATAATTTCATTTAGTATTTTTCTTGTTTAATGATAGTTTCATACAGAAACATTAACTGATTCCAAAGAGAAACCAGAATCAGTATTTGAGTGATTAAAAAAAATTCCACTAAAACTTCCATACAGGCTCTCCCTCTAACTAAATTATCTTCAGTTTTAAGAAAATAATTGGTCTCCTTCAAGACTAAAGAGTCTAAAATTTTCAGAGTGAGATTCTGGCTTCAATTCCAGAACAAAAGAATTTCAGTTATACAATCTCAGCCACGACCTCCATAATCACCTCAGCAGTGACCACAAATACTGCATTTTAAAAAAAAATCTAACGGCTAATAAAAAGTGTAGTCTCCCCCCCAATAGTTGTTTTCTTTATACCCTCAGACTACCACAGCAATAATCATCCTACTAATCTGTAACTACCACCAATTCAAAACCCTTGCCCCTTGAAAGCATTATTCAGTAATGTGCCTGACAGCATTCTTGATAAATAAGAACTATCACTAACCATACACCAACCTGTTAGTTCTTTTGCAGCAAGAGCCTTGTGACTGAGCACTTCTAGATGAGTATCTCTGTCTGACAGGTGAAGACCGGCCCGAAGAATAGATCTTACGTTTCCTTGGTTCTGTTGAAAGCAAAGAATTTAGAATAACGTTACAAACAAGTTTAAGAGAAAGCAGGATAGGGAAAGAGGCAGAAAATGTGATGTGTTTCACCGATCTCTCATTTCAGGGGAAGTTTCAAGTGATTTGGGCAGGGGGGATTTATTTTTTTAAAATCAGCGCACAGTAGAAGTGGAAAAACACGCACCTACTTTTTAAGGAGGACTGAAAACCACAAGGGCAAGGTTATCAAGTCCGTTTAATTACCATTCTTTCAAGGATACATAGGTCATTTTTTACTGAAGATCAACAGGAAGCATGCCAAATGGCAAAGAAATATAATGTGCACAGGATACATACATTTAATAAAATTGAACTGCAGAATGAAGGTAATAAATTTAAATAGGAGTTGAGTGTGTGTATATATTTTCATTAAAAGAGTCACTCACTTATATGCAAGAAATCAGCTCTTAAGAGAAACTGTGCATATAACCTACTTTCCAGTGGAGCTTGATAGCGCTCAACAGTTTTCCTCTGTCGAAAGTCATAACGCTTTCGAGTGTCTTCGCTTTCTTCTGATGAAACTACTGTAAATCGACATAACGTTAAACTGTTTAAGTACTGTTGTAAATGATACTAAATTCCAAATGCACTGCACAGATGCCTATAGGTTTTACTATTACCTTCATGTTAATGACACAATAGATCTGAAAACCTGCAAAACTTTACGACCAATTTATGCAAGACACATTCCAGAAATTACAATACACAGAGGAACATACATATAGATATTGTTGTGTCCTCGCTGAAACTGCTGGGTGACGTCTCATCAGTCTTAGTAACAACAATACTGTCATCTTGCTTAGCTAAGATGCAGCTCCTATGAAAACCACTATTTCAGAGACTAATTTCTTGTTATTTTGAGAACGCGTTTCACAGAAATGTTTTTAATACTCTACAGTGCTAAGACTAAGCATGGTAATCTAGCTCCCAAGTCCTAGCTCTGCCACAGATTACATGAGCAATAATGGGCAAGCCACAGGTGTGAACCTCCCCAATCGGAAAACAATGTCAAATGCATACAGTTTATGCCACTAGCTTCTGTAAAGTAACTTGAAGTTTCTTCATGAAAGACAGTATGAATGCAAAAACCAGAGTATAATTATCTAGCAGGTTCTTAATAATACCCTCTCACATTAAGAGCTGGACACCAGGTGAGGAATGTACATGCTCTGTTCACCTACCTGCTCACTAAAATTAAGTCAAATTTTATTCCTTGGAAAGCACTACCCGTTTTTTTCTTCCCCCCAAAAGGTCTCACTGCTTTCTGAATGCAAGATAAATTACACAAGATATATAGACAGCACATGGAAAACTGAAAAATTATTTTGGCACCACTACCATCCCAAGTCCTTGGTACTCCAACGCTCCTGTCACAAAGGCATGAATTTCTCTGCTTTTCTGCTCCTCTAGTCCTTCCCCTTGCTCCACTCATCTTCTTTACACCAACACTGACACACTTTCCTTTCCCCACTCCTTCCTGGCATGATTTCAATTATAGAAGTATATTTTAGGTTTTTCCTAATTTGAAATTCCAGAGTTTTCACTTTGATCACAAATGAATTGCCCCATACTCTTTCTTTCTCATTCAGCCTACGATTTATAATTACTTTCTACAAGTCTCTCCTGCCCAGCACCCCTACATCCGCACACTTGAACCAAGCCATAGAGAGGAGGTCTGATCACCAAGGTGCGCACCTGGGAGCCACGGGTTCAATCATGAACAGGCCACGGACTGTTCTCTGAACAAGATCACCCCAGTGCTCACTAACACCTGGGCATCTAGCTTGAACCTTTTTGTAGGTCTCCATTGCCAGTGGTCAAGTCTTACACAGGCTGTGTAACATGTCCAAGATACTGCCCTCACTGCGTATTGCATAAATCATCTCTTATTCAAGTTCTGATGGTCTGATGGTCAGACAGGTGATCAGGTGCAGGGCACAGTCAGACAAGCGTACTGACCAGCCAACTATTTACACATGACTGGCCCTTTTTATACCCTTGCCCCTCTACTTTCCCACTCTTGTTCCTCCCAGGATCACCTAAACCCCACCCTTGTCCCGCCTTTGGTTCCTGCCCTAAAGATCCCATAAGTCCTGGGTGACCTGCTTTTCCCCTGCATCCCACAGTATGTCCCACCCCTAGGCAGTAACCCCTTAGTCGGAAAGGTGATCTGGAGAGCTGCCCCCGATGACTCATCCAGATGGGTTTCACGCCTGGACGCTGGGGTGGATGGGGCGGATGGCTCCGCTGGGACAGCCCTGGGACGGGCCCAGACAAGGTGGCTCTTCCTCCTTGACTGGAATCCTTGGTTTGGGTCCCTGCCTGCCGTCGTGCACCCCTGTGCTCTTCCGGGCTTGTGCAGATAGGACTTTGATGGGCTGATGGCCCTGGGAGTAGACCGGCGGGGTATTATTTGGGCTCCCCCTCCTGCCACTGTCTCTCTGAGCTCCTTTGGGGGTGTGCAGAGGAGGTCTACCACAAAACCTAGCACCCATCAGCTCAACTACCGCCACATCCTTTTCTGTCCTTAAGTACAGTCTCGACCCATTCTGTTCCATCCAGAAAGCTCCTACCAGGATCGTTGGACTGACTGCCTTAATCACAACTATCATTCTCCTTAAAACCTTAAAGTTTTTCCCCCTCACTTCAAACATAAAGTTAATATGGCCTTTTACGATTTAACCTGATTCCTCGTGTTATTTCCCGATGAGTACCGGGATGACAGCTCCTAATTACAGGACCAGACAGCAGCTTTCACTGACTACCTGCTAAACACAGAAATGAACAACACTATCCTCTCCCCTGCTGATCTTCATGCTCCGGAGGAGCTTTCCATACACGCCTGGCAGCGTCCCTTACTTCCTGAAAACTCTTGCCGTGCTGCTCAAAACCGTGAAAACTGTCATGCTGCTGCTGTAGCAAGATCCCTCTTTCTCATTCTGAGTAATAACGTCCATTCCTTTGTATTCCCACCTGTCCACAGCCATCTCTTGCCTTTTATCTTGTAAGCATTTTGGAAAAGCACTGGGTTTTTTTTTCTCTGAATATCTGTCCTGAGCTCACTACAGTACTGCCCTAAAGTCCGTGACTTGTAATGTCAACAGCAATATAGATTTTTTAAGAGATGAAAAATACCGAGTAGTTCAGCTCATCTCAGTTGGTTAAGACAAGGCTTTTGGCTACAGCGTAGTAAAGAAAATTTAAAACAGAACTAATCTACAGTGCCACCTTGATTATCAGCTAATTCTTCAGCAGCTCTTTGGATTTCTTTCTCTCCTCGGGAGTACATATCGAGGTTTTCCTAATCAAAAGAAACGAGAAAGATCAGTGACAAATATGCAGAAAACCCGACATAGGCATATTTCCTGCCTACAGAGTAATATTATCAAGGCACTCCATAGACAGAAAAGATTAAATTAAGGTACGGGAAGAGAGAACAGGAACATCATTCTGGCATCCAGAATTAGTAACAAGAATTTCTGCTCTAAAATAGGGTTTAATACATGTGAGAGTTAAATACTTATCCAGATACAAAACTGAGGGTATCAGTTAATTACAGGTTAATAATCCAAGAGTGTGGCAGAGCCCAGGACAAAGCAATCCCTAGCAGACAAAATAAAATTCGTACAGGAATTTGAGAGATGATATACAAAGTACTATGGACAATTCCGGTTTCATTAAAAAAAAGGAATTCAGATCTAAACAAAAAAAACTCTGAAAGCAGGCTATGAAGATGTTTAAAAAATGAAGTGCTTGTCATTCAACAAGACAGCAGAAGAACTTAATTTAATAGAGCAAAACTAAGACAGAGGAAATATGACTGCTGTATATAATTTTAACGTAAGTTCCTCTAAGGACAGCGGACTATTTAAAGCTCACAGGCAAGGCTGGCACAAGAACAAACAGATAAAGCAGGCACCAATGAATTCAGCTTTCAGTAAGACCTGAAGTGAAAACCCAAGCCCTGCAACAGCTGTTTGTAAACAGTGTCCATTCAAAAATCGTACGGCAATTCAGAAAGCATAGTATAAGACATGTATTTCAGCATATCGCTGCTATTTCATGTCTTCTGAAGAAGGTATTTCCTTCACCCTTAGAGCATATCTGTAGCATGATCATACCAGTAAGATGTTAAATTATAATTAGAGAGCAAAACCAAATGTTATTTTAGACTATGCTATTCTTTGGAAGAACTTATTTCAGCTCAATTAAAATTACAACTACGTAACTCCCCTACGTGAAGTACACTACTTATATAAAAATAGTAAAATAAATTAGTATCTACTTCTTCTGCATCGTGGAACACCCCAAGGTCTTCCATCATTCGTCGCCTACGCATTTCCTCCATGTCACCCATTTTTTGCAAGACTGCTTCTGCAGTACTAAGACAAAAAGTTAACATGTAAGAGCAAAGATAGGGAAGAACAAAAAAAAAACATTTAAAACAGTACACATACTCAATATGATATTTTAATACAGTATTCATTAAGCAAGAATCATTGACAGCCAAGTTTTTAAACACTACTTAAAAATTAGATCCAATGTTTAGGGTTTTTATAGATTTAAGAACAAGCGTTTGAGATTTGCAAAAATACACTGTTTTCAGGTTTATTTTCCCTCTCGGGGAGCACAGTAAAAAAAATCCATTTAAGCAAGAGAAAAATCAGAATTCTGAAGATCATAGTAAGACAACAGAAAGAAATTATGGCCGTTCTTAATAGCACTTAAGTTGTTCTGCATGATAGCATTAAGTAATTTTCAGTTCACAGCCTTCCTCAGACAACAGGCTGCTTCTTCTTCTCTTAACTGTAATCTAAGTTTTGTGCTGGTTTTCCATGACTATACATGCTGGAAAAAACATGCCACTGCTGTTACACTTTGCAAACCTTTCCGAAAACAATGGCCATTTGGGCTTCACAAAGAGAATTAAGCCATGGACAGACAGGCAGAAACACTAGGACTACTTCACTTGGGCTTTATCCAACTTGCCTCAGTATCTTAACTCAACCAAGCATTATAAGAACATTCATAAGCATGGAAGAAAAGTTAATTAGAAATGAAGGCACTTCTGATGCTAAGAAAATTCATTTAGAGGGCAAGTTAAATCTACTGAAAGTCACAACGTAAAGTGATCTTCTTGGTTCACAAGACAACACATAAACCCACCGAGCCCATACATAAAAGATGCTCTCGTATGAAGAAGCCACAAGCACCTATTTCCAAAAAACAGGTTAAACAGTTTTGCTGCCAAGTACAAAGGCCCACACCTTACACAAATCAATGTATTAACAATAATTACAGGACATACCAGTGCAGGCAGAGGAAGAGGAGGAGACCCTACCTGATCAATGACCACGGAATGTTAGCAGAGGTTGCCAGTAACAACCTGGAAGTTCCAAGAAGCACCACCCTGGTGGAACTCTACTATGGAAGGCACCTGCAGCCCAGCAGTTGTCACACGGATGTACCGTACACGTAAGGGCACGTAGGGAAGTCTCAGCCTGACCACTGAATACATTTAGCTCTTGCTGCCAGGAATAACAATACCTTTTTCTGTTGTCAAAAGAAGGAGAAAGTCCCTAGCCAATATTATGCCATAGCAGAAAGGCTTGCTAGTAAGGCTCATTTTAGTAGCTTTGTAAGATCATGAAAAAAAACCACCTACTTTGTTATAAGTTTGTTGAACAAAACAGATTGATTTGTAGTGGTGTAACGACTTTGTTGAAGTCTGCAGCTTCGGCGGACCTCCAAATCCCCATTTTCTTCATGGACTTGTTCTGCAGCTTTTGCATCAGCTCTGGTCTTCAGTGTTCTCGTGACTACAATGCATTAATGTGTAAAATATTTTGAGACAGAAAATACGTCATTCCCTTTATTTCACCGTTGCTCTAGTAAAATGTAAAAAAATCTGCAGTGGCTTGATTTTTTCTTTAAATACCGAATTGGAAGTTATTGTCATGGCCACAGCATTCAACTTAAATTAATTATGTTTAAACTACCTACCTAAAAGCATGACTTGTATAGCAACTTTTTAAGAGACTGGGAAGCCAATCTGATGAAAACAAACACGCAACTTTTGTTCCATGCAGGAAGCAAGTTCATTCCAGTTACTTCTTTCTGGAAAAGTGGAAACAACAAATACCTCTCTCTAAGGTGTTTTTACTCCATCCATGTAAAATTGTGTCGAAGAGTTTTTAAAAAAAATTATTTATGTGGGAAGGCTCTTCTTAAGATGCGTGGGTTTAGTCCATTGTTTAAGCATGCACCACTCATTTTCTGCATCCTGACACAAAAGCTCTAGAAGATAAGAAACGTCTCAAGATAAACTCCCAAATACCAAAGAACTCAAACGCTTGCCTGCTTTAAAAACGATCTGCCCAGTATTTACCACACAGCATCCTTTGCCACGGGCCTGTTACTTGCACTATCATTAAAACAGTTAAGAGAGGTCAGTGAGGAAGTAGTGCACAATGAGAACTTGAATTACTACCCACAAAGCGCATTTCAGGCCCCTTCCGGCGTTCAGCCCATCCATGGCTGGCAGGACACTGCCTGGAAATAACGGATTTTCCAGGCTGCCAGCAAGCAGCCTCACAGCACCAAGCCTGCTTGTGTACTCAGCACAGTGATTCAGTTCCAAGGTAAATCACTGAACTTCAGTGACACCTTCCCCACATCAGCGGGTTTGTGCGCCTCATGACTGAATTACTTTTTAACTCAAATATTGCCTCCTATTTGCAAGAACGATTTTCAATTAATTTGTGTCCTGCAGACTCCAGGAAATCCGTGTCACGAAGAAACCTGAGCTAAGGAACAGATTCTCAGGCACTAGTGCCTAAGAGCAGGCTGGAATTCACGCCGTGTTCTCCCCAAGCCTGACAGGAATTAATAGCATATCCTCCTATTCTCACCCACCTCTTTTCGTAAAACTCATGGGAAATTCACTATCTTTTCACTATCTATTTTCACAACTTCAGCTGCTTTGCGTTGATGAGTTCAGAAGTTTTTGTGGCCAAGTTAAATAGATGGAGTGACCAAACGCAATCCTTCTCAGAAACCAGACTAAAGAGGAATCCTAGGGAGTTACCACTACTTATCTTCTTTATATTCTTCTTTTTTTTGGTCTGACTTTGGCTTTGCCAACCGCCTACATTAAGAAAGAGAACAGAGGAGAGAAAGAAGAAAAGAATTCTTGTATTAGAATATTGTATAGAAGTATTGTATTGTCCTGTTCCCCATCAAGACTAGGGAACCTGACCAAGTTTATAATCCAGTGCTCCACATCATGCAAAGAAAAGCCTGTGGACCACACTGAGGATTCAGATCCCAAGTCTGCTGCGTACCATATGCAGACAGTTCGGTAAGGACGCAAGTTTCCTAACGGGCTAATCTGGAAGTCTCAATAGTGCAAATAACATCTCAGTAACCAAAGCGGAGGAGAGATCTCAAAGGAGTTGGGAAAAGATGCACGTTTTTTATACAAGCAGAAGACTTTTACTAAGAAGAGGGATTCTGGTTCTAAGACACTGACATTAACATAATCATACTCCCCCGCAGATTTTTAGCTGTCGATTTATCATGACGTGACTCATTGTGCATGCTTCCACTTTTCCTTTTAATTCTATGAATTGAACAGAGATTGGACACCTAGAAATACAATACCTCGTAAAGTGTCTTCGATTGACATTGTCACTTAATATTTCCATGCTTCTCTCAAAGCTAGAGTCTGAACAGGGCGGCATGTTTTTTCTCATTGATCTCAAACAGTGTCCATTGAAGCATTCAATTTTGCCAGATCCTAGGGAAAGAAGGAAATAAGAACATATTAATCTGAACCGTGTATGTTGAGCTGAGAAGGGAATTCTCCCTCATTTAGGCAAGTTTATTCTGTAAGTCTCATGACTTGGTAGTGGTGCAGCTCACGGCAGGTAAGCCTTGAACCACTTTGGCACCAAGAAGTAGCTCTCGGAAAAAACCCAACCAACCAACCAACCAGCTTTCAAAGCTAAAGCTCCTCTCCGCCACACTCTTCTTGTGGACAGCTTGAGCTTAATAGCCTGTGAAAAAATTATTGCGGCAAAACCTTTCAGATAAACTTAGTGTTTCATGAAAAAAACCCCACCGTTGATTTCAAAACTGGTTCAGAGAAGCAGCCAAGCTTGACCTTGCGTGTCCTGGGATTAAACTCTAGTTAGGAGAGTTTTTCTCCTCTCTCCGTTCCATTTGTGACTGACTGCGTTTGGAGGGATATTAAAAGATTTCCTTCAGGAGGACGGCATTTATCCACAGGAAGCCAAAGGGAACTCAAGATGCGCTTCTTCTATTACTGTTGATCTTGTTCACACTGGTATTTCTGCCAGGAGGATGACTACTATCCCTTCTACTGTGTGAGGCAAGCTGCGATGACCGTGAGAGGTGGCTTGTTCAATTTACAACCCAAGCTTTCATGAGGAATACCCCAACCTACGTGCGCGAAGGCGGCAGGCGGGCGGCGCGGGCTGAGGGGGCGAGGCGGAGCGGCGCCGTCAGGTAGGGGCTCGCGTCTCCCGCCGCCGCTGGCGCGGGCGGAGAGGGGGCTCTCGGCGCCGGGAGGCGGGAAGGCGACCCCCACCGGGGAGGCGTGCCCCCCGCACGCCTCCGCTTCCCCCCCGGGGAGCGGGCCAGGTGCTCTCCCGGCGGCGACGGGGCAGCGCCAGCGCGCCCGTCGCCCCGTGCCTCCCCGGGGCAAGGGCGGCTCCTGGCCGGCGGGGGCGGGCGGGCCGAGCCGGGCCCGGCGGGGGCGGCCGCCCAGCTGCCGCCCGCGGGGTGGGTGCGGTGGGCCGGCCGCGCCCCGCCCGCCTCCCTATTGTCTGGCGGCGGCGTGTGAGCGGCCGGCGCTGTCCCCGCGGCCGGGGGGCATCGCCTGCCGGGGGCGGCGGGCTTCGGGCTGCCTGGGGGAGCCAGGGCGGGGGGGAGCCGGGGCGTCACTTCGAAGCGGACTGCAGCGTGCCCCCCCTCCCCTGGCCCGCAGCGGGGCTGAACCCCTCCGAGTCCGAGGACGATCTCCTCTCCCCGTTCCTTCCTCCTCCGCCCTGCGCCAGCGGTGAAGCCGGGAGCCGGGGCGTGGCTTTGCTCGCCACAGGGCGGAGGAAGACCCGTCTGACTCCTCCGTCGGAAGGAAGGGAGAGTCAAGAAGTTCAGTCCCGGTGCGCCCGGAGGAGCTGGCGAGTTCCCGTCCGCTGCCACCGGGCTGCCCGCGCTGGCGCTCGGGCTGACGGACTGACGGACGGACGGACGGACGGACAGACTGACAGCAGCCGACGAGCCATGAAGTTCTGGCTCCGGAGTTGTCTCGCATCCCGTGGCGTTGCAGAGTGGGGGCGAGCGTGGAGGAACAGTACGGTGTATGTGCAGGCAAAGTTGGGGAAGGTGTCTGGTTTACTCTTCCGGGGGTGTCTGGGTTTTGGGGTGCGCTCTGATGCTCGGCTCTCCCCTAGATCAGGATGTGCAGCACTGGAGATCAACACCGAGTTCAATAAACCACGTAATGGAGGCAGTTCTGGATCTCTACAAGGGCTCAGAGTATCTGCAGTAGTGAACGCTGTCTGGTAGGTACTTGTGCTTTATTTCTGAGCTGCTTGGACTTTGTGGAAGGTTAAATAGTTAACAGAAGGACGGAGAAGTTTACTTTGCACAAAGCGTCGTCATGTAAAACAGCGAAGGCTGAGATGTCTCTTGGTCCGCAGGCTGGAGTAGGTGCCACTTGTTTTTGAAATAGAGATGTACAGAGGGCATGCTGGGGATGTCAGAGTGCGTATGAACATTACGTAAATAAAAAGTGGATTTTGTTACGAAACTTGTAACGTGAAAACAAATATTCCATTAAATATAGGAACAAGAGGGGAATTTTAAAAGCTGTGCTGTTGGTTTTGACCAGCAGTCTGGTTTTTGCTTGGTTTTGCTTAGAAGGCTTTCACACAAAAAAAAGAAAGCTTCTGCTTAAAGAAACCCTGTTTAAAACAACCTGCATGATGCAAACTATAGGACTGCCCTGAATTACGACCTGTTTGAGCGAGCACGCATCGTTCAGAAAACCGTTTTGTTGCTGTCTTTAAATATTGCCAGCAAGGCAGTCTGTTTCACTTGTGTTGCTAAATGAATTCCCCTAAGCCCATGAGAAGCAGATGCCATTTTTTGTAACTGAAATTATTTGCTTTTAACTTAAGGCTAGTGGCTCTTGTATCTTTGCTAGACTGAAGAGCCTGCTGCTATCACATTTGGGTAATGTGTGTGTATGCTACGATTGTCCCCAAACTTGTCTTTGTAAAGCAGTGGTTTGAGGTAGAGCTTTTCCTTGTGAGGCATACTTTTCTACTCTCTTAATGTTTCTTATGACTCTCTTCTGGATTATGTCCTCTCTTGCAACACCCTTGATGACCTGTGCGTGCTTTAGCTGGATCCAGTGTCCTGGTGTCCAGCCTTAATTGCTGTCATTTGTCACTGTTGGTTATTATTGGAATAGACGATATTTATCACTGCCTACTGATCTATCATTGGAGACTGTTACAGCCGTGTATTGAACAGTTCTGCCGTTTGTAGATTCTCAGTACTGAAGAATTTCTATCAACTAATGGACTTGGTACTATTGATAGGATTCATTTTGTTCCTAATGTACCGGCAGGACTGTTTCTTGCGTCTTTTGCTTCACTGAGCAGTCTATAGCATTTCACTTAAGCTTATTGCTCTCCTTGGGCTTTCCCCCCGTTTTTTTCCCCTCATTTCTCTAGATGTAGTGTGAGGGAAGGGGTTAAACTTCGGTTAACGTTTTCATCCAGCTGTGATTAACACTGGTGACCCTTTTGTTCAGAAGTGACTTTAGAAGAGTCTTATTTAAAAAGTGGTCATATAGCTTTGAAGTCAGATTCTTTCCTCAAGTTTGAGTTCAGGATTTTTTCCAGCTTTATGAAACTGGAACTTTTAAAGCACCAAGTACATATAAAGGGGGTTTAATTCTGCTTGCACGTAATAAATGTAACCAAGGCACAATCACTTGTAGCTAAGCTATGGCTAATCTTTATTTGGGCGATCAGTTTCTCTTTACCTGTCAAGCTGAGATCTAGTCAAGAATTACACGGTGTCAAATTCAGTGTTTTTATGGTTTCCAGTTTTTAGAAATCCTGAGTCTGCTGTGTACGTACCTGACACCTAACATAAGGAACTCCAATTTCTCCAAACCTCCACCACACCCATGTTTCTTAAACGTTAAGGAGTAAAACTGCACCTCAGAACCCAAGTGTCAAGACAAAACAGTTACCTTGAAAAAGTGTGATAGAGTGCCCATAGGCCTTTTTTCCCAGCTTCAAGAGCTACTACAGGAATTCGTCTTACTCCTACGGCCCTCTTGATCTGAGCCATTTGCTGCTTTTTCAGTTGCATGCTGCTTTTTCAGCTGCTTCTGGCAGCTGAACACTCGGCACTCAAATTCACAGACCGTGTTACTGCAACAGGTACAACATCTCTTATTAGAAGAGATCACTAGGTAGTTTTAATGTTACGTCATCATATAGCGTTGTGAGCTTTTATTTAGGACTGGGTCTGAGACAAAAATGCTTATCCTGCTCAACCTTTGGTGTGGGACATGAAAGAGACTTGCTGTTTTCTTAGGAGTAGGGTACACTTTAGTTTAGCTGTCCAGGCTTAAACCAAAGGAGGCCGCAAAGGAATGGGGAGAGTACCAAGGTTTCTTGAAAGGCACGATGGGCGAGACAGGCGTTAGGAAATCTCTCTCCTGCTGCCAGAAGTGTAACAGGCTTAATACTTCAAGGGCAGAAAGCAGGATTTAAAGAAAGGATCTATAGCTTCTGCTTTTAGGAAGCGTTTTGTTTTTCACTCCCTTTGCCAGTTTCTCACTAGCAGCTGTTTAACTAATGGCAATTACCCTTCTTCCCAGGACTACCATGTTACTCCATGTTTCCGGCGGAGAGCAGAACTTCATTTATGACCTTGACACAGTGTTGCCGTTTCCGTGTCCTTTTGACGTGTACAGTGTGGAGGCCTTTAGGTTGGATGACAGCCTTCATCCAGAATTTCGCAGGTGATGACACAAAATACAAAGACCATGAATGTTATTTCATGAAATCAAAGCTGAAGGTCTCTTTGTGGCTGCATAGTGACAGAGGTTTTCTGCTATGCTCCAGTAAAATAGATGCACTGTGTTATTTTTCTAAAGCTCTTTACCTTAGTCATCAAAAGCCCTTTTCTTTCCCACTCTAGTTTCTTGTTAACTAGTTAACTGCTTGGCATAATATTGCTGATTTATGTATTTAATGAAATTAATGCTCCTTGATGGGAGGAAGGGTCTCTTGTTCTGAGTGACTAATACAGTATTGTATACATGGATCTTTTGATACAGTGTTGCATTATTATTTAGGAAAATCAGAATGATTCGGGCAGATTTGTATTTGAAGACGTTTGCTTCAGACAGATCTCATATGAAAGATGCAAACGGGAAATGGCAGAAACCTCCTCCTTCATACCCTTGCATTGAAACTGCAGGTAAGCTGCCAGAGCTCCTTTTTCCTGCTTAACGGTGTTGAGTGACCTAGTCAAAGATGCACGCAAGAAATAAATATGCTTCCATAGCACGTGTCTGGAAGCACATCCAGCTAGCTTATTATTTCCTGTGGAAAAAAAGGTAGGGCTATGAAGCATTTGGCGCTTCCTTTTCTGAGCGTGTAAAGTCTAGCATGCCTCCTGGCAATTAGCATTATCAAACATTAATTACTGATCTTCGTAAACTGAGCAGAGAATGAGAGGTAGGGAATACTGTTCTCTCGTTACAGCAGGGAACTGAAGCAAAGAGGCCAACTAACTTGCTTAGGGGGCACCAAGTGAATTTTTAACGCACTGATGATACCACACTTTAGCTGGCAGGTCCCATCCTGCCAGAGCAGGTTATTTGGACAGGAGGAAGTTTTCAGGCTCCGCTCAGCATGCTGGGTTTGCCTGCATGAGATGTCTGAGGTTTCTCTACCAGGTGAGTGGACCTGAGGACACTTTAAGGCAAACTGGCAAGTGAGCAAACTTGTCCCCAAGCCTTAAGCCTCTTTTAAGTGATAGTCTAGATAATAGCCTCTGGGCCAAGCAGAGAGTGAAGTAAAGACTTGCCATCTCTTCTATTCTATAGAGCTCCTTAAACCATTCTTACCACGCAGTGTTTCAGCTTATTCTAGTCATGTGTTTGGCAAGCTGGCTAACACTTGCCTTGTGTGTGTTTGTTTGTTCTCTCATTTTCTTCCCAGATGGAAAAAAGTGTGGTGAAGTTTTGCTTTGAAAGAGTCTTCATGTTACTGCTCTGCATGTTTGGTTTTGTTGCTTTTTTAATAATGCAGTACTGCTATGTATTTATGTTAGAGAAGGCAGGGTCAAAGAAACATGTTTTGTGTTTAGGTCCAAGTTTATCGTGGTTTTAAATTGCTGGGAAGTAAATTCTTAATCTTTGCTTTGGCTTCTAAGGAAGCTTGGTGTTTCACGCTAGAGTAGAAATGAATGATGAATGCGGGCAGGAGCACAGCTGTAGTAGTCTTCATTGTGAAGCTTTAGGTGTTCTCTAGACAGTCCAGGTTATGAAGCACCTTAAATTCTATGTCTTGGTCCTTATCTCCAGTAAAGGTTTATACAAAGGTAGTGCAGCGAGTGGAGGATGCCTGGACTGCAGTGGCCGGTTCAGTGTTAGCTGGGGCCTCCTGGTTGCTGAGGACTTTCTGCCTGGGGAAACCTTATTCTGCAGACACCAAGGTCAGTGAAGAAGGAGGGGGAGGAGGTGAAGTTGCCTCCTCGCCATCAGCTTTACAGTGGCAGTTCTTTGCTTGTACTTCTGACACACGCTGCTTCTGCAGGCGCTCGGCAAAGTGGCTCTCAACAAATGTGGCTTTTCTGTCTGTAGCTTACTGTGGTGCTCAGTGAGTAAACCACACTGGTGGGGCCACCTCACGCATCAGTCTGAGGTGACAGCAGGAAGGTTAAACACAGCAGGTTCACCAAAACAGTCGGGAGGAGGGTTAATTGGAGAGAGAAAGGAGCAAAGAGGGGAGGGGATTCACTTAGTCCCTCTGATGGGACACCAGGGTTAACCAGCATTAGAAAAAGGGCTGGTCTCCGCTAATCATAGTGCAGCAAGTAGCTCCTCCTTGTATTTGGGGCCCTAAATGAGCGCTTGGTGTTGACCTATCCCCCTGGCATGAAAACCTTTTACAAGAGCTACAGAAAGATGGTTAATTATAGAAAAGCTATCATCGCACACACCCAGCTTGCTACCTGTAAAATTAAGCATCTGTTCAGAATGATTAGAGAGAAAAAGGACTGTCTCTTCACATTGTTTTTTGAACTTGTATATTCTGAATAACGGTTGTGACTGTTCTCCTTCTTAACAGCCTCTATCCTGAAACTAGATTAAACCAGGCAAAGTCTTGTGTCTGAGCCTCACTAAAGGGAGTGTGTCATGGATTGCAGGCACTGGGAACCAGCTGAGGATAGCAGCTCAGTATTTAAATCACAGGACATACTCAAAGTAGGGAGGGATGAGAACCTAATGCTCTGCAACAGCTTAAAGGGTCGGTTGAGCAATGCACAGGAACTCTGTGTATGTATGATTCAGTCACCTACTTGAAGGGTAAAAAGTGCTTAACATAAGCCGTTCATCTAAAATGTGGATCTTTATATTCTCAGTTCTGCTATTGTCTAACCTGGGCAGTGCATGCGATGCCCTGGGCACTGGGTTAGCATCTATATAGAGGATGTTAGCAGGCAAATTTCTGCTGCTGTGCACATTCACCATCAGTCTTGACATCACTCAAAAATAGCAAGTAACGACATCTTCACTCACTCAAAGCATGCCTGCCACAGCAGCATCATGCAGAAAGAGCTGGCATTTCATCCAAACACCAATAAATCAGACCTTTTACACAGGTGCATCTGGTTAAATCCAGAGCTGGCCGAAGGGCGAGGAGACGCCGGCGGCCACCGGCCTGCAGCGCCAAGGATTTCTGTTTACCGGGAATACAGTATCAGTGAAGTGTCCTGTACCTGGAATACAGTCTCTCTCTGCAATGACAGAGACAGACCCATTACCATTTTTTCACTGAGAAATGCTTGACTTTTACTTTCTTTCTGGCAAAAGCCAGTGCTCCATAAAAATTGGAAATTCAGGCACACAGAAAAGCACTAGAGAAAAAGGCAGGGTAAAAACAGGAAAAAAAAATATAGTCACGTTGCCATTACAGCACTGCACGGTAAAACTCCAAAGTAATTTAGGTTAGGAAACACATCCTGCATTGCAAACATTAGGACAGAAGTCTTCTATTCCGCATGTGACTCTGCGTCCACATTGCTTGGAGTACAGCTTTTTAACTTACGCTGCTCCTTAGTGGAACAATACTCATGCAAGAAAAGAAAGTCAATGACTGTTTTTCAATTAGGTACCATTTGGAAAAACAAACTTCAGAATCAAAAGAACAGCAGCTGCAGAAAAACATGAGTTTGGCTGCTATAACTAGAGGGGCAGCACCATTACGCAAGAAACACTGTGTGCTGATTTTAGAGAGGTGCAACAGAAATAGCAGAATGGAATTAAAGAAGGCTAAAACCTAATAAATAGTGTAATCCTCCTCAGGAAGAAAAAGGAGCTAAAGCATCTGCTTGACCTTTCACTTACCATTTGAATCTCCGTCTTCAGAACTCTCTGCTATTTGGCAATCTGGCATTTCACTGTCCTTTCTTAGGTCTGAATGTTCAGAAAGCATGACACTCTTCTTTTCAGAAGCAGATTTAGCCACAAGGAGAACCCTCTCTCTTTCATTTTCTGACCCAGATTTATTTTCATTCCCATTTTTCTGTCGTTCTTGAAGTACGCTTCCATTTTCTTCCATAGAAGAATCCTGTGTGGACTCAACTTCCGTGCAATCCATGTTAGAGACAGGTTTTTCTGGAGACTCTTCCTCACTCTCTACTTCATTTTGGTCTTCTGGAACTCTGTTCTCTTTATTGAACTAAAATTTCCTCCTCTTTGCTGGGGTACTTGAAGACGCTTTGTTCTTTCTGCGTTTCCTTTTTGACATCTCTACAAAGAGATATCAGAAAAAGTAAGCCAAAACATTACCAAAACAGTTCTTCCTTCAAAATCCAGCATCCTCATCTTACTTGACTTACAAGGAAAATTATCAAAGGAGCTCAGGTAACATTGTCTGTCTCCCTACATATGTCTAGAGAAAGAGTTGCAAGTTAATGAGGTCAATTTGCTATTAGATTTTAAAAAGCCAGCTACAGAATTTCATTCACAAAACCATCAGCTTCAAGATTTTATGAGCAGAAAATTCTTACTTTAGATAGGAAGTATTACCACAAAGCAAAGTTAGTAGGTGAAGTTGCTTACTGTCTTACTACGTGAACTAATATAGAGGAACAGAAAAGCATTTGGAGACGAGCCCTTCTTCAAATCTGTTATAAAGCTGTAAACTTCAGAAGCTAAACACATGTTGGGCAGAGTTAAAGAGACAATTTTAAGGGAATATTTGCTGGAGAAAAATTTGCCTGTGAAGACTTACACCTCATACGCTTTCTGATTCAGTTAACCTTGCTTAAAACAAACTTAGCATTTTTGCCTTCCAGAAAACCCCACCGTTCTTTGTATCGACGGAGTACTGCACAAAGCGTATGGGTGAAGCCAATGGCAAAATTCCTAGTCCTGTTATGGAGACCAGGAAAGTTCACACCATGTCATGCGTTTTAGCCGAAAGAGACCCAAGTCCCTTTGTTCCTTCATGTCCTTTTCGCAGGAAAAGTGAGGAAATAATTGTCTTTCCTTTACATATCTATTATTATTATTGCTCCCCTATTTTTCTCCCCTTTCCCCCTTCAATTGGAAGTCACAGTAAGAGGTGGCATAGATTTTAGCATTTGAGGGCAGGGAAGGGAAAAATACTGTTTCTCATAACTAAAAGCTAGTTGAGTATTCAGAAACTGCCACGTACAACATTTTTGTCTTCAAGAGAGAGCAATTTAGGAGCCGTTAAATGTCAGTTGGGTCATCAAGTCCAGTGTCTTACAATGTAAACCATCCACTGTACTTGAACTTCATAACTATATCGAATGAATGACCTCTGGATTTATCTCACGTTTTGAAGCAAATTAAAAACATTGAACGCCTCTGGCACGAAGAACCAGGCATCACAGAAACCTGTTATGTCACAAAACCAGAGAAGGCATCAGTGACTTTAGCACCTTCTCCAAGAAAGTCTGAATAAAATGCAACTTGCCTTTAGAGCACGGTGTACTGGAATCTACAGGCGCTGCTGGCATCTTCATCTTTTCGTTACACTTTGGGTCTGTTTTCTCACACCCAGGAACATAGTTCTGCTTTGGCGTTACACGGTAGTAAGGCGGAGCATACTTTGAAGAGCTACAACCTTGCAATGAAGAACAGATAGCAAAGAATTGTGTCTTGCATTGTTGGTTACAAATACTGAGGCAAGTCTTAAAATCATTAGCGTCAAAAACCATACCTCTTTTCTTGCGAGATTCTTGAATTTCTTCACAGCGTTGTTCAAAATCTTCATCCATTTCCTCCCTCACGATGGCATATGCAGTATCTCTCAAAGCACAAGCTCTGTGCCGAATGAGACGATCTGAAATTTTACAGTCAGAACTGAGTATTTTCTACCAGCCGATGAAATCCTTTATTTTGATTACTTATCGAAAGAGTTTGCTCTTTTCACAGATAGGTTCTGAAGGGTTATCTCAGTGAATATTTTCAGCATAACAACATAAAAGTTAATCATTAAAACAAAAGCACTAGTCACTGATCAACACTTCTATCACAATTTCATGTCCAATAGTTTAATGCTACAACATTTACAACCTGGCAAGAAATGCTCTCTGTGGATGTTTAAAATGATCTAATCCCAAGTCTACTGTCCACAGACGACATTTATCAATTTATACATTTTTAATTTTTCCAAATTAGGGATAAAAACACATTCTCACCTCCAGGGTCTTTATCTGGGTTGTACTGTAAAGCATTGCTGCAGATTAGATCGATGTCTTTTAGAAAATCTCCTGCAGTTAGGTACTGGTGCAAGTCAATCTTTGAGAGAACTGCCGAAAGGTCCATGGGCTGTTTAATAACTGCGTCATAATCAGGTACCTACAAATGAAATATGCGTGTTCAGAGATTTAACACAGTATCTACCAAAATTAATTATTTTAATAGCGTAAAATAAAGGACTTCTTAAAAACCCCAAATATTTATGACACATCCAAAGATACGGAAATTAACCAGTTGTTAGTTGCTTGAAAATAGAAGGGCTATTTCAACTGGCTTTGAAGAGACAGACCAGAAGGGGGAAAAACAAGAAGCAGGGAGATCTGTGGGGCAGAGAAGGGAGCAGACACCCAGAGTGGGATTCATTTCACTTCGCTTCAGAAAATCACAGCAAAGAAAGCTTTCTCAGTAGAGTCACCCGAGATTCTCTTTGCTGTTGGCGGGAAGAAAAAGGTGCAGGAATGCACCTTTGAAGTATCTGTCCTAGGCATCTACTTTCGCATGAGACAACTGGACCGAGAGGTGCCGATTTCTTTACTCAGACCATAAAAGGAGCCTAATGACTAGTGTAGATGAGGACATCTAGGTTTGTTTAGGTTATTCACATCTCAGAAACAAGAAGTAAAGGGAAAGACAAGTCAGTGGATGTTTAGGGGAACAGGACTTTGCTGAAATGCAAAGCTCTATTAAAACGACAGCTGACTTTGAAGTATATGCCCCTGGCTTAGACTTATTCAATACATTAAATGAGGAAAAAAAAAAAGACAGAAGAAGCGTATGGGAGGAAGAAGAAACCACACAGCCCTTATGGTTGATCTTATACTGAGGAGCCCCAGACGAAACAGAGAACAGAATCTTAGAATTTATTTTAAAAGCTGCTGTTCTTCCTCCTGTTCTCACAGAAACTACTGACAGTCAATTAAAGAGCTTTAGGCTTTATTAAAACAGTCCTATAGATACTGTTTATAATTATAAAGAAAGAGATCTCTCTGCTTTTCAGTGCTGTAACCTGCCTGCATGTCAAAGCCTTTTCATGAGTGAACTGTGTTGGCAGTTGGTCTAACTGGCAGTTGGTCTAGATGATCGTTATAGGTCCCTTCCAACTGAAATATTCTAAAGTCCTGAAGGCATTTCAGAAGGAACCCAGGGCTTTCAGTGAAACTCAAATAACAGACATTTGAGAGCCTCAAGGAGTCAGCAAAAGGAAAAGCAAACTTCCTGCTTCTTGAAAAATCAGAATAGTACGGTCCTAAAAACAAAGACAAACCTTCCTCTAAAGAGCACACAAACTCTGAGAAATAGAAACACGCAGAAATTATGAATACACGCAGATAAAATGGTATTACAGATCAACACTAATTTACCTCCTCTGGGTCGACAGGCTTTGTAAATGCTCTGAAACGTCTGTCACCGGCAAGTCTATGAGTCACATCCCTTAGGAAAATCCTAAGTTCACGCAATATATCCTCCTCCTGCTCCTCCAGCTGTCTTGTTTCTTCCTCTGTCAGCTGTGGAGGCTTAGGCGGTGGTGCTACAGGCAGTACTTCCAATGTCTGCCAAGCTTAAAAGAATCAGAAACTTTTAGTCAATTTACGGTACTCAAATACAAGCATATGAAAAACTATTGATAGAAAATTACCACCAAAGCAAATGCTGTATAGCTGTTAACTTACAGTTAGCAAAGTTTTCTGTGTGGAATATCCTCACCTGTCTTAGTTTTTGATGCAGGACGTTTAGCAGTTTGATTTACAATTAAGTCCTCAAAAAATGTTCTTCTTTCTTCCTCATTAGGCAACTGGATTTTGAACACTTCATCATCATTAATAAACAATTCTTTTATCTAAAGCATGAGGAGAAAAGATATTTCAGATGTAAGGTCACACAAATTCATGTTCTGTTCCAAAAAGATGAGTACCTTCCCAAATTAAACTGAATAATCACCTTGATAAGACAAACTGTGAAAAGGTACCTTCTTGGCCTTAACAGGCTGGATTTTCATAGGTTAGCATGGCAAATTAAAGTATCTTCTCTAAGGAACACCTCTAGAGTTAAAGCTCAATGAAGGGACCCTATGAGACACTGATAAAAAGTGGTGACATTCGCCACCTCCTAGACTGCTTATTTTGTATTTACCTACCTTGCTGTCCTTTAGTTTGAATCTTTATGGCAGCTATAGAAGGAACAGGCAGGATTCAGGAGACAAGGGTGGGCTTTTTTGGTAAGGTGCTGTGGTGGTTTTTAAAATTAATTTAAATGAGGTGTCTAAAGCTGCACACTTCCAAGTTTTACTCCATTTTTCAATCTCTACTACCAGAAAGTATGGAAGGAATTTCAATACTTATTTTAGAAAGAATTTATTAACCGTAGAAAAACTTCTGTAGAAAGTTAAGCCCTTTCAAAGCGTTTGATGATAAACACGTCTAGGCAACCCCCTCTCTCCCCCCCCAGTAAATGAGACAAAATAATCAGAGCAGCATATTCACATTTTGAACACCTTCCTTTAATGCACACTCTCAGATACCTAGAAAGCTAAGCATATACCCTTAGTGAATTTTGTTAAGAAATACAACTAACAATAGATTTCCAAGTTACTTAAACAGAAGTTGGAACTTAGCTTTCTGATTTGTAAAGCTTTCACCGATATGAAGAAAGAAATTGAAATTTTTAATAAAGAATTGAAATTTGAAGTTACATTCCATCATTAAGAGTGTGACCATCGTACTTTCTCTGTAAAAATATCTTTCACTTTTCAGCAAAAATGTTTTCAGTAAAAGTATCTTTTTCCCATGTACATTTCAAGCACCGTATATTCTTGACTAAGTACATACCTAACAATCTTGAAGTCACTGGAATTATTGTCTGAAGCAAATGTTTATGTCTGCCTAATAAGCATGAGTGTGTGAGAAGGGGGAAAAAGTTGGGTCAAAGTCAATCTCTTTACTCAGAAAACACTTTAGGCAAATGCTTTCAAGCATTGCTTTGTCTAAGCAAATTTTAAGAGACCTGGTTAGGGTGCCTGAGTAGTAACAGTGTGAATTTGCTTAAGAGTGCACAGTACTCCAATGCTTCAAGGATTTATAAATTAACAAAAAACTGAATAAAAAAAGTAAGGAAAGTATCAACAGAAATACCTCTTCTGGGAGATCTGCATGACACACATCAGATGTTGCAAGCAGCAAAACTGGAGCAAATGCTGGAATGTTCTGCAGTAGTGTTGTAAAAGTAGCTCTCAGTGTAGCTCCAGCAGCCTCCCACCACAAATGGATATGTGGAATATAAATGATACTTGGTGCTGTTCTTTGTGCTTCTCGCATCAACTGGTAAAATGAAAGCTTGGATAAGAAAACTAAACCACGTAGAACAGGCTAATAAATAACTACGTGTCAGTCAAACTATCTTATGAAATAGGAGTACATGCAGCCAGAACATCAAAACAATCCAACAAAAGAACAACTCCTTAACAATAAGGTAAAATTTTCACTTTACTCAAATATGGACATTGCTACGCAGACAGAAACTGACCTGAATCTCTGCCTGATTTCAAAACTACTTAGGTGTAAGGTAACGCCTAAAGAGCCTCACAACTCAGCTGGTGTGGTGGTGTGCCTGAGAAAACAAGACTAACCCTTGAGCAAGATGTATTAGCCTGGGTAAATCACTACACGACTCTGACTGCACCATTTTCAATTCAGAGCGGGCACATATCCAAGTCACTCTGAAGCACGGTTTGAACAAGCAAAGACCTATGTGAAAAGATGAGGGCTGACACTGTAAAAGAAGCCTGGTTACAATTCATAACGTCAAGTACATTTTATAAGAGGTGACCAGTCTGAATAGCTGCCTGAATAGCTAAATCGCTCACAGCCTCTCATTGTCAATCAGACCAGATTACGTGCTTTGGAAGACCACAAGCCATTGCCTACAGATGGAACCTCAATCACAGAAGAGGACGTGCATCTACCACCTGAGGGAAGCAGCAACAGTCCTTTCACATGACAAATTTCTCCGTGCACCCTTTCAGATTATCAATATTCAGGGAGTTCCTGTCACAAGATGGGAAGTGCACGTGGTATATCCGGGCAGTGACTAGACGTGCTAGTTACATGACCGCAGGTGCAACCATCACATAACACAAAAGGAATTGTTCCTCTTATGTGACAAATGAGTATCCGGTCATGTAACATGTCCATCCTTACTTGTAGAGCTCTCAAATGCTGCTACTAAAGGTGAAAATATTTCAATACAGTGATGCCAAACAACGAAACGGATTTCCTGCCTAAAAGTAAAAAGGAAAACAGCACTACATCTGCTTATATTTAATTTATATTAGAAGAAAAACACACCGGTGTACAAACGTAAGCGTTCCATGAATTTTAACGCTTTTACTGCATATACTGCAGCAGTACAAGCTGTATATGTATATATAAAAAAAGAAACACTTCTTTTCCCCAAAAGCTTGATTGCCTTACAAATATAATGAAAATGAAGGCTACAAAAAGTGCATGACAGGCAGTCAGGCTGATGCAGAGCCATCTACTGGGAGCACAGATTCCTAAGCAGCAATGAAAAGA
This sequence comes from Gavia stellata, assembly GCF_030936135.1. Taxonomy (NCBI): domain Eukaryota; kingdom Metazoa; phylum Chordata; class Aves; order Gaviiformes; family Gaviidae; genus Gavia; species Gavia stellata. Next base: position 13,488,223 of record NC_082596.1, read on the forward strand.
ACTTTCTGGATCCCACCGAGGTGGGGAGGACTTCTTGCTATAAAGAGGGGTTTATTAGCAGCACCTCCCAGCTTCCCGAGCTGCTAGCAACATCCTCACTTTCCATTCCTTTGGAATGAAAGATACGGCCACATGTGACATCCTCATTTGGTATCATTTGATCTAGCAGAAAAGTGGCTTTTCAGACAGAAGTAAACATAACAGCACATTCAAACCAGGCCACCTCCATTAACAATGAATTTTGCTTACGTTACTAGTTTATATACAGTTCATGAATCCTATGAGATTAAAGAGGAAAAAAGGTACCTGTGCACATGTTTCTTCCGATGATGTGATGCTAACAAACAAAACAGATAGGTCTAGTGTATAGACTGGAAACTTTTCCAGGGCATGTATTACTGCAGGTGCCAAATGAGAAGCTTGCCCGTATCCTGGCTCTCCAACTAGTAAGAACCGTGGCCTGCAAGATGTTGGCTGGTAATAAGCATTTCTAGAACAGGAAGAAGAAAACAAGTTTAAAAATGAGGTGATGAATAGGCACACAGATAGATGATAAGGTTTTTTCCTATACACCTGTCTGTCTGTTTTTTTTTCCTTTCGGTAAATACTCTCCATGTTCCAGCAAATAATAAGCTGGTCTGTGATCAGGAACACTACCAAAGCCCATTTTCTTTTTTAAAAACTTGTACCATACCTCCCCTAAGAAATCCTGCCAATCCCCAGCATGTCTACTGTTCCTTTGGCTGGGTTAAGTAACGGCTCTTAAATCATACAGGGGGACTGTCCAGCTAAATACACACGTGACAACTCATCAGTAACCCGATATGGGGGAGAATAACAACTCTATCTCTCAGCACACGGCAATCTGGATCTCCTCACTGCCTGTAGACACTGATTTTGAGTAGGTCTTGAGTTTAAGTAACTGTGAGATCTCTACATCTGCCTAGTTGAGCTGAAATTTGGCCATAGTTACTGGAGATAATGGGAAGGAAGGAGTAGAACAACATTTCTAGAAAAAAATTAACGTGGGCACTGAAACACATTAGCTGTATCTGAAGAAGTACACAATTGGACTGGTTAAATTACAGCAGTACACTGAATATGTATTAAGATTTATATTTATTTTATTCAGTCATTCTAATGTTTCATCTTTGAATTGTGTATTAATTTCCTAGTAATCCTGCTTTACTAGCATGAAACACATTTGTGAAGAGCATTCGTTTTTTCCACCACAATACTGTTGTACCTTTACTGGCTGAAGTCAAAGATCTAGAGACCTAACCAAGCTCAGCAGGTCAGAAGATTTTCTGGACAGCACAGCAATAGAAAGTGAGAAAAATGACTGACCCACCAGTGACGACAATAATCTGTTTTTTCAACTGTTGGCTTATATGACTTCCACATTAAAATGTTAAAAACTTAACATAAACTTAGTCTGTTAAAGGTACAAAATGCAGACATTGTTTAAGTTTTTCTCACAGTGTTTTAACAAGCCATTTCTCAGTTCTGTTTCTGCTACATAATTGGCTACTGGTTTAACAATCCTGGAAATCAGAAGGGCAAAACATGTCTACACGAATCTGTAGGGGTTTTTAGCTGAAAGGACAGGCAGCACATTTCTTTGGTCTTGAGTCTTTCAAGGAATACCATGGATTAAATCAACACATTCTAACAGTCCGTGGACCACTTTGACTTAGGAGAAGAGGGCTGGGCCATTCAGTTTGATGGGTTATGGCAGTGTACTCCATTAGAACCTCAGTACCCAGCTGGATCTTCACGCATACTTCTTGCAAATATTGATCATCCCCCCCACACCCCTCCCCTCTACTTCTTCATCCACCACCCCTCACACCAAAACTGTTTACAGACACGGCCATCTTAATAATGCAAACATAAAGGGGACAAATATGTACCTGCTAAAATTGAGGAATTTTTCCTTTTGTCTACCAGGCATTTTAGGAGTTGGCTTATCTTCAAAGATTGATGGTGATTCCTCATCACTGTCAATCGCATAATTTCTTAAAATATGATTTAAACTGCCTGAAAGACAAGAGAGGTTTGTTAACTTTCCTGAATAGTCCATATCTTGCTCTCACATTAAGACAGCTTCTAAATCAGTGCTGGAGACCCCTTATATTGCATTTCTTCATTTGAGGGCACATGCAGAATGTTGTTTTCTGAAGAGTTTATCCTACCACAGATCTAAGGAGATTGCACAAGTCTCTACAAAGCTGTCCTACATCGCATGATTTGCATAAGGTATTATCTCTCTGTTGGTGAAAACAACAGGAGGTTTCTTCCTTAGAATAAAGATGATTAGGAACTTCTGTAGTTCCTAGACCCATGAAAAACCCAACAAGGCCACTTCTTTCTGGAGCAGGTTCCCCCACTGGATGTGGGGAAATTAAGTGAACATGATGGCCACAGACTTCCCTTTGTCTAGGACTAGTGAGTCAGAATATACAGACCAACACATCTTCTAAATAAGGCTCCTCAAAGATCACCGAAGGAAGAGATAATGAAAGGCCGACAACGGAGACGGGATGCACTTACCACTCCCTTAGCCTCTCTGCTTTTATATTGTTGGTGGGTTTCTGCCTCTTCTACCAATGCAAACAATCTACCAGCTCTACTGGGAGTAATACGGGTAGGATATTCTCCAGGGATTAGGATAATAACTAACTATTCATGGATCTCCGTTAATCAGGAGTGCAGCGAGTAACAATATTTGTAACAATATTTAGCTTAAACCACTAAAATATATGTAACCACTTAAATATATGTAACCGCTTAAATATATGTAACAATATTTAGCTTAAACCACTTATACTTGTATTGTGGTTCTGACATTCTTCACAGGAATTAGAAGCATTCATGTAAAAATGCCCTCTCCCCCCATTTAAACATCTATTTTGAAAGAGGTGCCTCACACATTAATCCTTAAATCCATCTCTACAAATGATAAATACGATATTAGCTACTGTCAGAAACAGGGTGCTCTAGGAGAGACTGCATAGTTCTCTCCTATGTATTGCGAGTCATTCACAGCTCCCAGCCAGCACTTCAGTTTAGAATCCAGAGCAAAAACGATGCACGATATTCCTAAAATAAAGGCGTGCATGTGCATATTATAAAATCCTACTGTCATTATGGCTGAGAGGTTTCTGTCTGTTGATTGCACAAATCGGAAGTTTTTGCTTTGGCAGAATTTTAAAGAAGCGGGTACTATTGTTATACCTTGCTGTTGGTCCTTCTTCAGAGCAAGCTCTGCGTGGGGAAATACTCTCTGCAAGGCTTGTAAAATTCTTGCTAGTGTGTTTTCAAGCAGTGGTTTTGAAATAGGTGATAGTGCTCGCCCAGGTGAAGCCACAGCCCTCCGTGAAGCTGGAACAGTCTTCTGCATAGCCATGACAAAATCCTTCGCTGTTATTTTAATAGAAGCAGTATCTAACTGCAGTTTCTCACTGCTTTTGTATATTTGAGGATAGCGGCGGCGCAAAGCGCAGAGGGCAGCTTCAGCACATAAGCATTTGATATCAGCACCACAGTATCCTAATAAACAAAACAAGAATCAAACGTTATGTCAGTCTCAGGCAACAGAGAAGTCAAGGCCAAGGTTTCCAAAGTGCAACACTGAAAGACTTTGTATGCAGCTAAAAATTCACAGGCTAAGAGATAATCCAAAGCGTTACTGAACTGCAGAGAAGTTTTGTTATGTGGCTCACAGCCTGATACCCTGCGTTTATGAAGCGGCCTCCTAATCAGAACTTGACTCCTGAGGAAGATGCCCCAAAGCTATTTAATGTTCTGAGAGACAAGAAGAAAATTAAAAGAAAGACGCATCTAACTTTGTTTGCTCCCAAGGCGTGTCAGCTGCCTCCCTCTGCAGCAAGGCACAAGAGCTCGGGTGCTGCCTGGTACAAGCTCAGGTCCCTTAGGACTCAGTCACATGCAGTGACTGACTTTGTTTTCAAACTTACCAACACATTTTTCAGCTAGCTCTTCAAGAAACATGTCCAGTGGCTTAGGGGTCCAGTCTCGTGTGTGAATCTTGAAAATATCTTTTCTAGCCTGGAAACAAAATGGTTGCATTTTAGTTTGTCCTAAGTTTTCTCTTAAAAACAAAAAACAAAACACAAAACCCCCTCACACTAATAAAAATACTTTTCTTAGCTGCTAAACTTCAAAGAATTTTGAAGTTTAGTTAATATGCTCTCTGCTTTTTCAAGGAGGAAATTTAATAATTCTAAATTTGTTACATTAAACTCTTTCTGGGGGCCTGCAGTGAAATAAAAGGCATGTATAGCTCCCATAAAAAGTAAGTTTTCCCAAGTATGACACCTCATGACCCTGTGGCAAAAGCTGTAGTAAAAAACTTAATCTGCAAACAGAGATTTTTTCATCAAAGACAGTTCTCTCCAATTCAGCAAAATTTCATGATGACAGGCTCATTAGTTCATCAAATTTGGTTTTCTGCCAGTTCATTCAAGGAAGACAGTCCTAGCACTACCTTTCAAATTGCTACAATTACTACAAAGAAGAACAATAATTATGACTCAAACTCCTGTCACTGATCCAGAAAATGTCAAATGTTGCCTATCTTCGTGTCTGATCTTAGCAAGACTTTCATTTAAGTATTTCCTGGTACACAGATTAATTATGGCAGATTTCTAGGATTCTTCCACAGTAGGGAATCGTGTATTATATCTGTTTCATGGCACCTCCTCTCCTGTTCCTGAAAGCAGATAGAAACTGGAGGCAAATGTGTGTGTTAAATACACTGTTCAGTGCACTTCTGTTAGCCTTCAATCCAATAAGCATTTTATGCTTTTTCCAAAAAGTGCTACTAAAAGAAAAAGGAATATCAGTGGTAGCCAGAGAAAACCCACAAAAACAGGGTTCCAGTTTTGCACACTATCGTCCCCCCAGTATTTTTTGGTTGCTATATACCTATTTTTTCATTGCTTAGCTATTGCCATTGAACTAGAAGCTTCCCAAGCCCTGCACCTGTGCAGTGTACTTCACATCTTTGTCCAAGTCGCTGTTAACGAGTACCAGTAAGAATGTCAGATCCCCAAATACTTATCGGTAACTCCCAGGATACCCAGCCTGGGAACAGTCCAACACAGGTATGTCCACTATCCATTCATAAACCAAGAACTGAGAGCAAGAGCGCTTCAGGGTGAAAGTGCCTAATTGGATTAAATAAGTAAGCAAACACGAACCACTTTGGGAATGAAAAATCTTAAGTTGTTCCAGCACCAGCCGTGATAAAAGTTGTTGTTAGCAAAAAGGAATTCTTGTGTGCACACCATTTCTTTCATTTTCCAGATGAGATAGCAGTAATTTATAGCTAATTCAGACATTGATCCTTACTTAAACATTTCAGTGACTAGCAGCATCCCCTCTTCTTGGCTGGTCACAGTGAAACCAAAATTAATTATAGAACTACCTACTTGTTGACATCTTCTTAGTCATATATATTCAGTACCAGATCTGCCCTCCACAGCACAACGCAGTCTCTCCAGACATCCCTCTTTTGTCCAAGTTGTACAACACTGATTTCGACTTTAACTGCTCCGTGATACTGCACTGTTATGTGATTTTGTTACAAAGACGGACTTTGCCACATTAGCATTAGGGTTGAGTTTAAGTTCTGACCTCTTTATTTGGCAGGCTGAAGAGGAACTCTCGATCAAACCGTCCGGGTCTTCGTAAAGCAGGATCTATAGAATCCAGTCTGTTGGTGGCTCCAATTACCACAATCTCTCCTCTGCTGTCTAACCCATCCATAAGTGCCAGAAGTGTTGATACAATAGAGCTAACAGAAAAATATAATTTTCATTCACTGGTTTAGTAAATTTTGTTACGTTTTACATGACCTTCTCCAATGACCACTCAAAAAGGACAAGCTTTTATTGATGAGATGCTCCTTAGTGAAAGACTCGTTTTAAGACACAAAAAACCAGACAAGGTAACACAGGTCTTGTGCTGCTATCAAGCTTAGTGAATTGTTTTCAATTATTGTTTAAAAGCCATCTGAAGTTTAGTAGCATTGAATTACTAGTTTTCAGGACAAATGAATGTGTCACGTGAAGTGAAATAGGTTGTGGTCTTCTTTTCACAAAGATCAAGCAGCTTCTCTGTAGGTCCAAAAAATGTACTACCTATGAATTTCGTCTTGTTCACTGGACCGCACAGGAGCAAGGCCATCGATCTCATCAAAGAAAATAATTGAAGGTCGCATCTGGTAGGCCTAGAATGAAAACACAGGAATACTGACATAAGTAAACCAGCACAATTTTAAAGAGAAAATGCGTGAAAAACGTCATGGTGGAAAGTCACTGGAACTAGATTTTTCCAACTAGCATCAGGGATCTCTACTAATTGAGCTAACGGAGTAAGTGGCACGAGTAACAGAAGACAGCAGCTACGTCAACCCACTGAGACTGGGTGACAGGAAACAAATCATACCAGTAGTTTTTACAGCTATTTGGCAACCACCGAGAACAGAGCCAGGACTTAATTCAATTACAGGTTCTGGAAGCAAGCTTCTGTTATGAATTTAAATGACCATGCTTTCAGCCTGCATCTGTTTCCCTCTGATCTAAAGCCACCGTCTCTTGCCTCTTGAAACCTTTTTTGTGGCTGTTTGATGGTTTTTTGAGGGGGTGTGTGTTGCTTTGCGAGATTCTCTCATTTGTTTTATTAATCTTTCCCAATACATCTCAAGATTTCAAGCCCCTAAAAAACCCACTGAAAAAAGAAACACTGACAATCCCGTTTCAGTGGAAGGAACTGACAAAACCCAAAAAAGAGTGACTTCTTAAAAATATTGACCACAGAAAACTACAGTTACAACTCGGGCAGAACACGTGGCACGTTTCCACCTTACCTGATCAAATAATAACCGAAGCTGTCGTTCAGATTCCCCCGCCCATTTACTCAGGCAGTCGGCACCTTTTCTCATAAAAAAGGCTATTCTCCTGTCCCCTTGGCTACATTCATTAGCAAGTGCACGAGCAACCAGTGTCTTTCCAGTCCCTGGAGGGCCATAGAAGAGACAGCCTCTGCAATTAAAAATACCAAAGATTCACATAAGAAAAAAACATCATGGAAAAGTACCTATTACAACCCTCATCCCTACAACACACAACTCTTCTCTCTAGCTTACGCTTCACGTGTAAGAGAGCGGTAACAGCTGAAGCGTGAGACAAGTCAAACCAGATGGAAGGTTTGTGTTCCTACACAACTCAACAAGGCAGTAAACAAAATGAATAAAGAGGATAATGCAGATGTACAGAACCTTGAGAAATGATCGTAGTGTCCCAGAACAACACCTCCAAAACTGCTGACAAACTAACAGGGGTGGTTACAGCACAGTGGAGCCAAACAAGAACAAACCTCAGCCCAGAATCTAAGACTGGGCTAACTTATGAATCACCAGTTCATTCTTCAATGATGCACGGCACATTCATTCTTGTTTTCGCAAAAGGCAAGATTTGATAGTAAAGCATTTAATTCTCCCTTAAAAAGCTTTAAGTTAGTGGACTTGGTCTCCCATTGCTGATGATAAACGAGGAGGAAGCCTAAAGCTGGGATGGTATTCTGCATTTCCAGATAAATATAGCCATCAGCTAGAAAAGCCAATGCACTGCTGTTTCAAAAAGAATTTAAATGAATAAAGAAGCAAAACACAGATTTTGTTGTCGTTATTTGTAATACTTTTAAAGTTACTGAAAGCAAAGGATTAAAAGTCATATTTCAATATACCATGATTGAGTTTTGCTGACCAAGAATATGTAAAGCTAACAATTAATCTCTAATAATTTCATTTCATAGCTAAGTACAACAAACACTGCAAGGTTCTCGTTGCAAGTCCTATCAATTGTAAAATTGATACTTGAGCACTTGAAAAAAAAGAGAGTCGGTGGGAGAGACAACTGGACTTCCAAGAAACAAATTACAGTTGACTACCAGTAGGTAATTCCTTCTTCCTGCTTATAAACTAATGAAGTTGACTTGTACGTAGAACTCAAAACAAAAACACTCCAACCCTGCCTTTTAAAGGCAAGACACTTTTAAAGTATATTCTCACCACACAGTAAATCTTTGAACCTACATATATCCTGGATTCTATCCCTTTTTAAGAAATTACTTTATACTACTGCTAAAAAACCCCATCAACACTCCTGAAAATTTTGAAGCATGGAAACTTATTGATACCTCAGTTGAATATTCTCATGAAAATGGGTGACCAGCAGGTCGAGGGAGGTGATTCTTCCCCTCTACTTCACTCTCATGAGACCCCACCTGGAGTACTGCATTCAGCTCTGGGGCCCCCCACGTAAGGACAGGGACCTGTTGGCGCAAGTCCAGAGGAGGGCCACAAAGATGATCAGAGGGCTGGAGCACCTCTCCTATGAAGACAGGCTGAGAGAGTTGGCGTTGTTCAGCCTGGAGAAGAGAAGGCTCCGGGGAGACCTTAGAGCAGCCTTCCAGTACCCGAAAGGGGCCTACAGGAAAGCTGGAGAGGGACTTTTTGCAAGGGCATGTAGTGACAGGACAAGGGGTAATGGCTTTAAAACTGAAGGAGGGTGGATTCAGATCAGATATAAGGAAGAAATTCTTCACCATGTGGGTGGTGAGGCACTGGAACAGGTTGCCCAGAGAAGCTGTGGACGCCCCAACCCTGGAAGCGTTCAAGGCCAGGCTGTATGGGGCTTTGAGCAACCTGGTCTAGTGGAAGGTGTCCCTGCCCATGGAAGATGGTTGGAACTGGATGATCTTTAAGGTCCCTTCCGACCCAAACCATTCTATGACTCTATGAAACAATGTCTGTTACCTTGGAGGTTGAATTTTGAATCTCTCAAAGACTTCTGGGTAAAGCAAAGGAAAAACGACCATCTCTTTTAAAGCTGAAATGTGGTCAGAAAGACCACCCACACCGTCAAACCGTACCTAAAGATAAATTCAAAAGAACACATTTTATATGTTAAAGAAAGCTGCAACCTTGATAAGGTTCCATCAGAAATTGTATGTCAGCACAAAGGAAATGCTGTGGGCAATTTTCAGACTGCTTGAGAGAAAACTGTAAACCAAGGTAGCTGTAGACAGCACGTTATTGAAAGCTTTCATAAACACTGGAAACATCTCACTGACACAATGAACTAAAAATACTTACTGAACAATCTGTTTGCATTGGATCAGCGTCAGCCAGACTTGCTCCAATTTTCATTCGATCCTTGTGAATTCCCTTCAAATCATCTTTCCGAAAGTTTAGTGGAAGACACCTGATTTGAATTAAGGAGAAAGAGAAAAGCGCTTTCTAACTTACGATGCAGCTAGAAGGTTTTTGCTTTTATAATAATGGCAAGTGAACACAGAAAACCTTATAAATGAGCTTAAATTTCCTAAATAGTTAAACACTTGTTCAAATTGTTTTATATTTAATGTCTGTGAGTAAATAAAGGAAAAAGGTCACTGCAGGCATTAAACTGGGTTTATTTTAACAACTCTTAGCACTTACGAATATCCACACCAGTCAACACAGCACATAGATGAATGCAAGCTTCAAACAAGTTATTCCCTAGGTGGAGACTGTGAACTGACCTCGATTTGTGTGATGAAAGAACCCCCCAAAACACAGTGACATCTTTCAAAGATTTTTTGCTTCTACATTCAAAAAGTTACAGCCCAAGGGGATACTTATTTCAGTGCGGATTAACATTATAAAGGCTGCCCACCACTGCTGGTCCTTCCCAAGGACTTTGGGATGCGTGTGCCAGAAGACACACAGGTCTGAAAGACACTGGGCTGAAAACCTGTTTCTTAGATTGTTATCAAAATAGTTTTTCTAGACCAATTGTTAAGTAATAAAAGCTCCGTCATTTCCTCTATTTATAACATTTTCTGTGACGATGGTTTTCTTTCTGAATAAACTACTGTAAAGCTCAGGAGCAGTAGAGTTTTACATTAAAAAATTACATTAAAGTGTTCCTCCCCCCATTCCCACCTAGAAATCAAATTGCTTATTAAAAATCAATTCTAAAAATCCAATTCTAGAGAGTCCAGTTACAGTCGTCAGTACCAAGAGATACGATTAAATATTGCCACAATTTAGAAACTGTACAAGATGAAGAGGATAACAGTTCACGGTTAGACAGGTGCAAACTCCTCCCAAGTAGATTTCTCCCTCCCCTACGCTCCAATTTCATTAACCTTTTTGAATCTCCGTTACGGCTGCGCTTCCTACGCCTCTCAAAATGCTCTTCATCATCAGATGAGGAAGAGGATGTGGAATCTTTGTTGTGGACTGTGTGTCTCCGTCTGCAAACATTTAAACAAACAAGTGAAAAAAACTGAAGTCCAGACTAAGTGATATCAAAATTTACATGAATTGTATCTCAGAATTTACTTTGAGATCTATTAAGTTTCCAGATCACTGTACTCCTTATGAATCTGATTTCAAAGTACATTACATGATTTTCCTTGTGACAGCAAAATTCAATTTTTTTTAGGAAGGGAAAATGTTTAACTCTTTTGCAAATAAATTTCATAAACAAATGACTCATTTTGTCCAATCTCTCTCTCTCACACACAAATAGAGTTTCACTTAACATTATGTACCCACTCTGTGAAACATAAACCTTTTTAACCGATTTAAAAATCTGGCTTCAGAAACCCTTCCTTCCATAACTGTCCGCTTTCAGGGATGCTAAGCAAAGTTCTCATATCTAGCAAGAGACAGCATTCTCCATGCTTCAGCTGCTTACAGGACCCAAAACCCCTTTGTCATTACTATTGCCATTTATCATCTATAATTTCATTTAGTATTTTTCTTGTTTAATGATAGTTTCATACAGAAACATTAACTGATTCCAAAGAGAAACCAGAATCAGTATTTGAGTGATTAAAAAAAATTCCACTAAAACTTCCATACAGGCTCTCCCTCTAACTAAATTATCTTCAGTTTTAAGAAAATAATTGGTCTCCTTCAAGACTAAAGAGTCTAAAATTTTCAGAGTGAGATTCTGGCTTCAATTCCAGAACAAAAGAATTTCAGTTATACAATCTCAGCCACGACCTCCATAATCACCTCAGCAGTGACCACAAATACTGCATTTTAAAAAAAAATCTAACGGCTAATAAAAAGTGTAGTCTCCCCCCCAATAGTTGTTTTCTTTATACCCTCAGACTACCACAGCAATAATCATACTACTAATCTGTAACTACCACCAATTCAAAACCCTTGCCCCTTGAAAGCATTATTCAGTAATGTGCCTGACAGCATTCTTGATAAATAAGAACTATCACTAACCATACACCAACCTGTTAGTTCTTTTGCAGCAAGAGCCTTGTGACTGAGCACTTCTAGATGAGTATCTCTGTCTGACAGGTGAAGACCGGCCCGAAGAATAGATCTTACGTTTCCTTGGTTCTGTTGAAAGCAAAGAATTTAGAATAACGTTACAAACAAGTTTAAGAGAAAGCAGGATAGGGAAAGAGGCAGAAAATGTGATGTGTTTCACCGATCTCTCATTTCAGGGGAAGTTTCAAGTGATTTGGGCGGGGGGGAGTTATTTTTTTAAAATCAGCGCACAGTAGAAGTGGAAAAACACGCACCTACTTTTTAAGGAGGACTGAAAACCACAAGGGCAAGGTTATCAAGTCCGTTTAATTACCATTCTTTCAAGGATACATAGGTCATTTTTTACTGAAGATCAACAGGAAGCATGCCAAATGGCAAAGAAATATAATGTGCACAGGATACATACATTTAATAAAATTGAACTGCAGAATGAAGGTAATAAATTTAAATAGGAGTTGAGTGTGTGTATATATTTTCATTAAAAGAGTCACTCACTTATATGCAAGAAATCAGCTCTTAAGAGAAACTGTGCATATAACCTACTTTCCAGTGGAGCTTGATAGCGCTCAACAGTTTTCCTCTGTCGAAAGTCATAACGCTTTCGAGTGTCTTCGCTTTCTTCTGATGAAACTACTGTAAATCGACATAACGTTAAACTGTTTAAGTACTGTTGTAAATGATACTAAATTCCAAATGCACTGCACAGATGCCTATAGGTTTTACTATTACCTTCATGTTAATGACACAATAGATCTGAAAACCTGCAAAACCTTAAGACCAATTTATGCAAGACACATTCCAGAAATTACAATACACAGAGGAACATACATATAGATATTGTTGTGTCCTCGCTGAAACTGCTGGGTGACGTCTCATCAGTCTTAGTAACAACAATACTGTCATCTTGCTTAGCTAAGATGCAGCTCCTATGAAAACCACTATTTCAGAGACTAATTTCTTGTTATTTTGAGAACGCGTTTCACAGAAATGTTTTTAATACTCTACAGTGCTAAGACTAAGCATGGTAATCTAGCTCCCAAGTCCTAGCTCTGCCACAGATTACATGAGCAATAATGGGCAAGCCACAGGTGTGAACCTCCCCAATCGGAAAACAATGTCAAATGCATACAGTTTATGCCACTAGCTTCTGTAAAGTAACTTGAAGTTTCTTCATGAAAGACAGTATGAATGCAAAAACCAGAGTATAATTATCTAGCAGGTTCTTAATAATACCCTCTCACATTAAGAGCTGGACACCAGGTGAGGAATGTACATGCTCTGTTCACCTACCTGCTCACTAAAATTAAGTCAAATTTTATTCCTTGGAAAGCACTACCCGTTTTTTTCTTCCCCCCAAAAGGTCTCACTGCTTTCTGAATGCAAGATAAATTACACAAGATATATAGACAGCACATGGAAAACTGAAAAATTATTTTGGCACCACTACCATCCCAAGTCCTTGGTACTCCAACGCTCCTGTCACAAAGGCATGAATTTCTCTGCTTTTCTGCTCCTCTAGTCCTTCCCCTTGCTCCACTCATCTTCTTTACACCAACACTGACACACTTTCCTTTCCCCACTCCTTCCTGGCATGATTTCAATTATAGAAGTATATTTTAGGTTTTTCCTAATTTGAAATTCCAGAGTTTTCACTTTGATCACAAATGAATTGCCCCATACTCTTTCTTTCTCATTCAACCTACGATTTATAATTACTTTCTACAAGTCTCTCCTGCCCAGCACCCCTACATCCGCACACTTGAACCAAGCCATAGAGAGGAGGTCTGATCACCAAGGTGCGCACCTGGGAGCCACGGGTTCAATCATGAACAGGCCACGGACTGTTCTCTGAACAAGATCACCCCAGTGCTCACTAACACCTGGGCATCTAGCTTGAACCTTTTTGTAGGTCTCCATTGCCAGTGGTCAAGTCTTACACAGGCTGTGTAACATGTCCAAGATACTGCCCTCACTGCGTATTGCATAAATCATCTCTTATTCAAGTTCTGATGGTCTGATGGTCAGACAGGTGGTCAGGCGCAGGGCACAGTCAGACAAGCGTACTGACCAGCCAACTATTTACACATGACTGGCCCTTTTTATACCCTTGCCCCTCTACTTTCCCACTCTTGTTCCTCCCAGGATCACCTAAACCCCACCCTTGTCCCGCCTTTGGTTCCTGCCCTAAAGATCCCATAAGTCCTGGGTGACCTGCTTTTCCCCTGCATCCCACAGTATGTCCCACCCCTAGGCAGTAACCCCTTAGTCGGAAAGGTGATCTGGAGAGCTGCCCCCGATGACTCATCCAGATGGGTTTCACGCCTGGACGCTGGGGCGGATGGGGCGGATGGCTCCGCTGGGACAGCCCTGGGAGGGGCCCAGACAAGGTGGCTCTTCCTCCTTGACTGGAGTCCTTGGTTTGGGTCCCTGCCTGCCGTCGTGCACCCCTGTGCTCCTCCGGGCTTGTGCAGATAGGACTTTGATGGGCTGATGGCCCTGGGAGTAGACCGGCGGGGTATTATTTGGGCTCCCCCTCCTGCCACTGTCTCTCTGAGCTCCTTTGGGGGTGTGCAGAGGAGGTCTACCACAAAACCTAGCACCCATCGGCTCAACTACCGCCACATCCTTTTCTGTCCTTAAGTACAGTCTCGACCCATTCTGTTCCATCCAGAAAGCTCCTACCAGGATCGTTGGACTGACTGCCTTAATCACAACTATCATTCTCCTTAAAACCTTAAAGTTTTTCCCCCTCACTTCAAACATAAAGTTAATATGGCCTTTTACGATTTAACCTGATTCCTCGTGTTATTTCCCGATGAGTACCGGGATGACAGCTCCTAATTACAGGACCAGACAGCAGCTTTCACTGACTACCTGCTAAACACAGAAATGAACAACACTATCCTCTCCCCTGCTGATCTTCATGCTCCGGAGGAGCTTTCCATACACGCCTGGCAGCGTCCCTTACTTCCTGAAAACTCTTGCCGTGCTGCTCAAAACCGTGAAAACTGTCATGCTGCTGCTGTAGCAAGATCCCTCTTTCTCATTCTGAGTAATAACGTCCATTCCTTTGTATTCCCACCTGTCCACAGCCATCTCTTGCCTTTTATCTTGTAAGCATTTTGGAAAAGCACTGGGTTTTTTTTTCTCTGAATATCTGTCCTGAGCTCACTACAGTACTGCCCTAAAGTCCGTGACTTGTAATGTCAACAGCAATATAGATTTTTTAAGAGATGAAAAATACCGAGTAGTTCAGCTCATCTCAGTTGGTTAAGACAAGGCTTTTGGCTACAGCGTAGTAAAGAAAATTTAAAACAGAACTAATCTACAGTGCCACCTTGATTATCAGCTAATTCTTCAGCAGCTCTTTGGATTTCTTTCTCTCCTCGGGAGTACATATCGAGGTTTTCCTAATCAAAAGAAACGAGAAAGATCAGTGACAAATATGCAGAAAACCCGACATAGGCATATTTCCTGCCTACAGAGTAATGTTATCAAGGCACTCCATAGACAGAAAAGATTAAATTAAGGTACGGGAAGAGAGAACAGGAACATCATTCTGGCATCCAGAATTAGTAACAAGAATTTCTGCTCTAAAATAGGGTTTAATACATGTGAGAGTTAAATACTTATCCAGATACAAAACTGAGGGTATCAGTTAATTACAGGTTAATAATCCAAGAGTGTGGCAGAGCCCAGGACAAAGCAATCCCTAGCAGACAAAATAAAATTCGTACAGGAATTTGAGAGATGATATACAAAGTACTATGGACAATTCCGGTTTCATTAAAAAAAAGGAATTCAGATCTAAACAAAAAAACCTCTGAAAGCAGGCTATGAAGATGTTTAAAAAATGAAGTGCTTGTCATTCAACAAGACAGCAGAAGAACTTAATTTAATAGAGCAAAACTAAGACAGAGGAAATATGACTGTTGTATATAATTTTAATGTAAGTTCCTCTAAGGACAGCGGACTATTTAAGCTCACAGGCAAGGCTGGCACAAGAACAAACAGATAAAGCAGGCACCAATGAATTCAGCTTTCAGTAAGACCTGAAGTGAAAACCCAAGCCCTGCAACAGCTGTTTGTAAACAGTGTCCATTCAAAAATTGTACGGCAATTCAGAAAGCATAGTATAAGACATGTATTTCAGCATATCGCTGCTATTTCATGTCTTCTGAAGAAGGTATTTCCTTCACCCTTAGAGCATATCTGTAGCATGATCATACCAGTAAGATGTTAAATTATACTTAGAGAGCAAAACCAAATGTTATTTTAGACTATGCTATTCTTTGGAAGAACTTATTTCAGCTCAATTAAAATTACAACTACGTAACTCCCCTACGTGAAGTACACTACTTATATAAAAATAGTAAAATAAATTAGTATCTACTTCTTCTGCATCGTGGAACACCCCAAAGTCTTCCATCATTCGTCGCCTACGCATTTTCTCCATGTCATCCATTTTTTGCAAGACTGCTTCTGCAGTACTAAGATAAAAAGTTAACATGTAAGAGCAAAGATAGGGAAGAACAAAAAAAAAACATTTAAAACCGTACACATACTCAATATGATATTTTAATACAGTATTCATTAAGCAAGAATCATTGACAGCCAAGTTTTTAAACACTACTTAAAAATTAGATCCAATGTTTAGGGTTTTTATAGATTTAAGAACAAGCGTTTGAGATTTGCAAAAATACACTGTTTTCAGGTTTATTTTCCCTCTCGGGGAGCACAGTAAAAAAAATCCATTTAAGCAAGAGAAAAATCAGAATTCTGAAGATCATAGTAAGACAACAGAAAGAAATTATGGCAGTTTTTCATAGCACTTAAGTTGTTCTGCATGATAGCATTAAGTAATTTTCAGTTCACAGCCTTCCTCAGACAACAGGCTGCTTCTTCTTCTCTTAACTGTAATCTAAGTTTTGTGCTGGTTTTCCATGACTATACATGCTGGAAAAAACATGCCACTGCTGTTACACTTTGCAAACCTTTCCGAAAACAATGGCCATTTGGGCTTCACAAAGAGAATTAAGCCATGGACAGACAGGCAGAAACACTAGGACTACTTCACTTGGGCTTTATCCAACTTGCCTCAGTATCTTAACTCAACCAAGCATTATAAGAACATTCATAAGCATGGAAGAAAAGTTAATTAGAAATGAAGGCACTTCTGATGCTAAGAAAATTCATTTAGAGGGCAAGTTAAATCTACTGAAAGTCACAACGTAAAGTGATCTTCTTGGTTCACAAGACAACACATAAACCCACCGAGGCCATACATAAAAGATGCTCTCGTATGAAGAAGCCACAAGCACCTATTTCCAAAAAACAGGTTAAACAGTTTTGCTGCCAAGTACAAAGGCCCACACCTTACACAAATCAATGTAGTAACAATAATTACAGGACATACCAGTGCAGGCAGAGGAAGAGGAGGAGACCCTACCTGATCAATGACCACGGAATGTTAGCAGAGGTTGCCAGTAACAACCTGGAAGTTCCAAGAAGCACCACCCTGGTGGAACTCTACTATGGAAGGCACCTGCAGCCCAGCAGTTGTCACACAGATGTACCGTACACGTAAGGCACGTAGGGAAGTCTCAGCCTGACCACTGAATACATTTAGCTCTTGCTGCCAGGAATAACAATACCTTTTTCTGTTGTCAAAAGAAGGAGGAAGTCCCTAGCCAATATTATGCCATAGCAGAAAGGCTTGCTAGTAAGGCTCATTTTAGTAGCTTTGTAAGATCATGAAAAAAACCTACCTACTTTGTTATAAGTTTGTTGAACAAAACAGATTGATTTGTAGTGGTGTAACGACTTTGTTGAAGTCTGCAGCTTCGGCGGACCTCCAAATCCCCATTTTCTTCATGGACTTGTTCTGCAGCTTTTGCATCAGCTCTGGTCTTCAGTGTTCTCGTGACTACAATGCATTAATGTGTAAAATATTTTGAGACAGAAAATACGTCATTCCCTTTATTTCACCGTTGCTCTAGTAAAATGTAAAAAAATCTGCAGTGGCTTGATTTTTTCTTTAAATACCAAATTGGAAGTTATTGTCATGGCCACAGCATTCAACTTAAATTAATTATGTTTAAACTACCTACCTAAAAGCATGACTTGTATAGCAACTTTTTAAGAGACTGGGAAGCCAATCTGATGAAAACAAACACGCAACTTTTGTTCCATGCAGGAAGCAAGTTCATTCCAGTTACTTCTTTCTGGAAAAGTGAAAACAACAAATACCTCTCTCTAAGGTGTTTTTACTCCATCCATGTAAAATTGTGTCGAAGAGTTTTTAAAAAAAATTATTTATGTGGGAAGGCTCTTCTTAAGATGCGTGGGTTTAGTCCATTGTTTAAGCATGCATCACTCATTTTCTGCATCCTGACACAAAAGCTCTAGAAGATAAGAAACGTCTCAAGATAAACTCCCAAATACCAAAGAACTCAAACGCTTGCCTGCTTTAAAAACGATCTGCCCAGTATTTACCACACAGCATCCTTTGCCACGGGCCTGTTACTTGCACTATTATTAAAACAGTTAAGAGAGGTCAGTGAGGAAGTAGTGCACAATGAGAACTTGAATTACTACCCACAAAGCGCATTTCAGGCCCCTTCCGGCGTTCAGCCCATCCATGGCTGGCAGGACACTGCCTGGAAATAACGGATTTTCCCAGCTGCCAGCAAGCAGCCTCACAGCACCAAGCCTGCTTGTGTACTCAGCACAGTGATTCAGTTCCAAGGCAAATCACTGAACTTCAGTGACACCTTCCCCACATCAGCGGGTTTGTGCGCCTCATGACTGAATTACTTTTTAACTCAAATATTGCCTCCTATTTGCAAGAACGATTTTCAATTAATTTGTGTCCAGCAGACTCCAGGAAATCCGTGTCACGAAGAAACCTGAGCTAAGGAACAGATTCTCAGGCACTAGTGCCTAAGAGCAGGCTGGAATTCACGCTGCGTTCTCCCCAAGCCTGACAGGAATTAATAGCATATCCTCCTATTCTCACCCACCTCTTTTCGTAAAACTCAAAGGAAATTCACTGTCTTTTCACTATCTATTTTCACAACTTCAGCTGCTTTGCGTTGATGAGTTCAGAAGTTTTTGTGGCCAAGTTAAATAGATGGAGTGACCAAACGCAATCCTTCTCAGAAACCAGACTAAAGAGGAATCCTAGGGAGTTACCACTACTTACCTTCTTTATAGTCTTCTTTTTTTTGGTCTGACTTTGGCTTTGCCAACCGCCTACATTAAGAAAGAGAATAGAGGAGAGAAAGAAGAAAGGAATTATTATATTAGAATATTGTATAGAAGTATTGAAGAATATTAGAATTAGAATATTGTATAGAAGTCCTGTTCCCCATCAAGACTAGGGAACCTGACCAAGTTTGTAATCCAGTGCTCCACATCATGCAAAGAAAAGCCTGTGGACCACACTGAGGATTCAGATCCCAAGTCTGCTGCGTACCATATGCAGACAGTTCGGTAAGGACGCAAGTTTCCTAACGGGCTAATCTGGAAGTCTCAATAGTGCAAATAACATCTCAGTAACCAAAGCGGAGGAGAGATCTCAAAGGAGTTGGGAAAAGATGCACGTTTTTTATACAAGCAGAAGACTTTTACTAAGAAGAGTGATTCTGGTTCTAAGACACTGACACTGACATTAACATAATCATACTCCCCCGCAGATTTTTAGCTGTCGATTTATCATGACGTGACTCATTGTGCATCCTTCCACTTTTCCTTTTAATTCTATGAATTGAACAGAGATTGGACACCTAGAAATACAATACCTCGTAAAGTGTCTTCGATTGACATTGTCACTTAATATTTCCATGCTTCTCTCAAAGCTAGAGTCTGAACAGGGCGGCATGTTTTTTCTCATTGATCTCAAACAGTGTCCATTGAAGCATTCAATTTTGCCAGATCCTAGGGAAAGAAGGAAATAAGAACATATTAATCTGAACCGTGTATGTTGAGCTGAGAAGGGAATTCTCCCTCATTTAGGCAAGTTTATTCTGTAAGTCTCATGACTTGGTAGTGGTGCAGCTCACGGCAGGTAAGCCTTGAACCACTTTGGCACCAAGAAGTAGCTCTCGGAAAAAACCCAACCAACCAACCAACCAGCTTTCAAAGCTAAAGCTCCTCTCCGCCACACTCTTCTTGTGGACAGCTTGAGCTTAATAGCCTGTGAAAAAATTATTGCGGCAAAACCTTTCAGATAAACTTAGTGTTTCATGAAAAAAACCCCACCGTTGATTTCAAAACTGGTTCAGAGAAGCAGCCAAGCTTGACCTTGCGTGTCCTGGGATTAAACTCTAGTTAGGAGAGTTTTTCTCCTCTCTCCGTTCCATTTGTGACTGACTGCGTTTGGAGGGATATTAAAAGATTTCCTTCAGGAGGACGGCATTTATCCACAGGAAGCCAAAGGGAACTCAAGATGCGCTTCTTCTATTACTGTTGATCTTGTTCACACTGGTATTTCTGCCAGGAGGATGACTACTATCCCTTCTACTGTGTGAGGCAAGCTGCGATGACCGTGAGAGGTGGCTTGTTCAATTTACAACCCAAGCTTTCATGAGGAATACCCCAACCTACGTGCGCGAAGGCGGCAGGCGGGCGGCGCGGGCTGAGGGGGCGAGGCGGAGCGGCGCCGTCAGGTAGGGGCTCGCGTCTCCCGCCGCCGCTGGCGCGGGCGGAGAGGGGGCTCTCGGCGCCGGGAGGCGGGAAGGCGACCCCCACCGGGGAGGCGTGCCCCCCGCACGCCTCCGCTTCCCCCCCGGGGAGCGGGCCAGGTGCTCTCCCGGCGGCGACGGGGCAGCGCCAGCGCGCCCGTCGCCCCGTGCCTCCCCGGGGCAAGGGCGGCTCCTGGCCGGCGGGGGCGGGCGGGCCGAGCCGGGCCCGGCGGGGGCGGCCGCCCAGCTGCCGCCCGCGGGGTGGGTGCGGTGGGCCGGCCGCGCCCCGCCCGCCTCCCTATTGTCTGGCGGCGGCGTGTGAGCGGCCGGCGCTGTCCCCGCGGCCGGGGGGCATCGCCTGCCGGGGGCGGCGGGCTTCGGGCTGCCTGGGGGAGCCAGGGCGGGGGGGAGCCGGGGCGTCACTTCGAAGCGGACTGCAGCGTGCCCCCCCTCCCCTGGCCCGCAGCGGGGCTGAACCCCTCCGAGTCCGAGGACGATCTCCTCTCCCCGTTCCTTCCTCCTCCGCCCTGCGCCAGCGGTGAAGCCGGGAGCCGGGGCGTGGCTTTGCTCGCCACAGGGCGGAGGAAGACCCGTCTGACTCCTCCGTCGGAAGGAAGGGAGAGTCAAGAAGTTCAGTCCCGGTGCGCCCGGAGGAGCTGGCGAGTTCCCGTCCGCTGCCACCGGGCTGCCCGCGCTGGCGCTCGGGCTGACGGACTGACGGACGGACGGACGGACGGACGGACAGACTGACAGCAGCCGACGAGCCATGAAGTTCTGGCTCCGGAGTTGTCTCGCATCCCGTGGCGTTGCAGAGTGGGGGCGAGCGTGGAGGAACAGTACGGTGTATGTGCAGGCAAAGTTGGGGAAGGTGTCTGGTTTACTCTTCCGGGGGTGTCTGGGTTTTGGGGTGCGCTCTGATGCTCGGCTCTCCCCTAGATCAGGATGTGCAGCACTGGAGATCAACACCGAGTTCAATAAACCACGTAATGGAGGCAGTTCTGGATCTCTACAAGGGCTCAGAGTATCTGCAGTAGTGAACGCTGTCTGGTAGGTACTTGTGCTTTATTTCTGAGCTGCTTGGACTTTGTGGAAGGTTAAATAGTTAACAGAAGGACGGAGAAGTTTACTTTGCACAAAGCGTCGTCATGTAAAACAGCGAAGGCTGAGATGTCTCTTGGTCCGCAAGCTGGAGTAGGTGCCACTTGTTTTTGAAACAGAGATGTACAGAGGGCATGCTGGGGATGTCAGAGTGCGTATGAACATTACGTAAATAAAAAGTGGATTTTGTTACGAAACTTGTAACGTGAAAACAAATATTCCATTAAATATAGGAACAAGAGGGGAATTTTAAAAGCTGTGCTGTTGGTTTTGACCAGCAGTCTGGTTTTTGCTTGGTTTTGCTTAGAAGGATTTCACACGCAAAAAAGAAAGCTTCTGCTTAAAGAAACCCTGTTTAAAACAACCTGCATGATGCAAACTATAGGACTGCCCTGAATTACGACCTGTTTGAGCGAGCACGCATCGTTCAGAAAACCGTTTTGTTGCTGTCTTTAAATATTGCCAGCAAGGCAGTCTGTTTCACTTGTGTTGCTAAATGAATTCCCCTAAGCCCATGAGAAGCAGATGCCATTTTTTGTAACTGAAATTATTTGCTTTTAACTTAAGGCTAGTGGCTCTTGTATCTTTGCTAGACTGAAGAGCCTTCTGCTATCACATTTGAGTAATGTGTGTGTATGCTACGATTGTCCCCAAACTTGTCTTTGTAAACGAGTGGTTTGAGGTAGAGCTTTTCCTTGTGAGGCATACTTTTCTACTCTCTTAATGTTTCTTATGACTCTCTTCTGGATTATGTCCTCTCTTGCAACACCCTTGATGACCTGTGCGTGCTTTAGCTGGATCCAGTGTCCTGGTGTCCAGCCTTAATTGCTGTCATTTGTCACTGTTGGTTATTATTGGAATAGACGATATTTATCACTGCCTACTGATCTATCATTGGAGACTGTTACAGCCGTGTATTGAACAGTTCTGCCGTTTGTAGATTCTCAGTACTGAAGAATTTCTATCAACTAATGGACTTGGTACTATTGATAGGATTCATTTTGTTCCTAATGTACCGGCAGGACTGTTTCTTGCGTCTTTTGCTTCACTGAGCAGTCTATAGCATTTCACTTAAGCTTATTGCTCTCCTTGGGCTTTCCCCCTGTTTTTTTCCCCTCATTTCTCTAGATGTAGTGTGAGGGAAGGGGTTAAATTTCGGTTAACGTTTTCATCCAGCTGTGATTAACACTGGTGACCCTTTTGTTCAGATGTGACTTTAGAAGAGTCTTATTTAAAAAGTGGTCATATAGCTTTGAAGTCAGATTCCTTCCTCAAGTTTGAGTTCAGGATTTTTTCCAGCTTTATGAAACTGGAACTTTTAAAGCACCAAGTACATATAAAGGGGGTTTAATTCTGCTTGCACGTAATAAATGTAACCAAGGCACAATCACTTGTAGCTAAGCTATGGCTAATCTTTATTTGGGCGATCAGTTTCTCTTTACCTGTCAAGCTGAGATCTAGTCAAGAATTACACGGTGTCAAATTCAGTGTTTTTATGGTTTCCAGTTTTTAGAAATCCTGAGTCTGCTGTGTACGTACCTGACACCTAACATAAGGAACTCCAATTTCTCCAAACCTCCACCACACCCATGTTTCTTAAACGTTAAGGAGTAAAACTGCACCTCAGAACCCAAGTGTCAAGACAAAACAGTTACCTTGAAAAAGTGTGATAGAGTGCCCATAGGCCTTTTTTCCCAGCTTCAAGAGCTACTACAGGAATTCATCTTACTCCTAACGGCCCTCTTGATCTGAGCCATTTGCTGCTTTTTCAGTTGCATGCTGCTTTTTCAGCTGCTTCTGGCAGCTGAACACTCGGCACTCAAATTCACAGACCGTGTTACTGCAACAGGTACAACACCTCTTATTAGAAGAGATCACTAGGTAGTTTTAATGTTACGTCATCATATAGCGTTGTGAGCTTTTATTTAGGACTGGGTCTGAGACAAAAATGCTTATCCCGCTCAACCTTTGGTGTGGGACATGAAAGAGACTTGCTGTTTTCTTAGGAGTAGGGTACACTTTAGTTTAGCTGTCCAGGCTTAAACCAAAGGAGGCCGCAAAGGAATGGGGAGAGTACCAAGGTTTCTTGAAAGGCACGATGGGTGAGACAGGCGTTAGGAAATCTCTCTCCTGGTGCCAGAAGTGTAACAGGCTTAATACTTCAAGGGCAGAAAGCAGGATTTAAAGAAAGGATCTACAGCTTCTGCTTTTAGGAAGCGTTTTGTTTTTCACTCCCTTTGCCAGTTTCTCACTAGCAGCTGTTTAACTAACGGCAATTACCCTTCTTCCCAGGACTACCATGTTACTCCATGTTTCCGGCGGAGAGCAGAACTTCATTTATGACCTTGACACAGTGTTGCCGTTTCCGTGTCCTTTTGACGTGTACAGTGTGGAGGCCTTTAGGTTGGATGACAGCCTTCATCCAGAATTTCGCAGGTGATGACACAAAATATAGAGACCATGAATGTTATTTCATGAAATCAAAGCTGAAGGTCTCTTTGTGGCTGCATAGTGACAGAGGTTTTCTGCTATGCTCCAGTAAAATAGATGCACTGTGTTATTCTTCTAAAGCTCTTTACCTTAGTCATCAAAAGCCCTTTTCTTTCCCACTCTAGTTTCTTGTTAACTAGTTAACTGCTTGGCATAATATTGCTGATTTATGTATTTAATGAAATTAATGCTCCTTGATGGGAGGAAAGGTCTCTTGTTCTGAGTGACTAATACAGTATTGTATACATGGATCTTTTGATACAGTGTTGCATTACTATTTAGGAAAATCAGAATGATTCGGGCAGATTTGTATTTGAAGACGTTTGCTTCAGACAGATCTCATATGAAAGATGCAAACAGGAAATGGCAGAAACCTCCTCCTTCATACCCTTGCATTGAAACTGCAGGTAAGCTGCCAGAGCTCCTTTTTCCTGCTTAACGGTGTTGAGTGACCTAGTCAAAGATGCACGCAAGAAATAAATATGCTTCCATAGCACGTGTCTGGAAGCACATCCAGCTAGCTTATTATTTCCTGTGGAAAAAAAGGTAGGGCTATGAAGCATTTGGCGCTTCCTTTTCTGAGCGTGTAAAGTCTAGCATGCCTCCTGGCAATTAGCATTATCAAACATTAATTACTGATCTTCGTAAACTGAGCAGAGAATGAGAGGTGGGGAATACTGTTCTCTCGTTACAGCAGGGAACTGAAGCAAAGAGGCCAACTAACTTGCTTAGGGGGCACCAAGTGAATTTTTAACACACTGATGATACCACACTTTAGCTGGCAGGTCCCATCCTGCCAGAGCAGGTTATTTGGACAGGAGGAAGTTTTCAGGCTCCGCTCAGCATGCTGGGTTTGCCTGCATGAGATGTCTGAGGTTTCTCTACCAGGTGAGTGGACCTGAGGACACTTTAAGGCAAACTGGCAAGTGAGCAAACTTGTCCCCAAGCCTTAAGCCTCTTTTAAGTGATAGTCTAGATAATAGCCTCTGGGCCAAGCAGAGAGTAAAGTAAAGGCTTGCCATCTCTTCTATTCTATAGAGCTCCTTAAACCATTCTTACCACACAGTGTTTCAGCTTATTCTAGTCATGTGTTTGGCAAGCTGGCTAACACTTGCCTTGTGTGTGTGTGTTTGTTCTCTCATTTTCTTCGCAGATGGAAAAAAGTGTGGTGAAGTTTTGCTTTGAAAGAGTTTTCATGTTACTGCTCTGCATGTTTGGTTTTGTTGCTTTTTTAATAATGCAGTACTGCTATGTATTTATGTTAGAGAAGGCAGGGTCAAAGAAACATGTTTTGTGTTTAGGTCCAAGTTTATCGTGGTTTTAAATTGCTGGGAAGTAAATTCTTAATCTTTGCTTTGGCTTCTAAGGAAGCTTGGTGTTTCACGCTAGAGTAGAAATGAATGATGAATGCGGGCAGGAGCACAGCTGTAGTAGTCTTCATTGTGAAGCTTTAGGTGTTCTCTAGACAGTCCAGGTTATGAAGCACCTTAAATTCTATGTCTTGGTCCTTATCTCCAGTAAAGGTTTATACAAAGGTAGTGCAGCGAGTGGAGGATGCCTGGACTGCAGTGGCCGGTTCAGTGTTAGCTGGGGCCTCCTGGTTGCTGAGGACTTTCTGCCTGGGGAAACCTTATTCTGCAGACACCAAGGTCAGTGAAGAAGGAGGGGGAGGAGGTGAAGTTGCCTCCTCGCCATCAGCTTTACAGTGGCAGTTCTTTGCTTGTACTTCTGACACACGCTGCTTCTGCAGGCGCTCGGCAAAGTGGCTCTCAACAAATGTGGCTTTTCTGTCTGTAGCTTACTGTGGTGCTCAGTGAGTAAACCACACTGGTGGGGCCACCTCACGCATCAGTCTGAGGTGACAGCAGGAAGGTTAAACACAGCAGGTTCACCAAAACAGTCGGGAGGAGGGTTAATTGGAGAGAGAAAGGAGCAAAGAGGGGAGGGGATTCACTTAGTCCCTCTGATGGGACACCAGGGTTAACCAGCATTAGAAAAAGGGCTGGTCTCCGCTAATCATAGTGCAGCAAGTAGCTCCTCCTTGTATTTGGGGCCCTAAATCAGCGCTTGGTGTTTACCTATCCCTCTGGAATGAAAACCTTTTACAAGAGCTACAGAAAGATTGTTAATTATAGAAAAGCTATCATCGCACACACCCAGCTTGCTACCTGTAAAATTAAGCATCTGTTCAGAATGATTAGAGAGAAAAAGGACTGTCTCTTCACATTGTTTTTTGAACTTGTATATTCTGAATAACGGTTGTGACTGTTCTTCTTAACAGCCTCTATCCTGAAACTAGATTAAACCAGGCAAAGTCTTGTGTCTGAGCCTCACTAAAGGGAGTGTGTCACGGATTTCAGGCACTGGGAACCAGCTGAGGATGGCAGCTCAGTATTTAAATCACAGGACATACTCAAAGTAGGGAGGGATGAGAACCTAATGTTCTGCAACAGCTTAAAGGGTCGGCTGAGCAATGCACAGGAACACTGTGTATGTATGATTCAGTCACCTACTTGAAGGGTAAAAAGTGCTTAACATAAGCCGTTCATCTAAAATGTGGATCTTCATATTCTCAGTTCTGCTATTGTCTAACCTGGGCAGTGCATGCGATGCCCTGGGCACTGGGTTAGCATCTATATAGAGGATGTTAGCAGGCAAATTTCTGCTGCTGTGCACATTCACCATCAGTCTTGACATCACTCAAAAATAGCAAGTAACGACATCTTCACTCACTCAAAGCATGCCTGCCACAGCAGCATCATGCAGAAAGAGCTGACATTTCATCCAATCACCAATAAATCAGACCTTTTACACAGGTGCATCTGGTTAAATCCAGAGCTGGCCGAAGGGCGAGGAGACGCCAGCGGCCACCGGCCTGCAGCGCCAAGGATTTCTGTTTACCGGGAATACAGTATCAGTGAAGTGTCCTGTACCTGGAATACAGTCTCTCTCTGCAATGACAGAGACAGACCCATTACCATTTTTTCACTGAGAAATGCTTGACTTTTACTTTCTTTCTGGCAAAAGCCAGTGCTCCATAAAAATTGGAAATTCAGGCACACAGAAAAGCACTAGAGAAAAAGGCAGGGTAAAAACAGGAAAAAAAAATATAGTCACGTTGCCATTACAGCACTGCACGGTAAAACTCCAAAGTAATTTAGGTTAGGAAACACATCCTGCATTGCAAACATTAGGACAGAAGTCTTCTATTCCGCATGTGACTCTGGGTCCACATTGCTTGAAGTACAGCTTTTTAACTTACGCTGCTCCTTAGTGGAACAATACTCATGCAAGAAAAGAAAGTCAATGACTGTTTTTCAATTAGGTACCATTTGGAAAAACAAACTTCAGAATCAAAAGAACAGCAGCTGCAGAAAAACATGAGTTTGGCTGCTATAACTAGAGGGGCAGCACCATTATGCAAGAAACACTGTGTGCTGATTTTAGAGAGGTGCAACAGAAATAGCAGAATGGACTTAAAGAAGGCTAAAACCTAATAAATAGTGTAATCCTCCTCAGGAAGAAAAAGGAGCTAAAGCATCTGCTTGACCTTTCACTTACCATTTGAATCTCCGTCTTCAGAACTTTCTGCTATTTGGCAATCTGGCATTTCACTGTCCTTTCTTAGGTCTGAATGTTCAGAAAGCATGACACTCTTCTTTTCAGAAGCAGATTTAGCCACAAGGAGAACCCTCTCTCTTTCATTTTCTGACCCAGATTTATTTTCATTCCCATTTTTCTGTCGTTCTTGAAGTACGCTTCCATTTTCTTCCATAGAAGAATCCTGTGTGGACTCAACTTCCGTGCAATCCATGTTAGAGACAGGTTTTTCTGGAGACTCTTCCTCACTCGCTACTTCATTTTGGTCTTCTGGAACTCTGTTCTCTTTATTGAACTAAAATTTCCTCCTCTTTGCTGGGGTACTTGAAGACGCTTTGTTCTTTCTGCGTTTCCTTTTTGACATCTCTACAAAGAGATATCAGAAAAAGTAAGCCAAAACATTACCAAAACAGTTCTTCCTTCAAAATCCAGCATCCTCATCTTACTTGACTTACAAGGAAAATTATCAAAGGAGCTCAGGTAACATTGTCTGTCTCCCTACATATGTCTAGAGAAAGAGTTGCAAGTTAATGAGGTCAATTTGCTATTAGATTTTAAAAAGCCAGCTACAGAATTTCATTCACAAAACCATCAGCTTCAAGATTTTATGAGCAGGAAATTCTTACTTTAGATAGGAAGTATTACCACAAAGCAAAGTTAGTAGGTGAAGTTGCTTACTGTCTTACTACGTGAACTAATATAGATGAACAGAAAAGCATTTGGAGACGAGCCCTTCTTCAAATCTGTTATAAAGCTGTAAACTTCAGAAGCTAAACACATGTTGGGCAGAGTTAAAGAGACAATTTTAAGGGAATATTTGCTGGAGAAAAATTTGCCTGTGAAGACTTAGACCTCATACGCTTTCTGATTCAGTTAACCTTGCTTAAAACAAACTTAGCATTTTTGCCTTCCAGAAAACCCCACCGTTCTTTGTATTGACGGAATACTGCACAAAGCGTATGGGTGAAGCCAATGGCAAAATTCCTAGTCCTGTTATGGAGACCAGGAAAGTTCACACCATGTCATGCTTTTTAGCCGAAAGAGACCCAAGTCCCTTTGTTCCTTCATGTCCTTTTCGCAGGAAAAGTGAGGAAATAATTGTCTTTCCTTTACATATCTATTATTATTATTGCTCCCCTATTTTTCTCCCCTTTCCCCCTTCAATTGGAAGTCACAGTAAGAGGTGGCATAGATTTTAGCATTTGAGGGCAGGGAAGGGAAAAATACTGTTTCTCATAACTAAAAGCTAGTTGAGTATTCAGAAACTGCCACGTACAACATTTTTGTCTTCAAGAGAGAGCAATTTAGGAGCCGTTAAATGTCAGTCGGGTCATCAAGTCCAGTGTCTTACAATGTAAACCATCCACTGTACTTGAACTTCATAACTATATCGAATGAATGACCTCTGGATTTATCTCACGTTTTGAAGCAAATTAAAAACATTGAACGCCTCTGGCACGAAGAACCAGGCATCACAGAAACCTGTTATGTCACAAAACCAGAGAAGGCATCAGTGACTTTAGCACCTTCTCCAAGAAAGTCTGAATAAAATGCAACTTGCCTTTAGAGCACGGTGTACTGGAATCTACAGGCGCTGCTGGCATCTTCATCTTTTCGTTACACTTTGGGTCTGTTTTCTCACACCCAGGAACATAGTTCTGCTTTGGCGTTACACGGTAGTAAGGCGGAGCGTACTTTGAAGAGCTACAACCTTGCAATGAAGAACAGATAGCAAAGAATTGTGTCTTGCATTGTTGGTTACAAATACTGAGGCAAGTCTTAAAATCATTAGCGTCAAAAACCATACCTCTTTTCTTGCGAGATTCTTGAATTTCTTCACAGCGTTGTTCAAAATCTTCATCCATTTCCTCCCTCACGATGGCATATGCAGTATCTCTCAAAGCACAAGCTCTGTGCCGAATGAGACGATCTGAAATTTTACAGTCAGAACTGAGTATTTTCTACCAGCCGACGAAATCCTTTATTTTGATTACTTATTGAAAGATTTTGCTCTTTTCACAGATAGGTTCTGAAGGGTTATCTCAGTGAATATTTTCAGCATAACAACATAAAAGTTAATCATTAAAACAAAAGCACTAGTCACTGATCAACACTTCTATCACAATTTCATGTCCAATAGTTTAATGCTACAACATTTACAACCTGGCAAGAAATGCTCTCTGTGGATGTTTAAAATGATCTAATCCCAAGTCTACTGTCCACAGACGACATTTATCAATTTATACATTTTTAATTTTTCCAAATTAGGGATAAAAACACATTCTCACCTCCAGGGTCTTTATCTGGGTTGTACTGTAAAGCATTGCTGCAGATTAGATCGATGTCTTTTAGAAAATCTCCTGCAGTTAGGTACTGGTGCAAGTCAATCTTTGAGAGAACTGCCGAAAGGTCCATGGGCTGTTTAATAACTGCGTCATAATCAGGTACCTACAAATGAAATATGCGTGTTCAGAGATTTAACACAGTATCTACCAAAATTAATTATTTTAATAGCGTAAAATAAAGGACTTCTTAAAAACCCCAAATATTTATGACACATCCAAAGATACGGAAATTAACCAGTTGTTAGTTGCTTGAAAATAGAAGGGCTATTTCAACTGGCTTTGAAGAGACAGACCAGAAGGGGGAAAAACAAGAAGCAGGGAGATCTGTGGGGCAGAGAAGGGAGCAGACACCCAGAGTGGGATTCATTTCACTTCGCTTCAGAAAATCACAGCAAAGAAAGCTTTCTCAGTAGAGTCACCCGAGATTCTCTTTGCTGTTGGCGGGAAGAAAAAGGTGCAGGAATGCACCTTTGAAGTATCTGTCCTAGGCATCTACTTTCGCATGAGACAACTGGACCGAGAGGTGCCGATTTCTTTACTCAGACCATAAAAGGAGCCTAATGACTAGTGTAGATGAGGACATCTAGGTTTGTTTAGGTTATTCACATCTCAGAAACAAGAAGTAAAGGGAAAGACAAGTCAGTGGATGTTTAGGGGAACAGGACTTTGCTGAAATGCAAAGCTCTATTAAAACGACAGCTGACTTTGAAGTATATGCCCCTGGCTTAGACTTATTCAATACATTAAATGAGGAAAAAAAAAAAGACAGAAGAAGCGTATGGGAGGAAGAAGAAACCACACAGCCCTTATGGTTGATCTTATACTGAGGAGCCCCAGACGAAACAGAGAACAGAATCTTAGAATTTATTTTAAAAGCTGCTGTTCTTCCTCCTGTTCTCACAGAAACTACTGACAGTCAATTAAAGAGCTTTAGGCTTTATTAAAACAGTCCTATAGATACTGTTTATAATTATAAAGAAAGAGATCTCTCTGCTTTTCAGTGCTGTAACCTGCCTGCATGTCAAAGCCTTTTCATGAGTGAACTGTGTTGGCAGTTGGTCTAACTGGCAGTTGGTCTAGATGATCGTTATAGGTCCCTTCCAACTGAAATATTCTAAAGTCCTGAAGGCATTTCAGAAGGAACCCAGGGCTTTCAGTGAAACTCAAATAACAGACATTTGAGAGCCTCAAGGAGTCAGCAAAAGGAAAAGCAAACTTCCTGCTTCTTGAAAAATCAGAATAGTACGGTCCTAAAAACAAAGACAAACCTTCCTCTAAAGAGCACACAAACTCTGAGAAATAGAAACACGCAGAAATTATGAATACACGCAGATAAAATGGTATTACAGATCAACACTAATTTACCTCCTCTGGGTCGACAGGCTTTGTAAATGCTCTGAAACGTCTGTCACCGGCAAGTCTATGAGTCACATCCCTTAGGAAAATCCTAAGTTCACGCAATATATCCTCCTCCTGCTCCTCCAGCTGTCTTGTTTCTTCCTCTGTCAGCTGTGGAGGCTTAGGCGGTGGTGCTACAGGCAGTACTTCCAATGTCTGCCAAGCTTAAAAGAAGCAGAAACTTTTAGTCAATTTACGGTACTCAAATACAAGCATATGAAAAACTATTGATAGAAAATTACCACCAAAGCAAATGCTGTATAGCTGTTAACTTACAGTTAGCAAAGTTTTCTGTGTCGAATATCCTCACCTGTCTTAGTTTTTGATGCAGGAGGTTTAGCAGTTTGATTTACAATTAAGTCCTCAAAAAATGTTCTTCTTTCTTCGTCATTAGGCAACTGGATTTTGAACACTTCATCATCCTTAATAAACAATTCTTTTATCTAAAGCATGAGGAGAAAAGATATTTCAGATGTAAGGTCACACAAATTCATGTTCTGTTCCAAAAAGATGAGTACCTTCCCAAATTAAACTGAATAATCACCTTGATAAGACAAACTGTGAAAAGGTACCTTCTTGGCCTTAACAGGCTGGATTTTCATAGGTTAGCATGGCAAATTAAAGTATCTTCTCTAAGGAACACCTCTAGAGTTAAAGCTCAATGAAGGGACCCTATGAGACACTGATAAAAAGTGGTGACATTCGCCACCTCCTAGACTGCTTATTTTGTATTTACCTGCCTTGCTGTCCTTTAGTTTGAATCTTTATGGCAGCTATAGAAGGAACAGGCAGGATTCAGGAGACAAGGGTGGGCTTTTTTGGTAAGGTGCTGTGGTGGTTTTTAAAATTAATTTAAATGAGGTGTCTAAAGCTGCACACTTCCAAGTTTTACTCCATTTTTCAATCTCTACTACCA
Organism: Gavia stellata; assembly: GCF_030936135.1. Taxonomy (NCBI): domain Eukaryota; kingdom Metazoa; phylum Chordata; class Aves; order Gaviiformes; family Gaviidae; genus Gavia; species Gavia stellata. The sequence goes on from NC_082596.1 coordinate 13,520,125, forward strand.
GAAAGTATGGAAGGAATTTCAATACTTATTTTAGAAAGAATTTATTAACCGTAGAAAAACTTCTGTAGAAAGTTAAGCCCTTTCAAAGCGTTTGATGATAAACACGTCTAGGCAACCCCCTCTCTCCCCCCCCAGTAAATGAGACAAAATAATCAGAGCAGCATATTCACATTTTGAACACCTTCCTTTAATGCACACTCTCAGATACCTAGAAAGCTAAGCATATACCCTTAGTGAATTTTGTTAAGAAATACAACTAACAATAGATTTCCAAGTTACTTAAACAGAAGTTGGAACTTAGCTTTCTGATTTGTAAAGCTTTCACCGATATGAAGAAAGAAATTGAAATTTTTAATAAAGAATTGAAATTTGAAGTTACATTCCATCATTAAGAGTGTGACCATCGTACTTTCTCTGTAAAAATATCTTTCACTTTTCAGCAAAAATGTTTTCAGTAAAAGTATCTTTTTCCCATGTACATTTCAAGCACCGTATATTCTTGACTAAGTACATACCTAACAATCTTGAAGTCACTGGAATTATTGTCTGAAGCAAATGTTTATGTCTGCCTAATAAGCATGAGTGTGTGAGAAGGGGGAAAAAGTTGGGTCAAAGTCAATCTCTTTACTCAGAAAACACTTTAGGCAAATGCTTTCAAGCATTGCTTTGTCTAAGCAAATTTTAAGAGACCTGGTTAGGGTGCCTGAGTAGTAACAGTGTGAATTTGCTTAAGAGTGCACAGTACTCCAATGCTTCAAGGATTTATAAATTAACAAAAAACTGAATAAAAAAAGTAAGGAAAGTATCAACAGAAATACCTCTTCTGGGAGATCTGCATGACACACATCAGATGTTGCAAGCAGCAAAACTGGAGCAAATGCTGGAATGTTCTGCAGTAGTGTTGTAAAAGTAGCTCTCAGTGTAGCTCCAGCAGCCTCCCACCACAAATGGATATGTGGAATATAAATGATACTTGGTGCTGTTCTTTGTGCTTCTCGCATCAACTGGTAAAATGAAAGCTTGGATAAGAAAACTAAACCACGTAGAACAGGCTAATAAATAACTACGTGTCAGTCAAACTATCTTATGAAATAGGAGTACATGCAGCCAGAACATCAAAACAATCCAACAAAAGAACAACTCCTTAACAATAAGGTAAAATTTTCACTTTACTCAAATATGGACATTGCTACGCAGACAGAAACTGACCTGAATCTCTGCCTGATTTCAAAACTACTTAGGTGTAAGGTAACGCCTAAAGAGCCTCACAACTCAGCTGGTGTGGTGGTGTGCCTGAGAAAACAAGACTAACCCTTGAGCAAGATGTATTAGCCTGGGTAAATCACTACACGACTCTGACTGCACCATTTTCAATTCAGAGCGGGCACATATCCAAGTCACTCTGAAGCACGGTTTGAACAAGCAAAGACCTATGTGAAAAGATGAGGGCTGACACTGTAAAAGAAGCCTGGTTACAATTCATAACGTCAAGTACATTTTATAAGAGGTGACCAGTCTGAATAGCTGCCTGAATAGCTAAATCGCTCACAGCCTCTCATTGTCAATCAGACCAGATTACGTGCTTTGGAAGACCACAAGCCATTGCCTACAGATGGAACCTCAATCACAGAAGAGGACGTGCATCTACCACCTGAGGGAAGCAGCAACAGTCCTTTCACATGACAAATTTCTCCGTGCACCCTTTCAGATTATCAATATTCAGGGAGTTCCTGTCACAAGATGGGAAGTGCACGTGGTATATCCGGGCAGTGACTAGACGTGCTAGTTACATGACCGCAGGTGCAACCATCACATAACACAAAAGGAATTGTTCCTCTTATGTGACAAATGAGTATCCGGTCATGTAACATGTCCATCCTTACTTGTAGAGCTCTCAAATGCTGCTACTAAAGGTGAAAATATTTCAATACAGTGATGCCAAACAACGAAACGGATTTCCTGCCTAAAAGTAAAAAGGAAAACAGCACTACATCTGCTTATATTTAATTTATATTAGAAGAAAAACACACCGGTGTACAAACGTAAGCGTTCCATGAATTTTAACGCTTTTACTGCATATACTGCAGCAGTACAAGCTTTATATGTATATATAAAAAAAGAAACACTTCTTTTCCCCAAAAGCTTGATTGCCTTACAAATATAATGAAAATGAAGGCTACAAAAAGTGCATGACAGGCAGTCAGGCTGATGCAGAGCCATCTACTGGGAGCACAGATTCCTAAGCAGCAATGAAAACAACTTTCTGGATCCCACCGAGGTGGGGAGGACTTCTTGCTATAAAGAGGGGTTTATTAGCAGCACCTCCCAGCTTCCCGAGCTGCTAGCAACATCCTCACTTTCCATTCCTTTGGAATGAAAGATACGGCCACATGTGACATCCTCATTTGGTATCATTTGATCTAGCAGAAAAGTGGCTTTTCAGACAGAAGTAAACATAACAGCACATTCAAACCAGGCCACCTCCATTAACAATGAATTTTGCTTACGTTACTAGTTTATATACAGTTCATGAACCTATGAGATTAAAGAGGAAAAAAGGTACCTGTGCACATGTTTCTTCCGATGATGTGATGCTAACAAACAAAACAGATAGGTCTAGTGTATAGACTGGAAACTTTTCCAGGGCATGTATTACTGCAGGTGCCAAATGAGAAGCTTGCCCGTATCCTGGCTCTCCAACTAGTAAGAACCGTGGCCTGCAAGATGTTGGCTGGTAATAAGCATTTCTAGAACAGGAAGAAGAAAACAAGTTTAAAAATGAGGTGATGAATAGGCACACAGATAGATGATAAGGTTTTTTCCTATACACCTGTCTGTCTTTTTTTTTTTCCTTTCGGTAAATACTCTCCATGTTCCAGCAAATAATAAGCTGGTCTGTGATCAGGAACACTACCAAAGCCCATTTTCTTTTTTAAAAACTTGTACCATACCTCCCCTAAGAAATCCTGCCAATCCCCAGCATGTCTGCTGTTCCTTTGGCTGGGTTAAGTAATGGCTCTTAAATCATACAGGGGGACTGTCCAGCTAAATACACACGTGACAACTCATCAGTAACCCGATATGGGGGAGAATAACAACTCTTCTCTCTCAGCACACGCCGATCTGGATCTCCTCACTGCCCGTAGACACTGATTTTCAGTAGGTCTTGAGTTTAAGTAACTGTGAGATCTCTACATCTGTCTAGTTGAGCTGAGATTTGGCCATAGTTACTGGAGATAGTGGGAAGGAAGGAGTAGAACAACATTTCTAGAAAAACATTAACGTGGGCACTGAAACACATTAGCTGTATCTGAAGAAGTACACAATTGGACTGGTTAAATTACAGCAGTACACTGAATATGTATTAAGATTTCTATTTATTTTATTCAGTCATTCTAATGTTTCATCTTTGAATTGTGTATTAATTTCCTAGTAATCCTGCTTTACTAGCATGAAACACATTTGTGAAGAGCATTCGTTTTTTCCACCACAATACTGTTGTACCTTTACTGGCTGAAGTCAAAGATCTAGAGACCTAACCAAGCTCAGCAGGTCAGAAGATTTTCTGGACAGCACAGCAATAGAAAGTGAGAAAAATGACTGACCCACCAGTGACGACCATAATCTGTTTTTTCAACTGTTGGCTTATATGACTTCCACATTAAAATGTTAAAAACTTAACATAAACTTAGTCGGTTAAAGGTACAAAATGCAGACATTGTTTAAGTTTTTCTCACAGTGTTTTAACAAGCCATTTCTCAGTTCTGTTTCTGCTACATAATTGGCTACTGGTTTAACAATCCTGGAAATCAGAAGGGCAAAAGATGTCTACACGAATCTGTAGGGGTTTTTTAGCTGAAAGGACAGGCAGCACATTTCTTTGGTCTTGAGTCTTTCAAGGAATACCATGGATTAAATCAACACATTCTAACAGTCCGTGGACCACTTTGACTTGGGAGAAGAGGGCTGGGCCATTCAGTTTGACGGGTTATGGCAGTGTGCTCCATTAGAACCTCAGTACCCAGCTGGATCTTCACGCTTACTTCTTGCAAATATTGATCACCCCCCCACACCCCTCCCCTCTACTTCTTCATCCACCACCCCTCACACCAAAACTGTTTACAGACACAGCCATCGTAATAATGCAAACATAAAGGGGACAAATATGTACCTGCTAAAATTGAGGAATTTTTCCTTTTGTCTACCAGGCATTTTAGGAGTTGGCTTATCTTCAAAGATTGATGGTGATTCCTCATCACTGTCAATCGCATAATTTCTTAAAATATGATTTAAACTGCCTGAAAGACAAGAGAGGTTTGTTAACTTTCCTGAATAGTCCATATCTTGCTCTCACATTAAGACAGCTTCTAAATCAGTGCTGGAGACCCCTTATATTGCATTTCTTCATTTGAGGGCACATGCAGAATGTTGTTTTCTGAAGAGTTTATCCTACCACAGATCTAAGGAGATTGCACAAGTCTCTACAAAGCTGTCCTACATCGCATGATTTGCATAAGGTATTATCTCTCTGTTGGTGAAAACAACAGGAGGTTTCTTCCTTAGAATAAAGATGATTAGGAACTTCTGTAGTTCCTAGACACCTGAAAAACCCAACAAGGCCACTTCTTTCTGGAGCAGGTTCCCCCACTGGATGTGGGGAAATTAAGTGAACGTGATGGCCACAGACTTCCCTTTGTCTAGGACTAGTGAGTCAGAATATACAGACCAACACATCTTCTAAATAAGGCTCCTCAAAGATCACCGAAGGAAGAGATAATGAAAGGCCGACAACGGAGACGGGATGCACTTGCCAATCCCTTAGCCTCTCTGCTTTTATATTGTTGGTGGGTTTCTGCCTCTTCTACCAATGCAAACAATCTACCAGCTCTACTGGGAGTAATACTGGTAGGATATTCTCCAGGGATTAGGATAATAACTAACTATTCATGGATCTCCGTTAATGAGGAGTGCAGCGAGTTTAGCAATTTCTTTGCTCTCACCAACCGACAGACAACTTGGTCAGGGTTGATGCAGTCAGGAGTGTGAGCTCACATATGCTATGCAAGCCAAGCCCCAGAGTATACGTTACTGAAACATTCGGATCTCACGTGCAGGCGTACAGTGTGATCCACAAACATTCAAATTAAGAGACTATGGTTAAAAATCACGATAGCTGTAACAATATTTAGCTTAAACCGCTTGTATTGTGGTTCTGACATTCTTCACAGGAATTAGAAGCATTCATGTAAAAATGCCCTCTCCCCCCATTTAAACATTTATTTTGAAAGAGGTGCCTCACACATTAATCCTTAAATCCATCTCTACAAATGATAAATACGATATTAGCTACTGTCAGAAACAAGGTGCTCTAGGAGAGACTGCATAGTTCTCTCCTATGTATTGTGAGTCATTCACAGCTCCCAGCCAGCACTTCAGTTTAGAATCCAGAACAAAAACGATGCACGATATTCCTGAAATAAAGGCGTGCATGTGCATATTATAAAATCCTACTGTCATTATGGCTGAGAGGTTTCTGTATGTTGATTGCACAAATCGGAAGTTTTTGCTTTGGCAGAATTTTAAAGAAGCGGGTACTATTGTTATACCTTGCTGTTGGTCCTTCTTCAGAGCAAGCTCTGCGTGGGGAAATACTCTCTGCAAGGCTTGTAAAATTCTTGCTAGTGTGTTTTCAAGCAGTGGTTTTGAAATAGGTGATAGTGCTCGCCCAGGTGAAGCCACAGCCCTCCGTGAAGCTGGAACAGTCTTCTGCATAGCCATGACAAAATCCTTCGCTGTTATTTTAATAGAAGCAGTATCTAACTGCAGTTTCTCACTGCTTTTGTATATTTGAGGATAGCGGCGGCGCAAAGCGCAGAGGGCAGCTTCAGCACATAAGCATTTGATATCAGCACCACAGTATCCTAATAAACAAAACAAGAATCAAACGTTATGTCAGTCTCAGGCAACAGAGAAGTCAAGGCCAAGGTTTCCAAAGTGCAACACTGAAAGACTTTGTATGCAGCTAAAAATTCACAGGCTAAGAGATAATCCAAAGCGTTACTGAACTGCAGAGAAGTTTTGTTATGTGGCTCACAGCCTGATACCCTGCGCTTATGAAGCGGCCTCCTAATCAGAACTTGACTCCTGAGGAAGATGCCCCAAAGCTATTTAATGTTCTGAGAGACAAGAAGAAAATTAAAAGAAAGACGCATCTAACTTTGTTTGCTCCCAAGGCGTGTCAGCTGCCTCCCTCTGCAGCAAGGCACAAGAGCTCGGGTGCTGCCTGGTACAAGCTCAGGTCCCTTAGGACTCAGTCACATGCAGTGACTGACTTTGTTTTCAAACTTACCAACACATTTTTCAGCTAGCTCTTCAAGAAACATGTCCAGTGGCTTAGGGGTCCAGTCTCGTGTGTGAATCTTGAAAATATCTTTTCTAGCCTGGAAACAAAATGGTTGCATTTTAGTTTGTCCTAAGTTTTCTCTTAAAAACAAAAAACAAAACACAAAACCCCCTCACACTAATAAAAATACTTTTCTTAGCTGCTAAACTTCAAAGTATTTTGAAGTTCAGTTAATATGCTCTCTGCTTTTTCAAGGAGGAAATTTAATAATTCTAAATTTGTTACATTAAACTCTTTCTGGGGGCCTGCAGTGAAATAAAAGGCATGTATAGCTTCCATAAAAAGTAAGTTTTCCCAAGTATGACACCTCATGACCCTGTGGAAAAAGCTGTAGTAAAAAACTTAATCTGCAAACAGAGATTTTTTCATCAAAGACAGTTCTCTCCAATTCAGCAAAATTTCATGATGACAGGCTCATTAGTTCATCAAATTTGGTTTTCTGCCAGTTCATTCAAGGAAGACAGTCCTAGCACTACCTTTCAAATTGCTACAATTACTACAAAGAAGAACAATAATTATGACTCAAACTCCTGTCACTGATCCAGAAAATGTCAAATGTTGCCTATCTTCGTGTCTGATCTTAGCAAGACTTTCATTTAAGTATTTCCTGGTACACAGATTAATTATGGCAGATTTCTAGGATTCTTCCACAGTAGGGAATCGTGTATTATATCTGTTTCATGGCACCTCCTCTCCTGTTCCTGAAAGCAGATAGAAACTGGAGGCAAATGTGTGTGTTAAATACACTGTTCAGTGCACTTCTGTTAGCCTTCAATCCAATAAGCATTTTATGCTTTTTCCAAAAAGTGCTACTAAAAGAAAAAGGAATATCAGTGGTAGCCAGAGAAAACCCACAAAAACAGGGTTCCAGTTTTGCACACTATCGTCCCCCCAGTATTTTTTGGTTGCTATATACCTATTTTTTCATTGCTTAGCTATTGCCATTGAACTAGAAGCTTCCCAAGCCCTGCACCTGTGCAGTGTACTTCACATCTTTGTCCAAGTCGCTGTTAACGAGTACCAGTAAGAATGTCAGATCCCCAAATACTTATCGGTAACTCCCAGGATACCCAGCCTGGGAACAGTCCAACACAGGTACGTCCACTATCCATTCATAAACCAAGAACTGAGAGCAAGAGCGCTTCAGGGTGAAAGTGCCTAATTGGATTAAATAAGTAAGCAAACGTGAACCACTTTGGGAATGAAAAATCTTAAGTTGCTCCAGCACCAGCCGTGATAAAAGTTGTTGTTAGCAAAAAGGAATTCTTGTGTGCACACCATTTCTTTCATTTTCCAGATGAGACAGCAGTAATTTATAGCTAATTCAGACATTGATCCTTACTTAAACATTTCAGTGACTAGCAGCATCCCCTCTTCTTGGCTGGTCACAGTGAAACCAAAATTAATTATAGAACTACCTACTTGTTGAAATCATCTTAGTCATATATATTCAGTACCAGATCTGCCCTCCACAGCACAACGCAGTCTCTCCAGACATCCCTCTTTTGTCCAAGTTGTACAACACTGATTTCGACTTCAACTGCTCCGTGATACTGCACTGTTATGTGATTTTGTTACAAAGACGGACTTTGCCACATTAGCATTAGGGTTGAGTTTAAGTTCTGACCTCTTTATTTGGCAGGCTGAAGAGGAACTCTCGATCAAACCGTCCGGGTCTTCGTAAAGCAGGATCTATAGAATCCAGTCTGTTGGTGGCTCCAATTACCACAATCTCTCCTCTGCTGTCTAACCCATCCATAAGTGCCAGAAGTGTTGATACAATAGAGCTAACAGAAAAATATAATTTTCATTCACTGGTTTAGTAAATTTTGTTACGTTTTACATGACCTTCTCCAGTGACCACTCAAAAAGGACAAGCTTTTATTGATGAGATGCTCCTTAGTGAAAGACTCGTTTTAAGACACAAAAAACCAGACAAGGTAACACAGGTCTTGTGCTGCTATCAAGCTTAGTGAATTGTTTTCAATTATTGTTTAAAAGCCATCTGAATTTTAGTAGCATTGAATTACTAGTTTTCAGGACAAATGAATGTGTCACGTGAAGTGAAATAGGTTGTGGTCTTCTTTTCACAAAGATCAAGCAGCTTCTCTGTAGGTCCAAAAAATGTACTACCTATGAATTTCGTCTTGTTCACTGGACCGCACAGGAGCAAGGCCATCGATCTCATCAAAGAAAATAATTGAAGGTCGCATCTGGTAGGCCTAGAATGAAAACACAGGAATACCGACATAAGTAAACCAGCACAATTTTAAAGAGAAAATGCGTGAAAAACGTCATGGTTGGAAAGTCACTGGAACTAGATTTTTCCAACTAGCATCAGGGATCTCTACTAATTGAGCTAACGGAGTAAGTGGCACGAGTAACAGAAGACAGCAGCTACGTCAACCCACTGAGACTGGGTGACAGGAAACAAATCATACCAGTAGTTTTTACAGCTATTTGGCAACCACCGAGAACAGAGCCAGGACTTAATTCAATTACAGGTTCTGGAAGCAAGCTTCTGTTATGAATTTAAATGACCATGCTTTCAGCCTGCATCTGTTTCCCTCTGATGTAAAGCCACCGTCTCTTGCCTCTTGAAACCTTTTTTGTGGCTGTTTGATGGTTTTTTGAGGGGGTGTGTGTTGCTTTGCGAGGTTCTCTCATTTGTTTTATTAATCTTTCCCAATACATCTCAAGATTTCAAGCCCCTAAAAAACCCACTGAAAAAAGAAACACTGACAATCCCGTTTCAGTGGAAGGAACTGACAAAACCCAAAAAAGAGTGACTTCTTAAAAATATTGACCACAGAAAACTACAGTTACAACTCGGGCAGAACACGTGGCACGTTTCCACCTTACCTGATCAAATAATAACCGAAGCTGTCGTTCAGATTCCCCCGCCCATTTACTCAGGCAGTCGGCACCTTTTCTCATAAAAAAGGCTATTCTCCTGTCCCCTTGGCTACATTCATTAGCAAGTGCACGAGCAACCAGTGTCTTTCCAGTCCCTGGAGGGCCATAGAAGAGACAGCCTCTGCAATTAAAAATACCAAAGATTCACATAAGAAAAAAACATCATGGAAAAGTACCTATTACAACCCTCATCCCTACAAAACACAACTCTTCTCTCTAGCTTACGCTTCACGTGTAAGAGAGCGGTAACAGCTGAAGCGTGAGACAAGTCAAACCAGATGGAAGGTTTGTGTTCCTACACAACTCAACAAGGCAGTAAACAAAATGAATAAAGAGGATAATGCAGATGTACAGAACCTTGAGAAATGATCATAGTGTCCCAGAACAACACCTCCAAAACTGCTGACAAACTAACAGGGGTGGTTACAGCACAGTGGAGCCAAACAAGAACAAACCTCAGCCCAGAATCTAAGACTGGGCTAACTTATGAATCACCAGTTCATTCTTCAATGATGCACGGCACATTCATTCTTGTTTTCACAAAAGGCAAGATTTGATAGTAAAGCATTTAATTCTCCCTTAAAAAGCTTTAAGTTAGTGGACTTGGTCTCCCATTGCTGATGATAAACGAGGAGGAAGCCTAAAGCTGGGATGGTATTCTGCATTTCCAGATAAATATAGCCATCAGCTAGAAAAGCCAATGCACTGCTGTTTCAAAAAGAATTTAAATGAATAAAGAAGCAAAACACAGATTTTGTTGTCGTTATTTGTAATACTTTTAAAGTTACTGAAAGCAAAGGATTAAAAGTCATATTTCAATATACCATGATTGAGTTTTGCTGACCAAGAATATGTAAAGCTAACAATTAATCTCTAATAATTTCATTTCATAGCTAAGTACAACAAACACTGCAAGGTTCTCGTTGCAAGTCCTATCAATTGTAAAATTGATACTTGAGCACTTGAAAAAAAAGAGAGTCGGTGGGAGAGACAACTGGACTTCCAAGAAACAAATTACAGTTGACTACCAGTAGGTAATTCCTTCTTCCTGCTTATAAACTAATGAAGTTGACTTGTACGTAGAACTCAAAACAAAAACACTCCAACCCTGCCTTTTAAAGGCAAGACACTTTTAAAGTATATTCTCACCACACAGTAAATCTTTGAACCTACATATATCCTGGATTCTATCCCTTTTTAAGAAATTACTTTATACTACTGCTAAAAAACCCCATCAACACTCCTGAAAATTTTGAAGCATGGAAACTTATTGATACCTCAGTTGAATATTCTCATGAAAATGGGTGACCAGCAGGTCGAGGGAGGTGATTCTTCCCCTCTACTTCACTCTCATGAGACCCCACCTGGAGTACTGCATTCAGCTCTGGGGCCCCCCACGTAAGGACAGGGACCTGTTGGCGCAAGTCCAGAGGAGGGCCACAAAGATGATCAGAGGGCTGGAGCACCTCTCCTATGAAGACAGGCTGAGAGAGTTGGCGTTGTTCAGCCTGGAGAAGAGAAGGCTCCGGGGAGACCTTAGAGCAGCCTTCCAGTACCCGAAAGGGGCCTACAGGAAAGCTGGAGAGGGACTTTTTGCAAGGGCATGTAGTGACAGGACAAGGGGTAATGGCTTTAAAACTGAAGGAGGGTGGATTCAGATCAGATATAAGGAAGAAATTCTTCACCATGTGGGTGGTGAGGCACTGGAACAGGTTGCCCAGAGAAGCTGTGGACGCCCCAACCCTGGAAGCGTTCAAGGCCAGGCTGTATGGGGCTTTGAGCAACCTGGTCTAGTGGAAGGTGTCCCTGCCCATGGAAGATGGTTGGAACTGGATGATCTTTAAGGTCCCTTCCGACCCAAACCATTCTATGACTCTATGAAACAATGTCTGTTACCTTGGAGGTTGAATTTTGAATCTCTCAAAGACTTCTGGGTAAAGCAAAGGAAAAACGACCATCTCTTTTAAAGCTGAAATGTGGTCAGAAAGACCACCCACACCGTCAAACCGTACCTAAAGATAAATTCAAAAGAACACATTTTATATGTTAAAGAAAGCTGCAACCTTGATAAGGTTCCATCAGAAATTGTATGTCAGCACAAAGGAAATGCTGTGGGCAATTTTCAGACTGCTTGAGAGAAAACTGTAAACCAAGGTAGCTGTAGACAGCACGTTATTGAAAGCTTTCATAAACACTGGAAACATCTCACTGACACAATGAACTAAAAATACTTACTGAACAATCTGTTTGCATTGGATCAACGTCAGCCAGACTTGCTCCAATTTTCATTCGATCCTTGTGAATTCCCTTCAAATCATCTTTCCGAAAGTTTAGTGGAAGACACCTGATTTGAATTAAGGAGAAAGAGAAAAGCGCTTTCTAACTTACGATGCAGCTAGAAGGTTTTTGCTTTTATAATAATGGCAAGTGAACACAGAAAACCTTATAAATGAGCTTAAATTTCCTAAATAGTTAAATACTTGTTCAAATTGTTTTATATTTAATGTCTGTGAGTAAATAAAGGAAAAAGGTCACTGCAGGCATTAAACTGGGTTTATTTTAACAACTCTTAGCACTTACGAATATCCACACCAGTCAACACAGCACATAGATGAATGCAAGCTTCAAACAAGTTATTCCCTAGGTGGAGACTGTGAACTGACCTCGATTTGTGTGATGAAGGAACCCCCCAAAACACAGTGACATCTTTCAAAGATTTTTTGCTTCTACATTCAAAAAGTTACAGCCCAAGGGGATACTTATTTCAGTGCGGATTAACATTATAAAGGCTGCCCACCACTGCTGGTCCTTCCCAAGGACTTTGGGATGCGTGTGCCAGAAGACACACAGGTCTGAAAGACACTGGGCTGAAAACCTGTTTCTTAGATTGTTATCAAAATAGTTTTTCTAGACCAATTGTTAAGTAATAAAAGCTCCGTCATTTCCTCTATTTATAACATTTTCTGTGACGATGGTTTTCTTTCTGAATAAACTACTGTAAAGCTCAGGAGCAGTAGAGTTTTACATTAAAAAATTACATAAAAGTCTTCCTCCCCCCATTCCCACCTAGAAATCAAATTGCTTATTAAAAATCAATTCTAAAAATCCAATTCTAGAGAGTCCAGTTACAGTCGTCAGTACCAAGAGATACGATTAAATATTGCCACAATTTAGAAACTGTACAAGATGAAGAGGATAACAGTTCACGGTTAGACAGGTGCAAACTCCTCCCAAGTAGATTTCTCCCTCCCCTACGCTCCAACTTCATTAACCTTTTTGAATCTCCGTTACGGCTGCGCTTCCTACGCCTCTCAAAATGCTCTTCATCATCAGATGAGGAAGAGGATGTGGAATCTTTGTTGTGGACTGTGTGTCTCCGTCTGCAAACATTTAAACAAACAAGTGAAAAAAACTGAAGTCCAGACTAAGTGATATCAAAATTTACATGAATTGTATCTCAGAATTTACTTTGAGATCTATTAAGTTTCCAGATCACTGTACTCCTTATGAATCTGATTTCAAAGTACATTACATGATTTTCCTTGTGACAGCAAAATTCAATTTTTTTAGGAAGGGAAAATGTTTAACTCTTTTGCAAATAAATTTCATAAACAAATGACTCATTTTGTCCAATCTCTCTCTCTCACACACAAATAGAGTTTCACTTAACATTATGTACCCACTCTGTGAAACATAAACCTTTTTAACCGATTTAAAAATCTGGCTTCAGAAACCCTTCCTTCCATAACTGTCCGCTTTCAGGGATGCTAAGCAAAGTTCTCATATCTAGCAAGAGACAGCGTTCTCCATGCTTCAGCTGCTTACAGGACCCAAAACCCCTTTGTCATTACTATTGCCATTTATCATCTATAATTTCATTTAGTATTTTTCTTGTTTAATGATAGTTTCATACAGAAACATTAACTGATTCCAAAGAGAAACCAGAATCAGTATTTGAGTGATTAAAAAAAATTCCACTAAAACTTCCATACAGGCTCTCCCTCTAACTAAATTATCTTCAGTTTTAAGAAAATAATTGGTCTCCTTCAAGACTAAAGAGTCTAAAATTTTCAGAGTGAGATTCTGGCTTCAATTCCAGAACAAAAGAATTTCAGTTATACAATCTCAGCCACGACCTCCATAATCACCTCAGCAGTGACCACAAATACTGCATTTTAAAAAAAAATCTAACGGCTAATAAAAAGTGTAGTCTCCCCCCCAATAGTTGTTTTCTTTATACCCTCAGACTACCACAGCAATAATCATCCTACTAATCTGTAACTACCACCAATTCAAAACCCTTGCCCCTTGAAAGCATTATTCAGTAATGTGCCTGACAGCATTCTTGATAAATAAGAACTATCACTAACCATACACCAACCTGTTAGTTCTTTTGCAGCAAGAGCCTTGTGACTGAGCACTTCTAGATGAGTATCTCTGTCTGACAGGTGAAGACCGGCCCGAAGAATAGATCTTACGTTTCCTTGGTTCTGTTGAAAGCAAAGAATTTAGAATAACGTTACAAACAAGTTTAAGAGAAAGCAGGATAGGGAAAGAGGCAGAAAATGTGATGTGTTTCACCGATCTCTCATTTCAGGGGAAGTTTCAAGTGATTTGGGCAGGGGGGATTTATTTTTTTAAAATCAGCGCACAGTAGAAGTGGAAAAACACGCACCTACTTTTTAAGGAGGACTGAAAACCACAAGGGCAAGGTTATCAAGTCCGTTTAATTACCATTCTTTCAAGGATACATAGGTCATTTTTTACTGAAGATCAACAGGAAGCATGCCAAATGGCAAAGAAATATAATGTGCACAGGATACATACATTTAATAAAATTGAACTGCAGAATGAAGGTAATAAATTTAAATAGGAGTTGAGTGTGTGTATATATTTTCATTAAAAGAGTCACTCACTTATATGCAAGAAATCAGCTCTTAAGAGAAACTGTGCATATAACCTACTTTCCAGTGGAGCTTGATAGCGCTCAACAGTTTTCCTCTGTCGAAAGTCATAACGCTTTCGAGTGTCTTCGCTTTCTTCTGATGAAACTACTGTAAATCGACATAACGTTAAACTGTTTAAGTACTGTTGTAAATTATACTAAATTCCAAATGCACTGCACAGATGCCTATAGGTTTTACTATTACCTTCATGTTAATGACACAATAGATCTGAAAACCTGCAAAACTTTACGACCAATTTATGCAAGACACATTCCAGAAATTACAATACACAGAGGAACATACATATAGATATTGTTGTGTCCTCGCTGAAACTGCTGGGTGACGTCTCATCAGTCTTAGTAACAACAATACTGTCATCTTGCTTAGCTAAGATGCAGCTCCTATGAAAACCACTATTTCAGAGACTAATTTCTTGTTATTTTGAGAACGCGTTTCACAGAAATGTTTTTAATACTCTACAGTGCTAAGACTAAGCATGGTAATCTAGCTCCCAAGTCCTAGCTCTGCCACAGATTACATGAGCAATAATGGGCAAGCCACAGGTGTGAACCTCCCCAATCGGAAAACAATATCAAATGCATACAGTTTATGCCACTAGCTTCTGTAAAGTAACTTGAAGTTTCTTCATGAAAGACAGTATGAATGCAAAAACCAGAGTATAATTATCTAGCAGGTTCTTAATAATACCCTCTCACATTAAGAGCTGGACACCAGGTGAAGAATGTACATGCTCTGTTCACCTACCTGCTCACTAAAATTAAGTCAAATTTTATTCCTTGGAAAGCACTACCCGTTTTTTTCTTCCCCCCAAAAGGTCTCACTGCTTTCTGAATGCAAGATAAATTACACAAGATATATAGACAGCACATGGAAAACTGAAAAATTATTTTGGCACCACTACCATCCCAAGTCCTTGGTACTCCAACGCTCCTGTCACAAAGGCATGAATTTCTCTGCTTTTCTGCTCCTCTAGTCCTTCCCCTTGCTCCACTCATCTTCTTTACACCAACACTGACACACTTTCCTTTCCCCACTCCTTCCTGGCATGATTTCAATTATAGAAGTATATTTTAGGTTTTTCCTAATTTGAAATTCCAGAGTTTTCACTTTGATCACAAATGAATTGCCCCATACTCTTTCTTTCTCATTCAACCTACGATTTATAATTACTTTCTACAAGTCTCTCCTGCCCAGCACCCCTACATCCGCACACTTGAACCAAGCCATAGAGAGGAGGTCTGATCACCAAGGTGCGCACCTGGGAGCCACGGGTTCAATCATGAACAGGCCACGGACTGTTCTCTGAACAAGATCACCCCAGTGCTCACTAACACCTGGGCATCTAGCTTGAACCTTTTTGTAGGTCTCCATTGCCAGTGGTCAAGTCTTACACAGGCTGTGTAACATGTCCAAGATACTGCCCTCACTGCGTATTGCATAAATCATCTCTTATTCAAGTTCTGATGGTCTGATGGTCAGACAGGTGGTCAGGCGCAGGGCACAGTCAGACAAGCGTACTGACCAGCCAACTATTTACACATGACTGGCCCTTTTTATACCCTTGCCCCTCTACTTTCCCACTCTTGTTCCTCCCAGAATCACCTAAACCCCACCCTTGTCCCACCTTTGGTTCCTGCCCTAAAGATCCCATAAGTCCTGGGTGACCTGCTTTTCCCCTGCATCCCACAGTATGTCCCACCCCTAGGCAGTAACCCCTTAGTCGGAAAGGTGATCTGGAGAGCTGCCCCCGATGACTCATCCAGATGGGTTTCACGCCTGGACGCTGGGGCGGATGGGGCGGATGGCTCCGCTGGGACAGCCCTGGGAGGGGCCCAGACAAGGTGGCTCTTCCTCCTTGACTGGAATCCTTGGTTTGGGTCCCTGCCTGCCGTCGTGCACCCCTGTGCTCCTCCGGGCTTGTGCAGATAGGACTTTGATGGGCTGATGGCCCTGGGAGTAGACCGGCGGGGTATTATTTGGGCTCCCCATCCTGCCACTGTCTCTCTGAGCTCCTTTGGGGGTGTGCAGAGGAGATCTACCACAAAACCTAACACCCATCAGCTCAACTACCGCCACATCCTTTTCTGTCCTTAAGTACAGTCTCGACCCATTCTGTTCCATCCAGAAAGCTCCTACCAGGATCGTTGGACTGACTGCCTTAATCACAACTATCATTCTCCTTAAAACCTTAAAGTTTTTCCCCCTCACTTCAAACATAAAGTTAATATGGCCTTTTACGATTTAACCTGATTCCTCGTGTTATTTCCCGATGAGTACCGGGATGACAGCTCCTAATTACAGGACCAGACAGCAGCTTTCACTGACTACCTGCTAAACACAGAAATGAACAACACTATCCTCTCCCCTGCTGATCTTCATGCTCCGGAGGAGCTTTCCATACACGCCTGGCAGCATCCCTTACTTCCTGAAAACTCTTGCCGTGCTGCTCAAAACCATGAAAACTGTCATGCTGCTGCTGTAGCAAGATCCCTCTTTCTCATTCTGAGTAATAACGTCCATTCCTTTGTATTCCCACCTGTCCACAGCCATCTCTTGCCTTTTATCTTGTAAGCATTTTGGAAAAGCACTGGGGTTTTTTTTCTCTGAATATCTGTCCTGAGCTCACTACAGTACTGCCCTAAAGTCCATGACTTGTAATGTCAACAGCAATATAGATTTTTTAAGAGATGAAAAATACCGAGTAGTTCAGCTCATCTCAGTTGGTTAAGACAAGGCTTTTGGCTACAGCGTAGTAAAGAAAATTTAAAACAGAACTAATCTACAGTGCCACCTTGATTATCAGCTAATTCTTCAGCAGCTCTTTGGATTTCTTTCTCTCCTCGGGAGTACATATCGAGGTTTTCCTAATCAAAAGAAACGAGAAAGATCAGTGACAAATATGCAGAAAACCCGACATAGGCATATTTCCTGCCTACAGAGTAATATTATCAAGGCACTCCATAGACAGAAAAGATTAAATTAAGGTACGGGAAGAGAGAACAGGAACATCATTCTGGCATCCAGAATTAGTAACAAGAATTTCTGCTCTAAAATAGGGTTTAATACATGTGAGAGTTAAATACTTATCCAGATACAAAACTGAGGGTATCAGTTAATTACAGGTTAATAATCCAAGAGTGTGGCAGAGCCCAGGAAAAAGCAATCCCTAGCAGACAAAATAAAATTCGTACAGGAATTTGAGAGATGATATACAAAGTACTATGGACAATTCCGGTTTCATTAAAAAAAAGGAATTCAGATCTAAACAAAAAAAACTCTGAAAGCAGGCTATGAAGATGTTTAAAAAATGAAGTGCTTGTCATTCAACAAGACAGCAGAAGGACTTAATTTAATAGAGCAAAACTAAGACAGAGGAAATATGACTGCTGTATATAATTTTAACGTAAGTTCCTCTAAGGACAGCGGACTATTTAAAGCTCACAGGCAAGGCTGGCACAAGAACAAACAGATAAAGCAGGCACCAATGAATTCAGCTTTCAGTAAGACCTGAAGTGAAAACCCAAGCCCTGCAACAGCTGTTTGTAAACAGTGTCCATTCAAAAATCGTACGGCAATTCAGAAAGCATAGTATAAGACATGTATTTCAGCATATCGCTGCTATTTCATGTCTTCTGAAGAAGGTATTTCCTTCACCCTTAGAGCGTATCTGTAGCATGATCATACCAGTAAGATGTTAAATTATACTTAGAGAGCAAAACCAAATGTTATTTTAGACTATGCTATTCTTTGGAAGAACTTATTTCAGCTCAATTAAAATTACAACTACGTAACTCCCCTACGTGAAGTACACTACTTATATAAAAATAGTAAAATAAATTAGTATCTACTTCTTCTGCATCGTGGAACACCCCAAGGTCTTCCATCATTCGTCGCCTACGCATTTCCCCCATGTCATCCATTTTTTGCAAGACTGCTTCTGCAGTACTAAGACAAAAAGTTAACATGTAAGAGCAAAGATAGGGAAGAACAAAAAAAAAACACTTAAAACAGTACACATACTCAATATGATATTTTAATACAGTATTCATTAAGCAAGAATCATTGACAGCCAAGTTTTTAAACACTACTTAAAAATTAGATCCAATGTTTAGGGTTTTTATAGATTTAAGAACAAGCGTTTGAGATTTGCAAAAATACACTGTTTTCAGGTTTATTTTCCCTCTCGGGGAGCACAGTAAAAAAAATCCATTTAAGCAAGAGAAAAATCAGAATTCTGAAGATCATAGTAAGACAACAGAAAGAAATTATGGCAGTTTTTAATAGCACTTAAGTTGTTCTGCATGATAGCATTAAGTAATTTTCAGTTCACAGCCTTCCTCAGACAACAGGCTGCTTCTTCTTCTCTTAACTGTAATCTAAGTTTTGTGCTGGTTTTCCATGACTATACATGCTGGAAAAAACATGCCACTGCTGTTACACTTTGCAAACCTTTCCGAAAACAATGGCCATTTGGGCTTCACAAAGAGAATTAAGCCATGGACAGACAGGCAGAAACACTAGGACTACTTCACTTGGGCTTTATCCAACTTGCCTCAGTATCTTAACTCAACCAAGCATTATAAGAACATTCATAAGCATGGAAGAAAAGTTAATTAGAAATGAAGGCACTTCTGATGCTAAGAAAATTCATTTAGAGGGCAAGTTAAATCTACTGAAAGTCACAACGTAAAGTGATCTTCTTGGTTCACAAGACAACACATAAACCCACCGAGCCCATACATAAAAGATGCTCTCGTATGAAGAAGCCACAAGCACCTATTTCCAAAAAACAGGTTAAACAGTTTTGCTGCCAAGTACAAAGGCCCACACCTTACACAAATCAATGTAGTAACAATAATTACAGGACATACCAGTGCAGGCAGAGGAAGAGGAGGAGACCCTACCTGATCAATGACCACGGAATGTTAGCAGAGGTTGCCAGTAACAACCTGGAAGTTCCAAGAAGCACCACCCTGGTGGAACTCTACTATGGAAGGCACCTGCAGCCCAGCAGTTGTCACACGGATGTACCGTACACGTAAGGGCACGTAGGGAAGTCTCAGCCTGACCACTGAATACATTTAGCTCTTGCTGCCAGGAATAACAATACCTTTTTCTGTTGTCAAAAGAAGGAGAAAGTCCCTAGCCAATATTATGCCATAGCAGAAAGGCTTGCTAGTAAGGCTCATTTTAGTAGCTTTGTAAGATCATGAAAAAAAACCACCTACTTTGTTATAAGTTTGTTGAACAAAACAGATTGATTTGTAGTGGTGTAACGACTTTGTTGAAGTCTGCAGCTTCGGCGGACCTCCAAATCCCCATTTTCTTCATGGACTTGTTCTGCAGCTTTTGCATCAGCTCTGGCCTTCAGTGTTCTCGTGACTACAATGCATTAATGTGTAAAATATTTTGAGACAGAAAATACGTCATTCCCTTTATTTCACCGTTGCTCTAGTAAAATGTAAAAAAATCTGCAGTGGCTTGATTTTTTCTTTAAATACCGAATTGGAAGTTATTGTCATGGCCACAGCATTCAACTTAAATTAATTATGTTTAAACTACCTACCTAAAAGCATGACTTGTATAGCAACTTTTTAAGAGACTGGGAAGCCAATCTGATGAAAACAAACACGCAACTTTTGTTCCATGCAGGAAGCAAGTTCATTCCAGTTACTTCTTTCTGGAAAAGTGAAAACAACAAATACCTCTCTCTAAGGTGTTTTTACTCCATCCATGTAAAATTGTATGGAATAGTTTTTAAAAAAAATTATTTACGTGGGAAGGCTCTTCTTAAGATGCGTGGGTTTAGTCCATTGTTTAAGCATGCATCACTCATTTTCTGCATCCTGACACAAAAGCTCTAGAAGATAAGAAACGTCTCAAGATAAACTCCCAAATACCAAAGAACTCAAACGCTTGCCTGCTTTAAAAACGATCTGCCCAGTATTTACCACACAGCATCCTTTGCCACGGGCCTGTTACTTGCACTATCATTAAAACAGTTAAGAGAGGTCAGTGAGGAAGTAGTGCACAATGAGAACTTGAATTACTACCCACAAAGCGCATTTCAGGCCCCTTCCGGCGTTCAGCCCATCCATGGCTGGCAGGACACTGCCTGGAAATAACGGATTTTCCCAGCTGCCAGCAAGCAGCCTCACAGCACCAAGCCTGCTTGTGTACTCAGCACAGTGATTCAGTTCCAAGGCAAATCACTGAACTTCAGTGACACCTTCCCCACATCAGCGGGTTTGTGCGCCTCATGACTGAATTACTTTTTAACTCAAATATTGCCTCCTATTTGCAAGAACGATTTTCAATTAATTTGTGTCCAGCAGACTCCAGGAAATCCGTGTCACGAAGAAACCTGAGCTAAGGAACAGATTCTCAGGCACTAGTGCCTAAGAGCAGGCTGGAATTCACGCTGCGTTCTCCCCAAGCCTGACAAGAATTAATAGCATATCCTCCTATTCTCACCCACCTCTTTTCGTAAAACTCAAAGGAAATTCACTGTCTTTTCACTATCTATTTTCACAACTTCAGCTGCTTTGCGTTGATGAGTTCAGAAGTTTTTGTGGCCAAGTTAAATAGATGGAGTGACCAAACGCAATCCTTCTCAGAAACCAGACTAAAGAGGAATCCTAGGGAGTTACCACTACTTACCTTCTTTACAGTCTTCTTTTTTTTGGTCTGACTTTGGCTTTGCCAACCGCCTACATTAAGAAAGAGAACAGAGGAGAGAAAGAAGAAAAGAATTCTTGTATTAGAATATTGTATAGAAGTATTATATTGTCCTGTTCCCCATCAAGACTAGGGAACCTGACCAAGTTTATAATCCAGTGCTCCACATCATGCAAAGAAAAGCCTGTGGACCACACTGAGGATTCAGATCCCAAGTCTGCTGCGTACCATATGCAGACAGTTCGGTAAGGACGCAAGTTTCCTAACGGGCTAATCTGGAAGTCTCAATAGTGCAAATAACATCTCAGTAACCAAAGCGGAGGAGAGATCTCAAAGGAGTTGGGAAAAGATGCACGTTTTTTATACAAGCAGAAGACTTTTACTAAGAAGAGTGATTCTGGTTCTAAGACACTGACACTGACATTAACATAATCATACTCCCCCGCAGATTTTTAGCTGTCGATTTATCATGACGTGACTCATTGTGCATCCTTCCACTTTTCCTTTTAATTCTATGAATTGAACAGAGATTGGACACCTAGAAATACAATACCTCGTAAAGTGTCTTCGATTGACATTGTCACTTAATATTTCCATGCTTCTCTCAAAGCTAGAGTCTGAACAGGGCGGCATGTTTTTTCTCATTGATCTCAAACAGTGTCCATTGAAGCATTCAATTTTGCCAGAGGAAAATTCCTCGGGAAAGAAGGAAATAAGAACATATTAATCTGAACCGTGTATGTTGAGCTGAGAAGGGAATTCTCCCTCATTTAGGCAAGTTTATTCTGTAAGTCTCATGACTTGGTAGTGGTGCAGCTCACGGCAGGTAAGCCTTGAACCACTTTGGCACCAAGAAGTAGCTCTCGGAAAAAACCCAACCAACCAACCAACCAGCTTTCAAAGCTAAAGCTCCTCTCCGCCACACTCTTCTTGTGGACAGCTTGAGCTTAATAGCCTGTGAAAAAATTATTGCGGCAAAACCTTTCAGATAAACTTAGTGTTTCATGAAAAAAACCCCACCGTTGATTTCAAAACTGGTTCAGAGAAGCAGCCAAGCTTGACCTTGCGTGTCCTGGGATTAAACTCTAGTTAGGAGAGTTTTTCTCCTCTCTCCGTTCCATTTGTGACTGACTGCGTTTGGAGGGATATTAAAAGATTTCCTTCAGGAGGACGGCATTTATCCACAGGAAGCCAAAGGGAACTCAAGATGCGCTTCTTCTATTACTGTTGATCTTGTTCACACTGGTATTTCTGCCAGGAGGATGACTACTATCCCTTCTACTGTGTGAGGCAAGCTGCGATGACCGTGAGAGGTGGCTTGTTCAATTTACAACCCAAGCTTTCATGAGGAATACCCCAACCTACATGCGCGAAGGCGGCAGGCGGGCAGGCGGGCGGCGCGGGCTGAGGGGGCGAGGCGGAGCGGCGCCGTCAGGTAGGGGCTCGCGTCTCCCGCCGCCGCTGGCGCGGGCGGAGAGGGGGCTCTCGGCGCCGGGAGGCGGGAAGGCGACCCCCACCGGGGAGGCGTGCCCCCCGCACGCCTCCGCTTCCCCCCCGGGGAGCGGGCCAGGTGCTCTCCCGGCGGCGACGGGGCAGCGCCAGCGCGCCCGTCGCCCCGTGCCTCCCCGGGGCAAGGGCGGCTCCTGGCCGGCGGGGGCGGGCGGGCCGAGCCGGGCCCGGCGGGGGCGGCCGCCCAGCTGCCGCCCGCGGGGTGGGTGCGGTGGGCCGGCCGCGCCCCGCCCGCCTCCCTATTGTCTGGCGGCGGCGTGTGAGCGGCCGGCGCTGTCCCCGCGGCCGGGGGGCATCGCCTGCCGGGGGCGGCGGGCTTCGGGCTGCCTGGGGGAGCCAGGGCGGGGGGGAGCCGGGGCGTCACTTCGAAGCGGACTGCAGCGTGCCCCCCCTCCCCTGGCCCGCAGCGGGGCTGAACCCCTCCGAGTCCGAGGACGATCTCCTCTCCCCGTTCCTTCCTCCTCCGCCCTGCGCCAGCGGTGAAGCCGGGAGCCGGGGCGTGGCTTTGCTCGCCACAGGGCGGAGGAAGACCCGTCTGACTCCTCCGTCGGAAGGAAGGGAGAGTCAAGAAGTTCAGTCCCGGTGCGCCCGGAGGAGCTGGCGAGTTCCCGTCCGCTGCCACCGGGCTGCCCGCGCTGGCGCTCGGGCTGACGGACTGACGGACGGACGGACGGACGGACGGACAGACTGACAGCAGCCGACGAGCCATGAAGTTCTGGCTCCGGAGTTGTCTCGCATCCCGTGGCGTTGCAGAGTGGGGGCGAGCGTGGAGGAACAGTACGGTGTATGTGCAGGCAAAGTTGGGGAAGGTGTCTGGTTTACTCTTCCGGGGGTGTCTGGGTTTTGGGGTGCGCTCTGATGCTCGGCTCTCCCCTAGATCAGGATGTGCAGCACTGGAGATCAACACCGAGTTCAATAAACCACGTAATGGAGGCAGTTCTGGATCTCTACAAGGGCTCAGAGTATCTGCAGTAGTGAACGCTGTCTGGTAGGTACTTGTGCTTTATTTCTGAGCTGCTTGGACTTTGTGGAAGGTTAAATAGTTAACAGAAGGACGGAGAAGTTTACTTTGCACAAAGCGTCGTCATGTAAAACAGCGAAGGCTGAGATGTCTCTTGGTCCGCAAGCTGGAGTAGGTGCCACTTGTTTTTGAAATAGAGATGTACAGAGGGCATGCTGGGGATGTCAGAGTGCGTATGAACATTATGTAAATAAAAAGTGGATTTTGTTACGAAACTTGTAACGTGAAAACAAATATTCCATTAAATATAGGAACAAGAGGGGAATTTTAAAAGCTGTGCTGTTGGTTTTGACCAGCAGTCTGGTTTTTGCTTGGTTTTGCTTAGAAGGCTTTCACACAAAAAAAAGAAAGCTTCTGCTTAAAGAAACCCTGTTTAAAACAACCTGCATGATGCAAACTATAGGACTGCCCTGAATTACGACCTGTTTGAGCGAGCACGCATCGTTCAGAAAACCGTTTTGTTGCTGTCTTTAAATATTGCCAGCAAGGCAGTCTGTTTCACTTGTGTTGCTAAATGAATTCCCCTAAGCCCATGAGAAGCAGATGCCATTTTTTGTAACTGAAATTATTTGCTTTTAACTTAAGGCTAGTGGCTCTTGTATCTTTGCTAGACTGAAGAGCCTGCTGCTATCACATTTGGGTAATGTGTGTGTATGCTACGATTGTCCCCAAACTTGTCTTTGTAAACGAGTGGTTTGAGGTAGAGCTTTTCCTTGTGAGGCATACTTTTGTACTCTCTTAATGTTTCTTATGACTCTCTTCTGGATTATGTCCTCTCTTGCAACACCCTTGATGACCTGTGTGTGCTTTAGCTGGATCCAGTGTCCTGGTGTCCAGCCTTAATTGCTGTCATTTGTCACTGTTGGTTATTATTGGAATAGACGATATTTATCACTGCCTACTGATCTATCATTGGAGACTGTTACAGCCGTGTATTGAACAGTTCTGCCGTTTGTAGATTCTCAGTACTGAAGAATTTCTATCAACTAATGGACTTGGTACTATTGATAGGATTCATTTTGTTCCTAATGTACCGGCAGGACTGTTTCTTGCGTCTTTTGCTTCACTGAGCAGTCTATAGCATTTCACTTAAGCTTATTGCTCTCCTTGGGCTTTCCCCCTGTTTTTTTCCCCTCATTTCTCTAGATGTAGCGTGAGGGAAGGGGTTAAATTTCGGTTAACGTTTTCATCCAGCTGTGATTAACACTGGTGACCCTTTTGTTCAGATGTGACTTTAGAAGAGTCTTATTTAAAAAGTGGTCATATAGCTTTGAAGTCAGATTCCTTCCTCAAGTTTGAGTTCAGGATTTTTTCCAGCTTTATGGAACTGGAACTTTTAAAGCACCAAGTACATATAAAGGGGGTTTAATTCTGTTTGCACGTAATAAATGTAACCAAGGCACAATCACTTGTAGCTAAGCTATGGCTAATCTTTATTTGGGCGATCAGTTTCTCTTTACCTGTCAAGCTGAGATCTAGTCAAGAATTACACGGTGTCAAATTCAGTGTTTTTATGGTTTCCAGTTTTTAGAAATCCTGAGTCTGCTGTGTACGTACCTGACACCTAACATAAGGAACTCCAATTTCTCCAAACCTCCACCACACCCATGTTTCTTAAACGTTAAGGAGTAAAACTGCACCTCAGAACCCAAGTGTCAAGACAAAACAGTTACCTTGAAAAAGTGTGATAGAGTGCCCATAGGCCTTTTTTCCCAGCTTCAAGAGCTACTACAGGAATTCGTCTTACTCCTACGGCCCTCTTGATCTGAGCCATTTGCTGCTTTTTCAGTTGCATGCTGCTTTTTCAGCTGCTTCTGGCAGCTGAACACTCGGCACTCAAATTCACAGACCGTGTTACTGCAACAGGTACAACATCTCTTATTAGAAGAGATCACTAGGTAGTTTTAATGTTACGTCATCATATAGCGTTGTGAGCTTTTATTTAGGACTGGGTCTGAGACAAAAATGCTTATCCCGCTCAACCTTTGGTGTGGGACATGAAAGAGACTTGCTGTTTTCTTAGGAGTAGGGTACACTTTAGTTTAGCTGTCCAGGCTTAAACCAAAGGAGGCCGCAAAGGAATGGGGAGAGTACCAAGGTTTCTTGAAAGGCACGATGGGTGAGACAGGTGTTAGGAAATCTCTCTCCTGCTGCCAGAAGTGTAACAGGCTTAATACTTCAAGGGCAGAAAGCAGGATTTAAAGAAAGGATCTATAGCTTCTGCTTTTAGGAAGCGTTTTGTTTTTCACTCCCTTTGCCAGTTTCTCACTAGCAGCTGTTTAACTAATGGCAATTACCCTTCTTCCCAGGACTACCATGTTACTCTACTTCATGTTTCCGGCGGAGAGCAGAACTTCATTTGTGACCTTGACACAGTGTTGCCGTTTCCGTGTCCTTTTGACGTGTACAGTGTGGAGGCCTTTAGGTTGGATGACAGCCTTCATCCAGAATTTCGCAGGTGATGACACAAAGACCATGAATGTTATTTCATGAAATCAAAGCTGAAGGTCTCTTTGTGGCTGCATAGTGACAGAGGTTTTCTGCTATGCTCCAGTAAAATAGATGCACTGTGTTATTTTTCTAAAGCTCTTTACCTTAGTCATCAAAAGCCCTTTTCTTTCCCACTCTAGTTTCTTGTTAACTAGTTAACTGCTTGGCATAATATTGCTGATTTATGTATTTAATGAAATTAATGCTCCTTGATGGGAGGAAGGGTCTCTTGTTCTGAGTGACTAATACAGTATTGTATACATGGATCTTTTGATACAGTGTTGCATTATTATTTAGGAAAATCAGAATGATTCGGGCAGATTTGTATTTGAAGACGTTTGCTTCAGACAGATCTCATATGAAAGATGCAAACGGGAAATGGCAGAAACCTCCTCCTTCATACCCTTGCATTGAAACTGCAGGTAAGCTGCCAGAGCTCCTTTTTCCTGCTTAACGGTGTTGAGTGACCTAGTCAAAGATGCACACAAGAAATAAATATGCTTCCATAGCACGTGTCTGGAAGCACATCCAGCTAGCTTATTATTTCCTGTGGAAAAAAAGGTAGGGCTATGAAGCATTTGGCGCTTCCTTTTCTGAGCGTGTAAAGTCTAGCATGCCTCCTGGCATTTACCATTATCAAACATTAATTACTGATCTTCGTAAACTGAGCAGAGAATGAGAGGTGGGGAATACTGTTCTCTCGTTACAGCAGGGAACTGAAGCAAAGAGGCCAACTAACTTGCTTAGGGGGCACCAAGTGAATTTTTAACGCACTGATGATACCACACTTTAGCTGGCAGGTCCCATCCTGCCAGAGCAGGTTATTTGGACGGGAGGAAGTTTTCAGGCTCCGCTCAGCATGCTGGGTTTGCCTGCATGAGATGTCTGAGGTTTCTCTACCAGGTGAGTGGACCTGAGGACACTTTAAGGCAAACTGGCAAGTGAGCAAACTTGTCCCCAAGCCTTAAGCCTCTTTTAAGTGATAGTCTAGATAATAGCCTCTGGGCCAAGCAGAGAGTGAAGTAAAGACTTGCCATCTCTTCTATTCTATAGAGCTCCTTAAACCATTCTTACCACACAGTGTTTCAGCTTATTCTAGTCATGTGTTTGGCAAGCTGGCTAACACTTGCCTTGTGTGTGTTTGTTCTCTCATTTTCTTCCCAGATGGAAAAAAGTGTGGTGAAGTTTTGCTTTGAAAGAGTTTTCATGTTACTGCTCTGCATGTTTGGTTTTGTTGCTTTTTTAATAATGCAGTACTGCTATGTATTTATGTTAGAGAAGGCAGGGTCAAAGAAACATGTTTTGTGTTTAGGTCCAAGTTTATCGTGGTTTTAAATTGCTGGGAAGTTAATTCTTAATCTTTGCTTTGGCTTCTAAGGAAGCTTGGTGTTTCACGCTAGAGTAGAAATGAATGATGAATGCGGGCAGGAGCACAGCTGTAGTAGTCTTCATTGTGAAGCTTTAAGTGTTCTCTAGACAGTCCAGGTTATGAAGCACCTTAAATTCTATGTCTTGGTCCTTATCTCCAGTAAAGGTTTATACAAAGGTAGTGCAGCGAGTGGAGGATGCCTGGACTGCAGTGGCCGGTTCAGTGTTAGCTGGGGCCTCCTGGTTGCTGAGGACTTTCTGCCTGGGGAAACCTTATTCTGCAGACACCAAGGTCAGTGAAGAAGGAGGGGGAGGAGGTGAAGTTGCCTCCTCGCCATCAGCTTTACAGTGGCAGTTCTTTGCTTGTACTTCTGACACACGCTGCTTCTGCAGGCGCTCGGCAAAGTGGCTCTCAACAAATGTGGCTTTTCTGTCTGTAGCTTACTGTGGTGCTCAGTGAGTAAACCACACTGGTGGGGCCACCTCACGCATCAGTCTGAGGTGACAGCAGGAAGGTTAAACACAGCAGGTTCACCAAAACAGTCGGGAGGAGGGTTAATTGGAGAGAGAAAGGAGCAAAGAGGGGAGGGGATTCACTTAGTCCCTCTGATGGGACACCAGGGTTAACCAGCATTAGAAAAAGGGCTGGTCTCCGCTAATCATGGTGCAGCAAGTAGCTCCTCCCTGTATTTGGGGCCCTAAATGAGCGCTTGGTGTTGACCTATCCCCCTGGAATGAAAACCTTTTACAAGAGCTACAGAAAGATTGTTAATTATAGAAAAGCTATCATCGCACACACCCAGCTTGCTACCTGTAAAATTAAGCATCTGTTCAGAATGATTAGAGAGAAAAAGGACTGTCTCTTCACATTGTTTTTTGAACTTGTATATTCTGAATAACGGTTGTGACTGTTCTCCTTCTTAACAGCCTCTATCCTGAAACTAGATTAAACCAGGCAAAGTCTTGTGTCTGAGCCTCACTAAAGGGAGTGTGTCATGGATTGCAGGCACTGGGAACCAGCTGAGGATGGCAGCTCAGTATTTAAATCACAGGACATACTCAAAGTAGGGAGGGATGAGAACCTAATGCTCTGCAACAGCTTAAAGGGTCGGTTGAGCAATGCACAGGAACTCTGTATATGTATGATTCAGTCACCTACTTGAAGGGTAAAAAGTGCTTAACATAAGCCGTTCATCTAAAATGTGGATCTTTATATTCTCAGTTCTGCTATTGTCTAACCTGGGCAGTGCATGCGATGCCCTGGGCACTGGGTTAGCATCTATATAGAGGATGTTAGCAGGCAAATTTCTGCTGCTGTGCACATTCACCATCAGTCTTGACATCACTCAAAAATAGCAAGTAATGACATCTTCACTCACTCAAAGCATGCCTGCCACAGCAGCATCATGCAGAAAGAGCTGGCATTTCATCCAAACACTGATAAATCAGACCTTTTACACAGGTGCATCTGGTTAAATCCAGAGCTGCCCCCTCTTCAGAGAACTCTGAGCACCAGTTTATCAGGAATCCCAAGTTCCATCATCTCTATCTCTTCTGGTGAAGCTGGTTCAGAGAGACGGAAACCACAGATCAACTCTCCCACTCTGCAGATGACTGCCCCGGCAACTGGCCTCCTATCCGTAGTCCATACTGGCACCCAAGGAATCTGTGTGTTAGCAGCCTATCTGCATAACCAACCAGCTGTGCTGCATCTGGCAACAGAAAGTGTAAGTTTCTACATTCAGCCAGCCCTTATGACACAGAAAAAGAAATGTCTGGATGAAGTGAATCAATCCCACCGTTGTTCAACAGTCTGTCTCTGCTGTTAACATGCTGAGTAAATTCTCTGGAACTAATGGGAGATAGACTAATAGAATATGTATGTAACAATACACCTATGTAACAGTGATATACATGTAAGTATCTTTGAAGTTTTTATATTTTTCCATACTTAACAAATAAAATGATTCCTTTATACTTAAAACCGTTACTGTGCTTTTCCTCACCAAGACTGAAGTCCATCACAAATGTTTATTGTAGTCTCAATCCCAGTAGGTTTCCAAGGCCTGGCTGCTGGATAAAGCCTTGAGCGGCCTGGTCTTACCTGATTTGAACAGGAGATTGGACTAGAGACTGCCTGACCCTTCTAACCTGAATTATTCTACCAGTCTGTGATTCTATGATGTGCTAGTATATAAAGTAGAACAGATCCAAAACCAGATAATTCCATATCCCATCTTAGTTTATTTCTGTAATCCCATGTTTAGGGCACTCTTCTAAGATGTGGGAGACTTTGCTCCAAACCCCCAATCAATGTGATGGCTTTCCTGGGTTCCCCTGCAAGGATGCAACTTGATACCACCTCTAAGGAAATTCAGCAGCAAGCCACCCTGTATGGGGGAGGCTTTCTCATTCCCTTCCCCCCAGCCGTATGTTCCTGCTGATTTCCTTATACCAGCAAGAGCAGCTGTCTGACCTTACAGCAAGCCAGTTCAAGGGGCCAAGAGGCAGGAAAAAAAACTCCACTTCACTTCTTTCTGTCAGTTTAGCTTCCTACCCTGGATTACCATGGGGCCAGACAAATGCCAAGTACAACCGCACAGGGGCAGGTGACAATGCGCAGCCAGCGTAAGAAGGAAAAGCAACTGCATCTTCCAGCAACCGCCAGCACCAGAACAGTTTAACTGAAATGGCAGGCATTTAGTTCTGCCCTCATACAGCACAGAAACCTAGATACTTACCTGGTTTTACATAGTGCTTGGGAGTTCAAGATTGTACTACTAAGTCTATGATCCTTTTGTCTGTCTGGCCTTTAGGCTTCTGCCAAATAAGCGTAACTGATAAAATTAGTGACTAAACTGAGATGCACTATCTTGTTTATGTAAGTGATGATAGAAATCATAACATAAAGAATATCTCACTTCTAAAATGTGGTGACATTTAACAATTTGAGCTACATTGTTCAGCATTTTATGCATGTATTTTTCCAAAAGCTTTTCTTGCAGCATGTAAACGCTCTTTTCAATTTGGGCAAAGTAGATGGAAAAGTAATATGCTTATGGTGGGACGTCTGTCTTTGATTTGACATATTAAAAACCAAGTTCATTCTTACATAATCAAAATAAAAGTTTTTATTCAGTTCATTATATTTCTGATTGGGTATTCTATTTGCCCAAATACTTACTCTGTGTAAAGAAATGTAAACCATAAATACAATGTAAGAGCAGCAAAACAAAACACACATACTCAAAACAAAAGCAGGGAGAACTTCTTTCTTCACTTCACTTCACTGTCCTTCCAAGGAATAGCTGTAGTCAGTCTGTCTGCCAAATCGATGCACAAAGTCTGGAAGGGGGAACACTGAGCCCCATCCCACTTTGGGATTCATACTGATGAAATCATCCAAGTTCATCTTGGAGTCTAAAAAGGGACCAGAAAAGAGAAATATTAAAGTTCCTGATGCAGCTTCCGTAGCACAGGTATGTATCTATAAAGAAAATGCCAGAAAAACCCTCTTTGATAGTTCAGTTCAAAATAGTGAAGAGTTCATAGCGCACTTGCTGAGCAGCAGTCCAGCAAGATGCTGCAAGATTGTACGGTGCTACGGAAACATCTATTTCCAGTCTCTGAAATGTTGCTTTTGCCCCTGATCCCTCTCTCTGCCCATGGCAATAATCACATTACTGGATCAGTAAGCATCCTTAGTCATTAGAAACCAGCGTGTGTAGGAAAGAGTAAGATATTTCCCTGCAACAGCAGCCTAGAAGGGTTGACTAGTGTCGGAGAACTCGAGTGCAAGTAACAACCAACACAGGGAACTGCAATGCAGCAGGTGTTCGCAGTCATCTTGCATTTACACATATCTGATTACTCAAAGGCAGGGGAGATACTATTCCTCCATTAAGTTCTAAATCAAAGCCAACTGAGTCAGCTTTTGCACTGACTACAGAGGAACTGGATCAGAGCAGCAGTCAGAATTGGAAGTTGCTTAGTGTCTCTCAGAAGCGATGAGCCCCTTGGCAAACCTACAGTTTGTTACTCCCCAGACTGCAGTATTTGCTCTGTATCTGCTTTCCCTCCAGCCCTGAACTTTGTCCTCACACCAGCCCAACTGCAAGGCCAGAATATGCAGACTGGAGGAAACGTCTGATGTAACCCAGTCTACAGCT
Organism: Gavia stellata; assembly: GCF_030936135.1. Lineage (NCBI taxonomy): Eukaryota > Metazoa > Chordata > Aves > Gaviiformes > Gaviidae > Gavia > Gavia stellata. The sequence goes on from NC_082596.1 coordinate 13,551,646, forward strand.
TAGAGGGATGCTCAGGCGAAGAAGGGCACAAACCTAGGCTGGGGGCAAGCACTTTTCTTTTGAATCCTGAACCACTGAATGAAGTCAGAGGGGGAAAAGGTTAACTGCCGTAGTTTCAAGAGAAAAGTAACCATGGCTGCTCTTTGCCAGGAGTCTGATCTGCTCTGACCCCTGTAGGAAAGGTAGAAACCATTCTGTCCCGTTCGTGGATCCCAGAGAGCTCAGTGGAAAGTGCTGGTCTGCAGTTTTAGGTTTAGGTGCCTTATGCATCCTTTTTCCGGAACTGGCCCGGTACAAGCTTTGCTGACTCAGAACCATGCTGATCAGAGGTTTCCGATTCCTCAGCCTATTCAGCTCTGACTACAAACATCCGTGGGCTTGTTTTATGTTCTCACTGACGATCTGCACAAATAATCTTTTTAAATGTCCATTTCAAGAAAACTGGAAGAGAATGAGTTTAAAGAACAGAGTGGGAGAACCATTGGATTTACCGTGACAGCTTTCCTGCTGTACTTAAGTATTTATTTTAATACAGATTATTCATGTGCACATTTAAGGATAAAGAACCAAACAAGAGTAGGCTCTAATGAATGGATTATAAAATCCATAGGATGGAATTTGCTTCAGCTGCAAAAAGCTTGTGTAATTAGGCTTACCATTATGGACAGCGTAAGTGAGGAAGGGAAGATGATGTCTGGGAATCCCAGACCCAGGAGTCCCAGCCATAACCCAGCCCCTAAAGCCCTCTGTTTGCACCACACCTACACTATGGCACAGCTTTGTGATTTGCCTAATCCCAGCTCTCGCCACTTCTGAGGTCTAGCCCCTAACTCTTTTCTTGTTAACCTGTTTGGGCCCTGCACATGGAAAATCCTTATGTCCAGCCAAGCATGGTCCTACTGCTGAAGTGGGTCTGGCAGAACGGGGCCGATTTCTATCTGTGTGGGAATTTAATATAGCACAAGCCCAGCAATTTGCTGTTGTAGCTCAAGAACAATTAGTAGCGCATAACAGCACTTGCTTACTGCTAGACTGGTAAGCCTGTTCTCCAGTTCCCAACTTGTCTTTTCCTCCCAGATGCTTTTGTTTTAAAATTAATGTGATTCTTCATATAGTTTAAGATTTGAAAGATACATAATTCCCTGCTTTATGTGCACTGAGTGTAGCAGAATAGTAACTTCATAAAACTGTTCTGTGAATGGTAAAGAAGCCCAAAGTGGGTTGTTCCAGTAGAGTTACAAACACAGCTGCTGCTGTTAACAACTTCAAGTTGCTGTCACAATGTCTGTAGGAAGTGAAATATTCTCTTAAATTCAGAAAGATTGTGGCAGAGCATAACACAGTCCATCAGAGAGGTTTAATGAAAGGAAAAATTGTTTCAACAAAGCAAACAGGAACATTCCTGTGAAGAGCGGATGGTCTAAGAACCGGTCAGTAGGTGGCACTGAAGCAGTATGAGAGCTATCCATCGGAAAAAACAGTGAGACCTCTCCCGTTTTATTCAATTCAGGAGATAACAAGTCTCTCTATGCCTCTCTTCTTACTCATGCGCTGTATCTGAATGCCATTCATGTTATGTTAGACCTTGCAGCTTTAGGAAACAGCTCAGCAAAATGCATGAGAACACCACGAAGCCCTCGTCCTGAAGCAGATGAAGAATGACAAACAGCAGAATTTACAAAAGAGACATTTGGATGCTTCAGTTGACAATCCAGGAGGATTTCTCCATAAAAGCAAGGAGGAGCATACTTTATAAAACATTTATACAAGGTCAAGAGCACCAGAATTTTTTTTTTTTTTTAAGATTTACATTACACTTGCAGTCCTCCTCAGGTGCTGCGGCTATTATACTAGCTTGCATTTGTGCATGCTCAGAGCCAATGCTTCCTCTTCGATGAAACCCACTTTGTTACACACACACACACAGTCAATGAGACCTAGCTGGCACATTCTGGGATATTCCCGCATAATTTTATTTTTTTAATCAAGTCTGACATCCCAAGCAGGGATGGAATAAAAGGCCACGCACTATCAGATGGCATTGTTAGCCATGATACTTGTGGCTTCTGCCAACAGTAGCTCGAAAGCAACGTTTCAGCCAAGCCTCAGCTTGGCTCACAAACCTTGGACTAATTCTGCATAACGACAGCTGCCGAAGGGCTGCTGGAGGTGAGCAAGTCCGAAACAAAGTCTCCAAGATCAGCTCTGCTGCTGCCTAACCTTGGGGGCACCTAAAATACTTAGAAAGTTGGGCTCTTCACAGACTTGCATAGGTGTCTACAGTTCTCTGTAGATCCCCCTCCCTTGCCTGAGGAGAGAGAGAAGTGTTTGGGCAGGCGGAGTCGGAAAGGCTATTAGCACACTCAGCCGGAAGGTGCTGTCCCCACAGCTGAGACATAACCGACTGTGCAAACCACCTTGGTCCATCTCGGTGTAAAACAAAGCTGGTCACCTTAAATTATCTTTCACAGAAAGCGGCGTAATTTCAGTGAGCCACTCATGGAATTTAAATACTTCTATCCTTAGTTGTACCTTTATTGCCTCTACCCCGACTTGATTCTTTACTTCCACAAAAGCTCATGAAGTAAGGACCTAACCTGACAGACTGGAGTTTTATTCTCAAATGAGAAGAGCAGAAGTTTCCCATGAAGTGCATATGAGCTACTTGGATCTGTATCAGTGCTTCTTTTTTGCTTTCACTAGGATCCTACCACCACCTCAGAGAGGAGATACAGAAAGAAACTGCAGACATCTGCCCGGCCTCTGCCTAGCAGCTTGCCTGTTACATAGATGTGTCACAGACAGCGCCTCCAGAATTTCTCAGATGTCCTACTCATGCTCTTCAAAACAAAAAAAAACACCAAGTAAACCCCCATCATTTATGACTACCAGGGATTTTAATAATACTAAAAAAGAACAAAAAGCCTTTACAAATCAGTCCTGTCAGTGTGCTCCCAAAGACCTAGGGAGAACTGAAATTCAAACCAATGCTTTTAAGTGTTAGACCTGATGCTAACAGTTGTATATAAGCAGTAAGAGCATCTGTTCTGAGTAATTTTGAAATGCACTGTGCAAGCTGTATTTTACACAGGCTTGCAGTAAGGAGGGCTGATCTCATCAGGACTCATGAAGTAAGAGGACTTAAAAGAAACCCCCCTGCTGGGCTCACCAGCCCTAGAATGATGAATCCGTGCACCAAATTGCATCTTCTTAATTTTTATTATTTGAACAAAATACCAGACTGGCCCCTGTTTTCTTTCAACTGGCAACCAGGTGGGACCAGGCAAGTCTGCTGCAGCTCAGGTATGCTTATTCCAGCAGAGCTGCTTTGAGAATAGGGCTAGGTGAGAAAGCACCGTGCACACAGTTAGGTTAGCCAGCTTCTCCTGGCACGCATGGCAGCAGAGCAGAACAGAGGCCCAAGCAATGCCAGAAAGAAACACAGAGGCCTAGCTCTGGAAAACGGCTAGAGCAGAGCCAGTTGCAAAAGGCTAACGCTTGGCATATGAGTTCTGATAAGATATTGAGGAGTTTCAGGTTTTTTTATTCAGTCAGTTAGTTTGGTGTTGTTTGTGGGGGTTTTTTGTCTTAAAATAATGCTAAGGTTCTTAAAAAAAAAAAAAAATCACGTGGTTCCAACTTCAATTTTTTTAAGCATGGACTAGAATTTATAACTGAAGCTTATTTTAGAAGGTTTATTTTGCAACTCCATGACCAGCACAAAAACAGTTTAAGAATTATTCCTTTTGAGTTAATATTAAAAAAAAAAAAAAAAAAAGCTGAACTGGTTACTGATAGAGATTCCTTGATTCCATTCCAAAAGGAATGTCACAGTCATTAAACATTTCCTGGTATATTTCATAAAAAAAAACCCTATCACTGGTCCCAGCATCCTGTCCCAGCTCAACACTGGGTAATTACATTATTCTACCTATGGTCTTGTTTAACTCACATTTGACTTGGACACTATGGAATTTCCTTTTCCAAAGTGCTATATTCAGACTTAACAGCTGTCCTGCTCTGGAAGAGGCAATATTTTAGTATCGAGAGTAAACATTCTTGTCTTTTTAAGTTTATTAAAAGCTTTAAAACCCTGTGGGATAAGAAGAGCAGTGTCTATAAATGTAACTAATATGCTTTAACACAGCAAATTGTAGCAACACAATAGTACCAGAGCACCGATTACCTTTAAATAACAGGAGTTCATGGACACATTTCACAGCACAATGCTCATACGTTAAAAAAGACGGACACATTTTTATTGCACTTTTTCAGCCTTCACGCTTTTTTTTTAAACATCAAAGAAGACATACAGCACACAGAAGTAACAGAAGAACCTTGTATGCTTTTGTATTGGGTTTGCCTGGCAAGGTTTTGGTAGCAGGGGGGCTACAGGGGTGGCTTCTGTCAGAAGCTGCTAGAAGCTTCCCCTATGTCCGATAGAGCCTATGCCAGCTGGCTCCAAGACAGACCCACCACTGGCCAAGACTGAGCTAATCAGTGACAGTTGGTAGCACCTCTGGGATAACATAGTTAAGAAGGGGGAAAAAAAACCTGCGCACCACCAGCAGCAGTCAGAAGAGAGGCATGAGAACATGTGAGAGAACCAACTCTGCAGACCCCAAGGTCAGTGAAGAAGGAGGGGGAGGAGATGCTCCAGGTGCTGGAGCAGAGATTCCCCTGCAGCCCCTGGTGAAGACCATGGTGAGGCAGGCTATGCCCCTGCAGCCCATGGAGGTTAATGGTGGAGCACATATCCACCTGCAGCCCCTGGAGTACCCCATGCCAGAGCAGGCAGATGCTCGAAGGAGGCTGTGACCCCATGGAAAGCCCACGCTGGAGCAGGCTCCTGGCAGGACCTGTGGACCCGTGGAGAGAGGAGCCCATGCTGGAGCAGGTTTGCTGGCAGGACTTGGGACCCCGCAGGGGACCCACGCTGGAGCAGTCTGTTCCTGAAGGACTGCACCCCGTGGAAAGGACCCATGCTGGAGCAGTTCGTGAAGAACTGCAGCCTGTGAGAAGGACCCATGTTGGAGAAGTTTGTGGAGGACTGTCTCCCATGGGAGGGACCCCACACTGGAGCAGGGGAAGAGTGTGAGGAGTCCTCCCCCTGAGGAGGAAGGAGCAGCAGAGACAAAGTGTGATGAACTGACTGCAACCCACATTCCCCGTCCCCCTGTGCCACTGGCAGGGAGGAGGTAGAGAATTTGAGAGTAAAGTTAAGCCCGAGAAAAGGGGAGGGGTGGGGGGAAGGTGTTTTAAGATTTAGTTTTTATTTCTCATTGTTCTACTCTGATTTGATTGGTAATAAATTAAATTAATTTTCGCCAAGTCAAGTCTGTTTTGCTTGTGACGGTAACTGCCAAGTGATGTCCCTGTCTTTATCTCGACCCATGAGCCTTTTGTTATATTTTCTCTCCCCTGTCCTGCCGAGGAGGGGAGTGATAGAGCGGCTTCGGTGGGCACCTGGCGTCCAGCCAGGGTCAACCCACCACAGCTTTTGTAATCATCTTCTCAAGAGCTTAGGAATTTGGCTACTCTAAATTACAGCAAAATAATAATAAATAACAATATAAATTAATATAATGCTATGATCTAAATGTGCCTCACAAACAAATTGATACTAAAACAATATGTGGTCAATTCTGTCAGCCATTAAATTGCAGTCACCTCTAACATGAAATATGTAAGCAATTTAATCTTGTGCAAACACAAATTAACATGGAAAGCAGAGTACTCTATCTAAGTGAAACAACAGGGAGAAAACAGTTATCTGCAATGGAATTTGGCATAGATGTGAACATTAATACCCCAAGCTCTTGGATGATAACAAAAGGTCTGCCACCCAGTCTTCCATCAAGTTTAAAATAAGGCGCTTTTATGCCTGATAAAACTGTGCTGAGACACTACTTTACCAGTCTCTAAAGGAATAGAATTACCAGTTCCACTTGTTGACAGCAATGTTTTTAAACCTGTATGTTGCCCTGCAAGGACAAGTGGTCATGTACAGAACTGCATCACTGAAACACAGGGCTTAGATTCAGCTAAAAGTTAAAGCACGTGCTTGTTCCACAACAGTTAAACCTAGACTCCTCACTGACTTACAGCACTGTGCGCACTGAAGCATGCATCATTGTAAGATATCTCAAGTGAATACAGGGAAGAAAAAAAACAAAGCTGGAGAAACTGGTACTGAATGGAAGTTGAACTAAACATCCTGGATCTAATACGATTTATTCCTGTTCTGACCCAGATCTTGAAGCTACCAAGTGAATGACCTTCCACCTTCAGTGGGTGCAGGGTAACGAGCTTCCTTCATCTGCAACATTCAGCCAACTGACCAGGAGACCAGGGCACATCAGTACAGAGCTGGAATACTGTGTCCAGTGTGGAGCTCCTCAGTACAAGATAACCCCCAAAACAGTGACATACTGGACTGAGCCCAGAAGACGAACATCAAGTTGTTTGGGGCGGGAGAAGATGGTATTCAAGGAGAGGCTGAGGGAACTGCACCTGTTCAGTCTTAAACAGAGAAGGTGAAGGGGAGACGTTTCTGCTGTCTACATCTACCTGATCAGAGAACACAGAGAAGATGGAGCCAGAGCCTTCTTGGAGGAGCATGGCAACAGGACAAGAAGCAAAGAACAGAGTTGGAACATGGGAAATTCTGATTAGATACAAGGAAAATATTTTATTTTTTTTTACCATGACAGTGGTCAAATATTGGAACAGACTGCCCAGAGAGACGGTGGAATCTCCATCCCTGGAGGTGTTCAAGGCGAGACTGACCAGAGCCCTAAGGAACCCTTGTTTTGAGCAGGGGTTGGACTGGATGACCTATGGATGTGCCTTTCAGCATGGCAAGGTACAGAGCAAAGAAATAGAGCATGGCAGAAACTGAAGAGCTATGTATCTTTCACTATCTATTAACATTGCAGAGACAATCTGGAGGTTAGTTGAGACCCTGTGGCTGCTACTTAACAGTGAGGTAAAGCTCAGCCAAGCAAGAAAGATCAGGGGAGAGTTACAGGGTTTGCAGTGATGGAGTCATTCACTGCAGCTGGAGGTACATGTACACATCTGAAACTGTCCGAGTCATTCTGTAACTTGCTATCTGCAAGTAATGTTTCCTACAATTCTGATTTGAGTAGAAGTTTTCACCCTCCTGGTCTGGCCTGATCTATATTCCTCGTACTTTCATTAGCTCTCAACTATCACAAGAATAAGGTTTCCCCAGGCAGAAAGTCCTCAGCAACCAGGAGGCCCCAGCTAACACTGAACCGGCCACTGCAGTCCAGGCATCCTCCACTCGCTGCACTACCTTTGTATAAACCTTTACTGGAGATAAGGACCAAGACATAGAATTTAAGGTGCTTCATAACCTGGACTGTCTAGAGAACACCTAAAGCTTCACAATGAAGACTACTACAGCTGTGCTCCTGCCCGCATTCATCATTCATTTCTACTCTAGCGTGAAACACCAAGCTTCCTTAGAAGCCAAAGCAAAGATTAAGAATTAACTTCCCAGCAATTTAAAACCACGATAAACTTGGACCTAAACACAAAACATGTTTCTTTGACCCTGCCTTCTCTAACATAAATACATAGCAGTACTGCATTATTAAAAAAGCAACAAAACCAAACATGCAGAGCAGTAACATGAAAACTCTTTCAAAGCAAAACTTCACCACACTTTTTTCCATCTGGGAAGAAAATGAGAGCACACACACACACAAGGCACATGACTAGAATAAGCTGAAACACTGTGTGGTAAGAATGGTTTAAGGAGCTCTATAGAATAGAAGAGATGGCAAGTCTTTACTTCACTCTCTGCTTGGCCCAGAGGCTATTATCTAGACTATCACTTAAAAGAGGCTTAAGGCTTGGGGACAAGTTTGCTCACTTGCCAGTTTGCCTTAAAGTGTCCTCAGGTCCACTCACCTGGTAGAGAAACCTCAGACATCTCATGCAGGCAAACCCAGCATGCTGAGCGGAGCCTGAAAACTTCCTCCCGTCCAAATAACCTGCTCTGGCAGGATGGGACCTGCCAGCTAAAGTGTGGTATCATCAGTGCGTTAAAAATTCACTTGGTGCCCCCTAAGCAAGTTAGTTGGCCTCTTTGCTTCAGTTCCCTGCTGTAACGAGAGAACAGTATTCCCCACCTCTCATTCTCTGCTCAGTTTACGAAGATCAGTAATTAATGTTTGATAATGGTAAATGCCAGGAGGCATGCTAGACTTTACACGCTCAGAAAAGGAAGCGCCAAATGCTTCATAGCCCTACCTTTTTTTCCACAGGAAATAATAAGCTAGCTGGATGTGCTTCCAGACACGTGCTATGGAAGCATATTTATTTCTTGTGTGCATCTTTGACTAGGTCACTCAACACCGTTAAGCAGGAAAAAGGAGCTCTGGCAGCTTACCTGCAGTTTCAATGCAAGGGTATGAAGGAGGAGGTTTCTGCCATTTCCCGTTTGCATCTTTCATATGAGATCTGTCTGAAGCAAACGTCTTCAAATACAAATCTGCCCGAATCATTCTGATTTTCCTAAATAATAATGCAATACTGTATCAAAAGATCCATGTATACAATACTGTATTAGTCACTCAGAACAAGAGACCCTTCCTCCCATCAAGGAGCATTAATTTCATTAAATACTTAAATCAGCAATATTATGCCAAGCAGTTAACTAGTTAACAAGAAACTAGAGTGGGAAAGAAAAGGGCTTTTGATGACTGAGGTAAAGAGCTTTAGAAAAATAACACAGTGCATCTATTTTACTGGAGCATAGCAGAAAACCTCTGTCACTATGCAGCCACAAAGAGACCTTCAGCTTTGATTTCATGAAATAACATTCATGGTCTTTGTATTTTGTGTCATCACCTGCGAAATTCTGGATGAAGGCTGTCATCCAACCTAAAGGCCTCCACACTGTACACGTCAAAAGGACACGGAAACGGCAACACTGTGTCAAGGTCATAAATGAAGTTCTGCTCTCCGCCGGAAACATGAAGTAGAATAACATGGTAGTCCTGGGAAGAAGGGTAATTGCCATTAGTTAAACAGCTGCTAGTGAGAAACTGGCAAAGGGAGTGAAAAACAAAATGCTTCCTAAAAGCAGAAGCTATAGATCCTTTCTTTAAATCCTGCTTTCTGCCCTTGAAGTATTAAGCCTGTTACACTTCTGGCAGCAGGAGAGAGATTTCCTAACACCTGTCTCACCCATCGTGCCTTTCAAGAAACCTTGGTACTCTCCCCATTCCTTTGCGGCCTCCTTTGGTTTAAGCCTGGACAGCTAAACTAAAGTGTACCCTACTCCTAAGAAAACAGCAAGTCTCTTTCATGTCCCACACCAAAGGTTGAGCGGGATAAGCATTTTTGTCTCAGACCCAGTCCTAAATAAAAGCTCACAACGCTATATGATGACGTAACATTAAAACTACCTAGTGATCTCTTCTAATAAGAGATGTTGTACCTGTTGCAGTAACACGGTCTGTGAATTTGAGTGCCGAGTGTTTAGCTGCCAGAAGCAGCTGAAAAAGCAGCAAATGGCTCAGATCAAGAGGACCGTAGGAGTAAGACAAATTCCTGTAGTAGCTCTTGAAGCTGGGAAAAAAGGCCTATGGGCACTCTATCACACTTTTTCAAGGTAACTGTTTTGTCTTGACACTTGGGTTCTGAGGTGCAGTTTTACTCCTTAACGTTTAAGAAACATGGGTGTGGTGGAGGTTTGGAGAAATTGGAGTTCCTTATGTTAGGTGTCAGGTACGTATACTGCCATTTCCCAAAAATAAGTTGAAGGTAGCTGTTAACAGCTTACTAAATCTTACATTAAATTCACTCACAAAAAGAGTTTGAGGCACTGCCTTTTGACACTTTCAATATTAAACAGTCCTAACCCCAAAGGGACTGGAATGAAAAAGATCTTAGGCAAGCTATTTTGCCAGACCAATATACACATCCAACTGTCTGCAACAATATTTAGAAGAGTCTGTTACAGAGTATAAGAAAAATTAACTACAAGCTTTACATATCCTATGATCCACTGAAACATCAAAGTTAAAACACCTTTTGATCCCTGAGTTTTTATAAGAAATCCACGTTCTGTGGTGGCCTTTCCCGATTCTCCTATTCCTTCTTACATCATCTTCGTAACACTTGGATCTCTTTTTAAACTAAACCTTTTTTGTACTATAAATATACCGATATTTTGGGAGAGAATGGATGATTCAAAACTCACAGAACTTCAGAAGTTTGCAGATTATTTTGGAGAATTTCAGAAACAGAAATTGCCACAGAAACAGAGTTTTTTCCATGCCAGATAACCGAAAGAACTCTGTAGTGATACATATTTGAAAGGCATTCTGTTGTGGCAATTACTGAATTACATTAATTGATCAAATGACAGTCCAAAGCCACCATTTATGGGTCAGTTTAATTGCTGACACCTGAATACATATAATGCTTTATTTTCCTATCCTCTGTCAGGCCTACATGGCTATTTTCACACATCTACTTCTTACAAGTACAGACATCTGCTTAAAATGCTACAAAGCTGGTAGCCTCAACAATACCCAGATAATAATTTTCACAAATCTGTTATGTACTCTTACCAATGTTAAGGCTTGTCACCTGTAGATTTTACTGGCTGTCTCGCTGTTAATTTACTATGAATGGTAAAAAGGAGCACCAGATTTAGGCTTTTTAGAAATCTGTTGTAAAAGAATAATAAATATTAATACAAAACTATAGAACGGTTGAGATTAGAAGGGACCTCCGGAGGGCATTTGGTCCAACCCCCCTGCTCAAGCAGGAACATCTAGAGCCAGCTCCCCAGCACCGTGTCCAGACGGCTTCTAAGTATCTCCAAGGATGGAGACTCCACAACCTCTCTGGGCAACCTGCTCCAGTGCTCTATCACCCTCAGAGTAAAAAAGGTGCTTCTTTATGTTCAGATAGAACAGTTTGTTACCGTAAAGATGGCTGACACTATGTCTGATCCTGCAGATATCAACTACAGAAGCACGCACTCGAAATTACTGAGAGAGAGAGAGAACAGAATACCTTACCCAGACAACAGGCTCATCTCCGTGTCCTGATTTCTGCTTCCAAAGTGGAATCTGAAAGGTATTAAGTGAGTAAATCTGAAATTAATAAAACCTTTCAGACTAATAGAAATAAATTTCAGGTTAACGTGTTATTTCTTTGCAAACCTATCCACTTCATCAGCTTACATCTGTGCTGCAGTCAGAAAATTTTCTCTAGTTTCCATCTTTCAGGAGCATGAAGTTGGAGATACTATTCTGGAGCATGTAATATAGTAATTCTCCTAAACTGATGGATTACAGGGAAGAATTCCCCCCCAGCTCATAGGGACACTGTACCTCTTCCCGTGGACCTGACCGCATCAGATAACTAGAAGATCTTACGCAGTATGGTTTGCGTGCCTCTGAGCCAAAATGAGCTACAAGAGGGTTTTGGACCGTGTCTCATTTACAGGTTGGGCTGCAACCTAAAGGCCTGGGACCACGTCTCACCTACATCGGGCTGTGGTTAAAATGCCTGGGCCCCACATCTCACCTACGCTGGGCTGCAGACTAACAGCCTGAATCTCTCCATCACATCTCATCGACTCACCATCCTCCTATCATTGGATATGAAAACAGCATAAAATTCTTCTAAAGGGTATTGATCCTGACGCCTGATGTAGTCACAAAGTTTCCAAACGTTTTCTTCGCTGTAAAACACAAGAATCGGTTATTTTTTCCCCGAACTTCACTTCCAGCACACAGAAGCCAGCCGAGCGGCGATGCCTGCTGGGAAGTCACCCCGTGCGGGCCCCGTTTGCGGCCGGAGGCTCTCCGGGTCACACGCTTGTTTCAGACAAGCCTCCCAGCCGAGGCACAGGCCGACACAACGCGCCATTATCGCTCACGACTCTCGCTGCCCCAGCGCCTCACAGAGGGGGCTCCCCCCCCCCCCGCGCACCGCCGCCCCCGGCCCCGGGCTCCCCTTACCAGTAGCAGCTGGTGTAGGCACAGGCGGGGCGGGGTGGCACGGCCGCCTCGTAGGCGGCCGCCGGCCGCGCCATGGCCGGCCTCGGCCGGGCCGTCAGGGCGGCGCAGGAAGGGCGGGGCGCGGCGGAGGCCACCGGCTAAGCCTTCCCCGAGGAAACGCGGCCGCGCGGCGGGGCCGCCATCCCGGCTCGCCTCAGGCGCTTCCCGGGCACCGCCGGAGTAGCGGCCAGGGGCGTAGGAAGCGCGACCCCCCTCACCCGGGGATCCCTCAGGCGGGGTGCGGAGGACCGAAGAGCCGCGCCGCCGCACGGCAGAGCGGCCCCTTTAAGCGGCGCCCCCCCCCCCCCCCGCCCCAAGCCCGGCGGCTCCGCCCCCTGCCGGCGGGAAGCGGCGGAGGGGCGGGCACCGCGCGCGCCGCCGAGCCAATCCCGCGCCGGCGAAACAATCTGCTCCAACTTTTACGCGCCAAAAATATCGAAAGGCCGCGGGGCGGCGCGTGTCCTTCCGCCGCCCGGGCCGGGACTAGCTGCCGGAGGGAAAAGCGGCCGCGGGGAGAGCGGGGCGGGGCGCGCGCAGACGGCCTCCGCGAGGGCGGGCAGGGGCGGCGGAGGCTGCGGCGGCCCTCGGGCAGGCGGGAGGCAGGCAGGCAGCGAGGCGGAGGGATCCGGGGGGAGGGCGGAGACCAAGCGGCGCGCGGGCTGTGGCGGCAGAATCGGGCCCGGGGCCGGCGCTCGTTCCATCGCTCCGCCATGGTGGTCCTGCGGAGCAGCGCTGCCCGCCCGCCCGGCCCGGCGGCCCGCGACAGCCGCCGCCGCCGCCCCCCCTTCGACCTCATGGACTCCAGCTCCGAGTTCATCTCCTTGGAGCCCCCTTCGCTCAGCAGCCGCCGCATCTGGACGCGCTCCGGGGCCGCCTCGGCGGCCGCCAGGGCCGCGGGATCCAGGGGGACCAGGAGAGCCGACGAGGCCGTGAGTACCGGGCGGAGGCGGGGAGCGCCGGCTCCTCCCAGCTCTGCCCCGGCTCCGCGGGCCTCGGCCCAGTGGGGCAGGCCCGGGGCTGTGGGCCCGGGGCGGCGTCCGGTGGCTGCGCGGCGGGGGAGCCGGTGCCGGCCGGGAGCTGTTGCGGGGGGAGCTGGGCAAGCCGGGTCCCCCCGCAGGAGCACCCGCGATCGGCGTCAGGTGGAGGAAAAAACGGGGAAAATGAGTGTTTAGGGTGAGCGCCTACAGCTGCGGTCGGTGGCGGTGCCGCGTGTGAGGAAGCAGCCGGGCCGCAGTCGGGGCCGCCCTCCGCAGCCGGCCGGGTCCCCCCCGGCCCCGCCACCCGTTTCTGGTCACGCTGCAGCTAAATGGGGGCGCGGCACAAGCTCTGGTCCGGGGAACCGCAGACAGCGTGCGGGGAGACGGTCCCTGGGTCGCCCGCAGCCCTGTGAAGATAAGCTTTTCGCATCACCTTATGGTTTCGTCTGTTATCTGTATTTCCCCTTCCACGTTTATTCTGATTAAAATCGTTACCTACAAAGTTATCTTGAAAGGATCTTAGAGACCGCTTTACTTTAATTGTGGTGACACTCACAGAAAGAGTGCTCGCTGCTTTGATGAAAAAAATGCATCAAAACCAGCGCTCGACACAAAATATACGTGACCTGTAACTGCATTCTAGCTGGTCTGAAGTGCCTGCGAAATACTCCTTAGTCAAGTGTATGTAGGTAGTACTTTGGATGCTTTAAAAACAAAGCTCTGTTTACAAATTGGGACTAATTTGTACTTAATTAAAGCACTTATGTGTGTAACCTAACATGGTGAAAATTTTACTGAAGCTTTTTATAACTATGAAAAACCCTAGCAGAAAAGAGACAACTTGCATGATTATAAAGGATGTTAACTAGTCCATGATATCTGCATCTCAGTGTTGCGACTGTAATAACGGAACCATTTCACTTAGAGAAGTTCATCATCGTTTTTAATGTAGCCTTCAAAAGCTAAAACTTCTCTGTTCTTTCCAAGTCAGGCTCTTCTCCACAGGGTGTCCTGCATTTCTGTGATAAATAAAGGCAGACCAGATCCAACTCAGAAGTGGTCTGCTCTTCAGGGGAGCCCTGCCTTGGAGTGATGCTTGTAGTGGACTCTGTTTCCTTCCAGCAGAAACTTTTTCAGGATTTTCAGTTGTATGTATTAATACTATTTTTTCATCATTCTCAAGACTACTGAACTAAGAAGGAAGATATCCTTGGGGTGTTTGGTTTGTTTTCTTTTTTTTCTTTGCAAACAGTCATGGAATCTGCTTAAAGATCACTGCTTTGCTTTTGCAGTCTTCACTGGAAATGGTTGTCAGAGGCTACAGGGAATTCAGCTGCTCATTGCACACGGGGGAAGGCTGTGAAAAGTTAGGCAGATAAAGCAGCTGGCATGTGTTTTCAGTGTGGAGAACAGGAATGAGGAAGCTAGATGTAAACTTTTCACTGAAACCAAAGCAGAATCATCGTTATGAAACTGGCTGTAAGGTCATTCTTTGTTTTGGTTTCTTTATTTCTTTTCTTTTTCTTCCTTTTTCCAGACCTTTCCCATGCTTTGAGGCATGGAGTCATTCTTACTTCATTTGTAGGATGACTGGGCTCTGCTGGAGTGTTTTAACTGCAGAGACAATGCAGAAGTGCCTGGGATGACAGGCGTGATGATGCTGGTGCTAGCTGCATGTTCAAGTCCTAATGCCTCCCTCCTATCTTCTTGATGTGCAAGGACTTGGTGGTGGCAACTTTTGCAGTTTTTCTGATACCAGCACACAATTTCTCTCTAGTTATTTAGCTTAGTTATTTATCTGTAGAGAGTAAAGAGCATATGGCAGAAGGTGTAAGGTAAAGCAGCATCTGATGGGTTTATCCTCTTCCAAGTTTCCAGTCCCAAGGAGCCCCACGGCAGATCCAAAGTGGTTACTGTCCCTTTGGAAGCTGTATATCTGCAGGTCTATAACCCTGATGTCATTCCCTAGGCTGAACAAGATTGTTGTTTTGTGACCTGTATTTGAGTGCAACGTGCTCCAGAGTTCCCTTTTTGTCTGGGCAAAGTTGAAACCGGCACTCTTCCAGGCTGAGCCTTCATGACTCGTCTGCGTAGGAACCTCAGCATCAGAGCTCACAGCCTTGTTGCCTAAGCACATTTATCTTTTCTGATAGTACTTCAACACAGAGTTACTTCCTCAGAGATAGCTAAACACAGTTTTTGTAAAAAGACTTTCTAGAAACATTGCTAATCGCTTCCTATAGCATGAGAAAGGTAACAAAATATGAAGTGCTTTCAAAATTTGAAATACTTTACAAAATTCTTTCATCCAGGTGCTTTCTCTTTCCAGTTTAGCCATTTGCTTCTACTGAATTTCACTTCTTGAGTGTGTTCTTTCAGCCTGATAGGGTTGATAAGTTACTCTTGCTGTGCTGGAACTTGCTGGAGCTAACCTAATGGTTCTTGGTGTGTGCTGTCTCACCGAACTGGGATGCCTTCCTATGAACGGAGGATGGTCGTTGTTAGCAATATACATTGTTACTGCTTTGTCTGTGTCCTAATTGAGCCAAGATTAAGGTAAAAAGACAGTACAGAGGATAACGAGTATCACAAGTATGGTATTGTGAACGTTGCATTAAAATCCATTAAAAAAGCAAACAAGTGCATAAGTATATGTAGAAAGATTTCCCAGGTCACCAGACTGTTTTTTTTTCTAACATCTGTGCTGAGGTTCTCTAAGGGTTTGTTCTTTCAGTCTGGGATTTGGCCCAGAGATTTGTGAAGCATATTACTGCAGTCATCTTTTAGCTGATAGGGCAAACCTTTAAGATTTCACCCACGGAATACTTACTTATAGATCAATGAAGTAGAAGTGTCCAAAGCGGCAGTTACAAGTCGTGTATCTTGGAGTTTAAGCAAGCTAAATCTTCCAGAGTTTGTCCCAACTTTGGCATCTAATTTCACAAGTGATCATGTATTTAGAAATAAAGCCTCTTTCTTAAAAAGCTGTCCTTACTTGAAAGTGCTGTATGTTCAGAGTAGCTGAATCTGGTAGCCCTATGAACAGTACAAATAGCCTGGTCCTTCTTCCCTCTGTCTGCTCAGGATGAAAACCCGTTAGTGGGAAAATACGCACACATACGTACGTAACATGGATCCCTGTATTATTTGGTCTTGGGCAAACAGTCTGTCTGTAGCTGCCCCCAGATGCCCAGGTCTCCCCAGCTGGCTGTGTAAGCCCCAGGGATGCACAGCCCCGCTCTGGTTGCTGGTATTTAGACCATGCCTGTACTATATATATATCCCTCTGGAACTGTCCTTAGACACTCAGTCAAACCAGTAACTGGCCCCAAAGGACCTGGTCTCCCAGTTACCTCATGCGCAGTCACAGATGGGTCCCTGGCCCAGACCTATGGCCTCTCCAGAAGCTGCCCCCCAGCCCAGCACTTGGCTCAGACCCCCAGGGCTCCTGTATCTGGCCCAGACTTGCAGCCTTTCCACTACCTGGTTCCCGAAACTCTAACCCTACTTGCCAGCTACGCTGGCTTGGTGTTTGTTAGCGACATTGCAGGCCGTGAGGAGGTGTGGCCCCTTCTCCCGTCGCTGGCAGTCGGACCTCTGTGCCCTGGGACACCACTAGAAACACTGTTAAAGAAAGAAAGAAGAAGCCAGGACAGACTGTAGCGATGGGCGTCTCGCAATGAGTCGTCTTCCAGGCAGGGGCCCTCACTCTGTCTGTTAGGTGACCCCTGAGGCCTCTCCTGCCCACGCCCCGGGGGGTCCCTCACCCTGGAGCCAGGCCTTGGGCTGACCGATGGCCTTGTGAGGAGTGGGGCCCGGCTGCTCCCCCAGCGCTGAGTTACCGGGTGCCTCTGCCCACCAGTGCTTCACTGCTTTTTGTTTGTGCAGATTAGCCTTTAATCACGTCACCTAACATTCTAGGTAGTTCCCAGGCGTGCCTATAGATTTTCTAGGATGACAGATAAGCCATAGTCATACCAGCTGTAGGAATACTATTGAGTGTGTTTGCAGGTAAGAGAACATCGTTATTTCTTGGTCTAGGTTTTTTTTTCTCTCGTTGTCTCAGTGATGAACGCAGAACGTATTGGTTTAAGTCTTTATATGCTCCTGTGTGTGAGTGTGCACAAAACCCTGCCTTCTTCAAATAAACCTAGGGCTCTGTCAAATTAAAAAACAGTTGAAAGGCTTTCTGTTATGATTTCTTTCTTAAACCTTTGAGAGGAAAAATGTTAAAGGTGACTCTGACATATCAGACTGCCTCTTGTTAAGCTTTAGGCCTTGTTACATCCATCTGTGCTGGATCTGAGAAGCAGAAAATGTCTTCAGGGGTTTCATCTCAGATGCCCAAATTCAAAAGCCAGTTACGGGAGGCGTCTCATGAGGCCTTGCTCCACCAGCCCAGAGGACTGCCAGAAGGGAGGTGCTCTTTAAAACGAGCGATGGAGGAAAGGTGATTGAAATCCTCCTCGTGCAAAAGGTCTGTCTTATCATGAGAATTTGTCAGGTGAACGGTGGGGATGACTGGTTCAAGGTTGACTGAGGAGAAGACCGTCAGACAGTTACAGGATTGCCCAGCTCTGTGGCTCAGGGCTGACCCCTCAGCAGCAGGTGGCCACAGCTCTCATTGCATGGCCCTGCATGGGCCTTACGCATGCATCACTGCCCTCCTGTAGTGACATTCTTCACGCTTCTGTCACCATCTCCATCAACTACTAATGGAAGTACCTCTTGGTACAGTTAGTGTCCAGAAGTAGAAGAATCTGGTCGGTTTTCTGCCTTTTTCAGTGTGAGATGTAGTTTGGGGTATTCCTAATGAAAGCTTGGGTTGTAAATTGAACAAGCCACCTCTCATGGTCATCACAGCTTTCCTCACACAGTAGAAGGGATAGTAGTCATCCTCCTGGCAGAAATACCAATGTGAACAAGATCAACAGTAATAGAAGAAGCGCATCTTGAGTTCCCTTTGGCTTCCTGTGGATAAATGCCGTCCTCCTGAAGGAAATCTTTTAATATCCCTCCAAACGCAGTCACAAATGGAACGGAGAGAGGAGAAAAACTCTCCTAACTAGAGTTTAATCCCAGGACATGCAAGGTCAAGCTTGGCTGCTTCTCTGAACCAGTTTTGAAATCAACGGTGGGGTTTTTTTCATGAAACACTAAGTTTATCTGAAAGGTTTTGCTGCAATAATTTTTTCAAAGGCTATTAAGCTCAAGTTGTCCACAAGAAGAGTGTGGCGGAGAGGAGCTTTAGCTTTGAAAGCTGGTTGGTTGGTTGGTTGGGTTTTTTCCGAGAGCTACTTCTTGGTGCCAAAGTGGTTCAAGGCTTACCTGCCGTGAGCTGCACCACTACCAAGTCATGAGACTTACAGAATAAACTTGCCTAAATGAGGGAGAATTCCCTTCTCAGCTCAACATACACGGTTCAGATTAATATGTTCTTATTTCCTTCTTTCCCTAGGAATTTTCCTCTGGCAAAATTGAATGCTTCAATGGACACTGTTTGAGATCAATGAGAAAAAACATGCCGCCCTGTTCAGACTCTAGCTTTGAGAAAAGCATGGAAATATTAAGTGACAATGTCAATCGAAGACACTTTACGAGGTATTGTATTTCTAGGTGTCCAATCTCTGTTCAATTCATAGAATTAAAAGGAAAAGTGGAAGCATGCACAATGAGTCACGTCATGATAAATCGACAGCTAAAAATCTGCGGGGGAGTATGATTATGTTAATGTCAGTGTCTTAGAACCAGAATCACTCTTCTTAGTAAAAGTCTTCTGCTTGTATAAAAAACGTGCATCTTTTCCCAACTCCTTTGAGATCTCTCCTCCGCTTTGGTTACTGAGATGTTATTTGCACTATTGAGACTTCCAGATTAGCCCGTTAGGAAACTTGCGTCCTTACCGAACTGTCTGCATATGGTACGCAGCAGACTTGGGATCTGAATCCTCAGTGTGGTCCACAGGCTTTTCTTTGCATGATGTGGAGCACTGGATTATAAACTTGGTCAGGTTCCCTAGTCTTGATGGGGAACAGGACTTCTATACAATATTCTAATTCTAATATTCTTCAATACTTCTATACAATATTCTAATATAATAATTCCTTTCTTCTTTCTCTCCTCTATTCTCTTTCTTAATGGAGGCGGTTGGCAAAGCCAAAGTCAGACCAAAAAAAAGAAGACTATAAAGAAGGTAAGTAGTGGTAACTCCCTAGGATTCCTCTTTAGTCTGGTTTCTGAGAAGGATTGCGTTTGGTCACTCCATCTATTTAACTTGGCCACAAAAACTTCTGAACTCATCAACGCAAAGCAGCTGAAGTTGTGAAAATAGATAGTGAAAAGATAGTGAATTTCCCATGAGTTTTACGAAAAGAGGTGGGTGAGAATAGGAGGATATGCTATTAATTCCTGTCAGGCTTGGGGAGAACACGGCGTGAATTCCAGCCTGCTCTTAGGCACTAGTGCCTGAGAATCTGTTCCTTAGCTCAGGTTTCTTTGTGACACGGATTTCCTGGAGTCTGCAGGGCACAAATTAATTGAAAATCGTTCTTGCAAATAGGAGGCAATATTTGAGTTAAAAAGTAATTCAGTCATGAGGCGCACAAACCCGCTGATGTGGGGAAGGTGTCACTGAAGTTCAGTGATTTACCTTGGAACTGAATCACTGTGCTGAGTACACAAGCAGGCTTGGTGCTGTGAGGCTGCTTGCTGGCAGCTGGGAAAATCCGTTATTTCCAGGCAGTGTCCTGCCAGCCATGGATGGGCTGAACGCCGGAAGGGGCCTGAAATGCGCTTTGTGGGTAGTAATTCAAGTTCTCATTGTGCACTACTTCCTCGCTGACCTCTCTTAACTGTTTTAATGATAGTGCAAGTAACAGGCCCGTGGCAAAGGATGCTGTGTGGTAAATACTGGGCAGATCGTTTTTAAAGCAGGCAAGCGTTTGAGTTCTTTGGTATTTGGGAGTTTATCTTGAGACGTTTCTTATCTTCTAGAGCTTTTGTGTCAGGATGCAGAAAATGAGTGATGCATGCTTAAACAATGGACTAAACCCACGCATCTTAAGAAGAGCCTTCCCACATAAATAATTTTTTTTAAAAACTATTCCATACAGTTTTACATGGATGGAGTAAAAACACCTTAGAGAGAGGTATTTGTTGTTTCCACTTTTCCAGAAAGAAGTAACTGGGATGAACTTGCTTCCTGCATGGAACAAAAGTTGCGTGTTTGTTTTCATCAGATTGGCTTCCCAGTCTCTTAAAAAGTTGCTATACAAGTCATGCTTTTAAGTAGGTAGTTTAAACATAATTAATTTAAGTTGAATGCTGTGGCCATGACAATAACTTCCAATTCGGTATTTAAAGAAAAAATCAAGCCACTGCAGATTTTTTTACATTTTACTAGAGCAACGGTGAAATAAAGGGAATGACGTATTTTCTGTCTCAAAATATTTTATACATTAATGCATTGTAGTCACGAGAACACTGAAGGCCAGAGCTGATGCAAAAGCTGCAGAACAAGTCCATGAAGAAAATGGGGATTTGGAGGTCCGCCGAAGCTGCAGACTTCAACAAAGTCGTTACACCACTACAAATCAATCTGTTTTGTTCGACAAACTTATAACAAAGTAGGTGGTTTTTTTTCATGATCTTACAAAGCTACTAAAATGAGCCTTACTAGCAAGCCTTTCTGCTATGGCATAATATTGGCTAGGGACTTTCGCCTTCTTTTGACAACAGAAAAAGGTATTGTTATTCCTGGCAGCAAGAGCTAAATGTATTCAGTGGTCAGGCTGAGACTTCCCTACGTGCCCTTACGTATACGGTACATCCGTGTGACAACTGCTGGGCTGCAGGTGCCTTCCATAGTAGAGTTCCACCAGGGTGGTGCTTCTTGGAACTTCCAGGTTGTTACTGGCAACCTCTGCTAACATTCCGTGGTCATTGATCAGGTAGGGTCTCCTCCTCTTCCTCTGCCTGCACTGGTATGTCCTGTAATTATTGTTACTACATTGATTTGTGTAAGGTGTGGGCCTTTGTACTTGGCAGCAAAACTGTTTAACCTGTTTTTTGGAAATAGGTGCTTGTGGCTGCTTAAGACTTCCAGGTCTGAGAGCATGTGCGGGAGGACGTATTTGGAAGGTGTTTCACGTGTAAAGAATTTGGGCACAGCCAATGTTCAAATTTGCCACTGGTGTATCTGGTTTGGGATTGCCAGTTGCAGAGAGATCTTCATACGAGAGCATCTTTTATGTATGGGCTCGGTGGGTTTATGTGTTGTCTTGTGAACCAAGAAGATCACTTTACGTTGTGACTTTCAGTAGATTTAACTTGCCCTCTAAATGAATTTTCTTAGCATCAGAAGTGCCTTCATTTCTAATTAACTTTTCTTCCATGCTTACGAATGTTCTTATAATGCTTGGTTGAGTTAAGATACTGAGGCGAGTTGGATAAAGCCCAAGTGAAGTAGTCCTAGTGTTTCTGCCTGTCTGTCCATGGCTTAATTCTCTTTGTGAAGCCCAAATGGCCATTGTTTTCGGAAAGGTTTGCAAAGTGTAAGAGCAGTGGCATGTTTTTTCCAGCATGTATAGTCATGGAAAACCAGCACAAAACTTAGATTACAGTTAAGAGAAGAAGAAGCAGCCTGTTGTCTGAGGAAGGCTGTGAACTGAAAATTACTTAATGCTATCATGCAGAACAACTTAAGTGCTATGAAAAACTGCCATAATTTCTTTCTGTTGTCTTACTATGATCTTCAGAATTCTGATTTTTCTCTTGCTTAAATGGATTTTTTTTACTGTGCTCCCCGAGAGGGAAAATAAACCTGAAAACAGTGTATTTTTGCAAATCTCAAACGCTTGTTCTTAAATCTATAAAAACCCTAAACATTTGATCTAATTTTTAAGTAGTGTTTAAAAACTTGGCTGTCAATGATTCTTGCTTTATGAATACTGTATTAAAATATCATATTGAGTATGTGTACTGTTTTAAATGGGGTTTTTTTTGTTCTTCCCTATCTTTGCTCTTACATGTTAACTTTTTATCTTAGTACTGCAGAAGCAGTCTTGCAAAAAATGGATGACATGGAGAAAATGCGTAGGCGACGAATGATGGAAGACCTTGGGGTGTTCGACGATGCAGAAGAAGTAGATACTAATTTATTTTACTATTTTTGTATAAGTAGTGTACTTCACGTAGGGGAGTTACGTAGTTGTAATTTTAATTGAGCTGAAATAAGTTCTTCCAAAGAATAGCGTAGTCTAAAATAACATTTGGTTTTGCTCTCTAAGTATAATTTAACATCTTACTGGTATGATCATGCTACAGATACGCTCTAAGGGTGAAGGAAATACCTTCTTCAGAAGACATGAAATAGCAGTGATATGCTGAAATACATGTCTTATACTATGCTTTCTGAATTGCCGTACGATTTTTGAATGGACACTGTTTACAAACAGCTGTTGCAGGGCTTGGGTTTTCACTTCAGGTCTTACTGAAAGCTGAATTCATTGGTGCCTGCTTTATCTGTTTGTTCTTGTGCCAGCCTTGCCTGTGAGCTTTAAATAGTCCGCTGTCCTTAGAGAAACTTACGTTAAAATTATATACAGCAGTCATATTTCCTCTGTCTTAGTTTTGCTCTATTAAATTAAGTTCTTCTGCTGTCTTGTTGAATGACAAGCACTTCATTTTTTAAACATCTTCATAGCCTGCTTTCAGAGTTTTTTTTGTTTAGATCTGAATTCCTTTTTTTTAATGAAACCGGAATTGTCCATAGTACTTTGTATATCATCTCTCAGATGCCCGCACGAATTTTATTTTGACTGCTAGGGATTGCTTTGTCCTGGGCTCTGCCACACTCTTGGATTATTAACCTGTAATTAACTGATACCCTCAGTTTTGTATCTGGATAAGTATTTAACTCTCACATGTACTAAACCCTATTTTAGAGCAGAAATTCTTGTTACTAATTCTGGATGCCAGAATGATGTTCCTGTTCTCTCTTCCTGTACCTTAATTTTTAATCTTTTCTGTCTATGGAGTGCCTTGATAATATTACTCTGTAGGCAGGAAATATGCCTGTGTGGGGTTTTCTGCATATTTGTCACTGATCTTTCTCGTTTCTTTTGATTAGGAAAACCTCGATATGTACTCCCGAGGAGAGAAAGAAATCCAAAGAGCTGCTGAAGAATTAGCTGATAATCAAGGTGGCACTGTAGATTAGTTCTGTTTTAAATTTTCTTTACTACGCTGTAGCCAAAAGCCTTGTCTTAACCGACTGAGATGAGCTGAACTACTCGGTATTTTTCATCTCTTAAAAAATCTATATTGCTGTTGACATTACAAGTCACGGACTTTAGGGCAGTACTGTAGTGAGCTCAGGACAGATATTCAGAGAAAAAAAAACCCAGTGCTTTTCCAAAATGCTTACAAGATAAAAGGCAAGAGATGGCTGTGGACAGGTGGGAATACAAAGGAATGGACGTTATTACTCAGAATGAGAAAGAGGGATCTTGCTACAGCAGCAGCATGACAGTTTTCACGGTTTTGAGCAGCACGGCAAGAGTTTTCAGGAAGTAAGGGACGCTGCCAGGCGTGTATGGAAAGCTCCTCCGGAGCATGAAGATCAGCAGGGGAGAGGATAGTGTTGTTCATTTCTGTGTTTAGCAGGTAGTCAGTGAAAGCTGCTGTCTGGTCCTGTAATTAGGAGCTGTCATCCCGGTACTCATCGGGAAATAACACGAGGAATCAGGTTAAATCGTAAAAGGCCATATTAACTTTATGTTTGAAGTGAGGGGGAAAAACTTTTAAGGTTTTAAGGAGAATGATAGTTGTGATTAAGGCAGTCAGTCCAACGATCCTGGTAGGAGCTTTCTGGATGGAACAGAATGGGTCGAGACTGTACTTAAGGACAGAAAAGGATGTGGCGGTAGTTGAGCCGATGGGTGTTAGGTTTTGTGGTAGACCTCCTCTGCACACCCCCAAAGGAGCTCAGAGAGACAGTGGCAGGAGGGGGAGCCCAAATAATACCCCGCCGGTCTACTCCCAGGGCCATCAGCCCATCAAAGTCCTATCTGCACAAGCCCGGAGGAGCACAGGGGTGCACGACGGCAGGCAGGGACCCAAACCAAGGACTCCAGTCAAGGAGGAAGAGCCACCTTGTCTGGGCCCCTCCCAGGGCTGTCCCAGCGGAGCCATCCGCCCCATCCGCCCCAGCGTCCAGGCGTGAAACCCATCTGGATGAGTCATCGGGGGCAGCTCTCCAGATCACCTTTCCGACTAAGGGGTTACTGCCTAGGGGTGGGACATACTGTGGGATGCAGGGGAAAAGCAGGTCACCCAGGACTTATGGGATCTTTAGGGCAGGAACCAAAGGCGGGACAAGGGTGGGGTTTAGGTGATTCTGGGAGGAACAAGAGTGGGAAAGTAGAGGGGCAAGGGTATAAAAAGGGCCAGTCACGTGTAAATAGTTGGCTGGTCAGTACGCTTGTCTGACTGTGCCCTGCGCCTGACCACCTGTCTGACCATCAGACCATCAGAGCTTGAATAAGAGATGATTTCTGCAATACGCAGTGAGGGCAGTATCTTGGACATGTTACACAGCCTGTGTAAGACTTGACCACTGGCAATGGAGACCTACAAAAAGGTTCAAGCTAGATGCCCAGGTGTTAGTGAGCACTGGGGTGATCTTGTTCAGAGAACAGTCCGTGGCCTGTTCATGATTGAACCTGTGGCTCCCAGGTGTGCACCTTGGTGATCAGACCTCCTCTCTATGGCTTGGTTCAAGTGTGCGGATGTAGGGGTGCTGGGCAGGAGAGACTTGTAGAAGGTAATTATAAATCGTAGGTTGAATGAGAAAGAAAGAGTATGGGGCAATTAATTTGTGATCAAAGTGAAAACTCTGGAATTTCAAATTAGGAAAAACCTAAAATATACTTCTATAATTGAAATCATGCCAGGAAGGAGTGGGGAAAGGAAAGTGTGTCAGTGTTGGTGTAAAGAAGATGAGTGGAGCAAGGGGAAGGACTAGAGGAGCAGAAAAGCAGAGAAATTCATGCCTTTGTGACAGGAGCGTTGGAGTACCAAGGACTTGGGATGGTAGTGGTGCCAAAATAATTTTTCAGTTTTCCATGTGCTGTCTATATATCTTGTGTAATTTATCTTGCATTCAGAAAGCAGTGAGACCTTTTGGGGGGAAGAAAAAAACGGGTAGTGCTTTCCAAGGAATAAAATTTGACTTAATTTTAGTGAGCAGGTAGGTGAACAGAGCATGTACATTCCTCACCTGGTGTCCAGCTCTTAATGTGAGAGGGTATTATTAAGAACCTGCTAGATAATTATACTCTGGTTTTTGCATTCATACTGTCTTTCATGAAGAAACTTCAAGTTACTTTACAGAAGCTAGTGGCATAAACTGTATGCATTTGACATTGTTTTCCGATTGGGGAGGTTCACACCTGTGGCTTGCCCATTATTGCTCATGTAATCTGTGGCAGAGCTAGGACTTGGGAGCTAGATTACCATGCTTAGTCTTAGCACTGTAGAGTATTAAAAACATTTCTGTGAAACGCGTTCTCAAAATAACAAGAAATTAGTCTCTGAAATAGTGGTTTTCATAGGAGCTGCATCTTAGCTAAGCAAGATGACAGTATTGTTGTTACTAAGACTGATGAGACGTCACCCAGCAGTTTCAGCGAGGACACAACAATATCTATATGTATGTTCCTCTGTGTATTGTAATTTCTGGAATGTGTCTTGCATAAATTGGTCTTAAGGTTTTGCAGGTTTTCAGATCTATTGTGTCATTAACATGAAGGTAATAGTAAAACCTATAGGCATCTGTGCAGTGCATTTGGAATTTAGTATCATTTACAACAGTACTTAAACAGTTTAACGTTATGTCGATTTACAGTAGTTTCATCAGAAGAAAGCGAAGACACTCGAAAGCGTTATGACTTTCGACAGAGGAAAACTGTTGAGCGCTATCAAGCTCCACTGGAAAGTAGGTTATATGCACAGTTTCTCTTAAGAGCTGATTTCTTGCATATAAGTGAGTGACTCTTTTAATGAAAATATATACACACACCCAACTCCTATTTAAATTTATTACCTTCATTCTGCAGTTCAATTTTATTAAATGTATGTATCCTGTGCACATTATATTTCTTTGCCATTTGGCATGCTTCCTGTTGATCTTCAGTAAAAAATGACCTATGTATCCTTGAAAGAATGGTAATTAAATGGACTTGATAACCTTACTCTTGTGGTTTTCAGTTCTCCTTAAAAAGTAGGTGAGTGTTTTTTCACTTCTACTGTGCGCTGATTTTAAAAAAATAAATCCCGCCCCCAAATCACTTGAAACTTCCCCTGAAATGAGAGATCGGTGAAACACATCACATTTTCTGCCTCTTTCGCTATCCTGCTTTCTCTTAAACTTGTTTGTAACATTATTCTAAATTCTTTGCTTTCAACAGAACCAAGGCAACGTAAGATCTATTTTTCGGGCCGGTCTTCACCTGTCAGACAGAGATACTCATTTAGAAGTGCTCAGTCACAAGGCTCTTGCTGCAAAAGAACTAACAGGTTGGTGTATGGTTAGTGATAGTTCTTATTTATCAAGAATGCTGTCAGGCACATTACTGAATAATACTTTCAAGGGGCAAGGGTTTTGAATTGGTGGTAGTTACAGATTAGTAGTATGATTATTGCTGTGGTAGTCTGAGGGTATAAAGAAAACAACTATTGGGGGGGAGACTACACTTTTTATTAGCCGTTAGATTTTTTTTTTTAAATGCAGTATTTGTGGTCACTGCTGAGGTGATTATGGAGGTCGTGGCTGAGATTGTATAACTGAAATTCTTTTGTTCTGGAATTGAAGCCAGAATCTCACTCTGAAAATTTTAGACTCTTTAGTCTTGAAGGAGACCAATTATTTTCTTAAAACTGAAGATAATTTAGTTAGAGGGGGAGCCTGTATGGAAGTTTTAGTGGAATTTTTTTTAATCACTCAAATACTGATTCTGGTTTCTCTTTGGAATCAGTTAATGTTTCTGTATGAAACTATCATTAAACAAGAAAAATACTAAATGAAATTATAGATGATAAATGGCAATAGTAATGACAAAGGGGTTTTGGGTCCTGTAAGCAGCTGAAGCATGGAGAACGCTGTCTCTTGCTAGATATGAGAACTTTGTTTAGCATCCCTGAAAGCAGGCAGTTATGGAAGGAAGGGTTTCTGAAGCTAGATTTTTAAATCGGTTAAAAAGGTTTATGTTTCACAGAGTGGGTACATAATGCTAAGTGAAACTCTATTTGTGTGTGAGAGAGAGAGATTGGACAAAATGAGTCATTTGTTTATGAAATTTATTTGCAAAAGAGTTAAACATTTTCCCTTCCTAAAAAAAAATGAATTTTGCTGTCACGAGGAAAATCATGTAATGTACTTTGAAATCAGATTCATAAGGAGTACAGTGATCTGGAAACTTAATAGATCTCAAAGTAAATTCTGAGATACAATTCATGTAAATTTTGATATCACTTAGTCTGGACTTCAGTTTTTTTCACTTGTTTGTTTAAATGTTTGCAGACGGAGACACACAGTCCACAACAGTGATTCCACATCCTCTTCCTCATCTGATGATGAAGAGCATTTTGAGAGGCGTAGGAAGCGCAGCCGTAACAGAGATTCAGAAAGGTTAATGAAATTGGAGCGTAGGGGAGGGAGAAATCTACTTGGGAGGAGTTTGCACCTGTCTAACTGTGAACTGTTATCCTCTTCATCTTGTACAGTTTCTAAATTGTGGCAATATTTAATCGTATCTCTTGGTAGTGACGACTGTAACTGGACTCTCTAGAATTGGATTTTTAGAATTGATTTTTAATAAGCAATTTGATTTCTAGGTGGGAATGGGGGGAGGAACACTTTAATGTAATTTTTTAATGTAAAACTCTACTGCTCCTGTGCTTTACAGTAGTTTATTCAGAAAGAAAACCATCGTCACAGAAAATGTTATAAATAGAGGAAATGACGGAGCTTTTATTACTTAACAATTGGTCTAGAAAAACTATTTTGATAACAATCTAAGAAACAGGTTTTCAGCCCAGTGTCTTTCAGACCTGTGTGTCTTCTGGCACACGCATCCCAAAGTCCTTGGGAAGGACCAGCAGTGGTGGGCAGCCTTTATAATGTTAATCCGCACTGAAATAAGTATCCCCTTGGGCTGTAACTTTTTGAATGTAGAAGCAAAAAATCTTTGAAAGATGTCACTGTGTTTTGGGGGGTTCCTTCATCACACAAATCGAGGTCAGTTCACAGTCTCCACCTAAGGAATAACTTGTTTGAAGCTTGCATTCATCTATGTGCTGTGTTGACTGGTGTGGATATTCGTAAGTGCTAAGAGTTGTTAAAATAAACCCAGTTTAATGCCTGCAGTGACCTTTTTCCTTTATTTACTCACAGACTTTAAATATAAAACAATTTGAACAAGTATTTAACTATTTAGGAAATTTAAGCTCATTTATAAGGTTTTCTGTGTTCACTTGCCATTATTATAAAAGCAAAAACCTTCTAGCTGCATTGTAAGTTAGAAAGCGCTTTTCTCTTTCTCCTTAATTCAAATCAGGTGTCTTCCACTAAACTTTCGGAAAGATGATTTGAAGGGAATTCACAAGGATCGAATGAAAATTGGAGCAAGTCTGGCTGACGTTGATCCAATGCAAACAGATTGTTCAGTAAGTATGTTTAGTTCATTGTGTCAGTGAGATGTTTCCAGTGTTTATGAAAGCTTTCAATAACGTGCTGTCTACAGCTACCTTGGTTTACAGTTTTCTCTCAAGCAGTCTGAAAATTGCCCACAGCATTTCCTTTGTGCTGACATACAATTTCTGATGGAACCTTATCAAGGTTGCAGCTTTCTTTAACATATAAAATGTGTTCTTTTGAATTTATCTTTAGGTACGGTTTGACGGTGTGGGTGGTCTTTCTGACCACATTTCAGCTTTAAAAGAGATGGTCGTTTTTCCTTTGCTTTACCCAGAAGTCTTTGAGAGATTCAAAATTCAACCTCCAAGGTAACAGACATTGTTTCATAGAGTCATAGAATGGTTTGGGTCGGAAGGGACCTTAAAGATCATCCAGTTCCAACCCTCTTCCATGGGCAGGGACACCTTCCACTAGACCAGGTTGCTCAAAGCCCCATACAGCCTGGCCTTGAACGCTTCCAGGGTTGGGGCGTCCACAGCTTCTCTGGGCAACCTGTTCCAGTGCCTCACCACCCACATGGTGAAGAATTTCTTCCTTATATTCCTGGTAGTCAACTGTAATTTGTTTCTTGGAAGTCCAGTTGTCTCTCCCACCGACTCTCTTTTTTTTTTCCAAGTGCTCAAGTATCAATTTTACAATTGATAGGACTTGCAACGAGAACCTTGCAGCGTTTGTTGTACTTAGCTATGAAATGAAATTATTAAAGATTTAATTGTTAGCTTTACATATTCTTGGTCAGTAAAACTCAATCATGGTATATTGAAATATGACTTTTAATCCTTTGCTTTCAGTAACTTTAAAAGTATTGCAAGTAACGACAACAAAATCTGTGTTTTGCTTCTTTATTCATTTAAATTCTTTTTGAAACAGCAGTGCATTGGCTTTTCTAGCTGATGGCTATATTTATCTGGAAATGCAGAATACCATCCCAGCTTTAGGCTTCCTCCTCGTTTATCATCAGCAATGGGAGACCAAGTCCACTAACTTAAAGCTTTTTAAGGGAGAATTAAATGCTTTACTATCAAATCTGCCTTTTGTGAAAACAGGAATGAATGTGCCGTGCATCATTGAAGAATGAACTGGTGATTCATAAGTTAGCCCAGTCTTAGATTCTGGGCTGAGGTTTGTTCTTGTTTGGCTCCACTGTGCTGTAACCACCCCTGTTAGTTTGTCAGCAGTTTTGGAGGTGTTGTTCTGGGACACTACGATCATTTCTCAAGGTTCTGTACATCTGCATTATCCTCTTTATTCATTTTGTTTACTGCCTTGTTGAGTTGTGTAGGAACACAAACCTTCCATCTGGTTTGACTTGTCTCACGCTTCAGCTGTTACCGCTCTCTTACACGTGAAGCGTAAGCTAGAGAGAAGAGTTGTGTGTTGTAGGGATGAGGGTTGTAATAGGTACTTTTCCATGATGTTTTTTTCTTATGTGAATCTTTGGTATTTTTAATTGCAGAGGCTGTCTCTTCTATGGCCCTCCAGGGACTGGAAAGACACTGGTTGCTCGTGCACTTGCTAATGAATGTAGCCAAGGGGACAGGAGAATAGCCTTTTTTATGAGAAAAGGTGCCGACTGCCTGAGTAAATGGGTGGGGGAATCTGAACGACAGCTTCGGTTATTATTTGATCAGGTAAGGTGGAAACGTGCCACGTGTTCTGCCCGAGTTGTAACTGTAGTTTTCTGTGGTCAATATTTTTAAGAAGTCACTCTTTTTTGGGTTTTGTCAGTTCCTTCCACTGAAACGGGATTGTCAGTGTTTCTTTTTTCAGTGGGTTTTTTAGGGGCTTGAAATCTTGAGATGTATTGGGAAAGATTAATAAAACAAATGAGAGAACCTCGCAAAGCAACACACACCCCCCTCAAAAAACCATCAAACAGCCACAAAAAAGGTTTCAAGAGGCAAGAGACGGTGGCTTTAGATCAGAGGGAAACAGATGCAGGCTGAAAGCATGGTCATTTAAATTCATAACAGAAGCTTGCTTCCAGAACCTGTAATTGAATTAAGTCCTGGCTCTGTTCTCGGTGGTTGCCAAATAGCTGTAAAAACTACTGGTATGATTTGTTTCCTGTCACCCAGTCTCAGTGGGTTGACATAGCTGCTGTCTTCTGTTACTCGTGCCACTTACTCCGTTAGCTCAATTAGTAGAGATCCCTGATGCTAGTTGGAAAAATCTAGTTCCAGTGACTTTCCAACCATGACGTTTTTCACGCATTTTCTCTTTAAAATTGTGCTGGTTTACTTATGTCAGTATTCCTGTGTTTTCCTTCTAGGCCTACCAGATGCGACCTTCAATTATTTTCTTTGATGAGATCGATGGCCTTGCTCCTGTGCGCTCCAGTAAACAAGACCAAATTCATAGGTAGTACATTTTTTGCACCTACAGAGAAGCTGCTTGATCTTTGTGAAAAGAAGACCACAACCTATTTCACTTCACGTGACACATTCATTTGTCCTGAAAACTAGTAATTCAATGCTACTAAACTTCAGATGGCTTTTAAACAATAACTGAAAACAATTCACTAAGCTTGATAGCAGCACAAGACCTGTGTTACCTTGTCTGGTTTTTTGTGTCTTAAAACGAGTCTTTCACTAAGGAGCATCTCATCAATAAAAGCTTGTCCTTTTTGAGTGGTCATTGGAGAAGGTCATGTAAAACGTAACAAAATTTACTAAACCAGTGAATGAAAATTGTATTTTTCTGTTAGCTCCATTGTATCAACACTTCTGGCACTTATGGATGGGTTAGACAGCAGAGGAGAGATTGTGGTAATTGGAGCCACCAACAGACTGGATTCTATAGATCCTGCTTTACGAAGACCCGGACGGTTTGATCGAGAGTTCCTCTTCAGCCTGCCAAATAAAGAGGTCAGAACTTAAACTCAACCCTAATGCTAATGTGGCAAAGTCCGTCTTTGTAACAAAATCACATAACAGTGCAGTATCACGGAGCAGTTGAGTCGAAATCAGTGTTGTACAACTTGGACAAAAGAGGGATGTCTGGAGAGACTGCGTTGTGCTGTGGAGGGCAGATCTGGTACTGAATATATATGACTAAGATGATTTCAACAAGTAGGTAGTTCTATAATTAATTTTGGTTTCACTGTGACCAGCCAAGAAGAGGGGATGCTGCTAGTCACTGAAATGTTTAAGTAAGGATCAATGTCTGAATTAGCTATAAATTACTGCTATCTCATCTGGAAAATGAAAGAAATGGTGTGCACACAAGAATTCCTTTTTGCTAACAACAACTTTTATCACGGCTGGTGCTGGAGCCACTGAAGATTTTTCATTCCCAAAGTGGTTCATGTTTGCTTACTTATTTAATCCAATTAGGCACTTTCACCCTGAAGCGCTCTTGCTCTCAGTTCTTGGTTTATGAATGGATAGTGGACGTACCTGTGTTGGACTGTTCCCAGGCTGGGTATCCTGGGAGTTACCGATAAGTATTTGGGGATCTGACATTCTTACTGGTACTCGTTAACAGCGACTTGGACAAAGATGTGAAGTACACTGCACAGGTGCAGGGCTTGGGAAGCTTCTAGTTCAATGGCAATAGCTAAGCAATGAAAAAATAGGTATATAGCAACCAAAAAATACTGGGGGGACGATAGTGTGCAAAACTGGAACCCTGTTTTTGTGGGTTTTCTCTGGCTACCACTGATATTCCTTTTTCTTTTAGTAGCACTTTTTGGAAAAAGCATAAAATGCTTGTTGGATTGAAGGCTAACAGAAGTGCACTGAACAGTGTATTTAACACACACATTTGCCTCCAGTTTCTATCTGCTTTCAGGAACAGGAGAGGAGGTGCCATGAAACAGATATAATACACGATTCCCTACTGTGGAAGAATCCTAGAAATCTGCCATAATTAATCTGTGTACCAGGAAATACTTAAATGAAAGTCTTGCTAAGATCAGACACGAAGATAGGCAACATTTGACATTTTCTGGATCAGTGACAGGAGTTTGAGTCATAATTATTGTTCTTCTTTGTAGTAATTGTAGCAATTTGAAAGGTAGTGCTAGGACTGTCTTCCTTGAATGAACTGGCAGAAAACCAAATTTGATGAACTAATGAGCCTGTCATCATGAAATTTTGCTGAATTGGAGAGAACTGTCTTTGATGAAAAAATCTCTGTTTGCAGATTAAGTTTTTTACTACAGCTTTTTCCACAGGGTCATGAGGTGTCATACTTGGGAAAACTTACTTTTTATGGAAGCTATACATGCCTTTTATTTCACTGCAGGCCCCCAGAAAGAGTTTAATGTAACAAATTTAGAATTATTAAATTTCCTCCTTGAAAAAGCAGAGAGCATATTAACTGAACTTCAAAATACTTTGAAGTTTAGCAGCTAAGAAAAGTATTTTTATTAGTGTGAGGGGGTTTTGTGTTTTGTTTTTTGTTTTTAAGAGAAAACTTAGGACAAACTAAAATGCAACCATTTTGTTTCCAGGCTAGAAAAGATATTTTCAAGATTCACACACGAGACTGGACCCCTAAGCCACTGGACATGTTTCTTGAAGAGCTAGCTGAAAAATGTGTTGGTAAGTTTGAAAACAAAGTCAGTCACTGCATGTGACTGAGTCCTAAGGGACCTGAGCTTGTACCAGGCAGCACCCGAGCTCTTGTGCCTTGCTGCAGAGGGAGGCAGCTGACACGCCTTGGGAGCAAACAAAGTTAGATGCGTCTTTCTTTTAATTTTCTTCTTGTCTCTCAGAACATTAAATAGCTTTGGGGCATCTTCCTCAGGAGTCAAGTTCTGATTAGGAGGCCGCTTCATAAGCGCAGGGTATCAGGCTGTGAGCCACATAACAAAACTTCTCTGCAGTTCAGTAACGCTTTGGATTATCTCTTAGCCTGTGAATTTTTAGCTGCATACAAAGTCTTTCAGTGTTGCACTTTGGAAACCTTGGCCTTGACTTCTCTGTTGCCTGAGACTGACATAACGTTTGATTCTTGTTTTGTTTATTAGGATACTGTGGTGCTGATATCAAATGCTTATGTGCTGAAGCTGCCCTCTGCGCTTTGCGCCGCCGCTATCCTCAAATATACAAAAGCAGTGAGAAACTGCAGTTAGATACTGCTTCTATTAAAATAACAGCGAAGGATTTTGTCATGGCTATGCAGAAGACTGTTCCAGCTTCACGGAGGGCTGTGGCTTCACCTGGGCGAGCACTATCACCTATTTCAAAACCACTGCTTGAAAACACACTAGCAAGAATTTTACAAGCCTTGCAGAGAGTATTTCCCCACGCAGAGCTTGCTCTGAAGAAGGACCAACAGCAAGGTATAACAACAGTACCCGCTTCTTTAAAATTCTGCCAAAGCAAAAACTTCCGATTTGTGCAATCAACAGACAGAAACCTCTCAGCCATAATGACAGTAGGATTTTATAATATGCACATGCATGCCTTTATTTCAGGAATATCGTGCATAGTTTTTGTTCTGGATTCTAAACTGAAGTGCTGGCTGGGAGCTGTGAATGACTCACAATACATAGGAGAGAACTATGCAGTCTTTCCTAGAGCACCTTGTTTCTGACAGTAGCTAATATCATATTTATCATTTGTAGAGATGGATTTAAGGATTAATGTGTGAGGCACCTCTTTCAAAATAGATGTTTAAATGGGGGGAGAGGGCATTTTTACATGAATGCTTCTAATTCCTGTGAAGAATGTCAGAACCACAATACAAGTATAAGTGGTTTAAGCTAAATATTGTTACAGCTATCGTGATTTTTAACCATAGTCTCTTAATTTGAATGTTTGTGGATCACACTGTACGCCTGCACGTGAGATCCGAATGTTTCAGTAACGTATACTCTGGGGCTTGGCTTGCATAGCATATGTGAGCTCACACTCCTGACTGCATCAACCCTGACCAAGTTGTCTGTCGGTTGGTGAGAGCAAAGAAATTGCTAAACTCGCTGCACTCCTGATTAACGGAGATCCATGAATAGTTAGTTATTATCCTAATCCCTGGAGAATATCCTACCCGTATTACTCCCAGTAGAGCTGGTAGATTGTTTGCATTGGTAGAAGAGGCAGAAACCCACCAACAATATAAAAGCAGAGAGGCTAAGGGATTGGTAAGTGCATCCCGTCTCCGTTGTCGGCCTTTCATTATCTCTTCCTTCGGTGATCTTTGAGGAGCCTTATTTAGAAGATGTGTTGGTCTGTATATTCTGACTCACTAGTCCTAGACAAAGGGAAGTCTGTGGCCATCACGTTCACTTAATTTCCCCACATCCAGTGGGGGAACCTGCTCCAGAAAGAAGTGGCCTTGTTGGGTTTTTCAGGTGTCTAGGAACTACAGAAGTTCCTAATCATCTTTATTCTAAGGAAGAAACCTCCTGTTGTTTTCACCAACAGAGAGATAATACCTTATGCAAATCATGCGATGTAGGACAGCTTTGTAGAGACTTGTGCAATCTCCTTAGATCTGTGGTAGGATAAACTCTTCAGAAAACAACATTCTGCATGTGCCCTCAAATGAAGAAATGCAATATAAGGGGTCTCCAGCACTGATTTAGAAGCTGTCTTAATGTGAGAGCAAGATATGGACTATTCAGGAAAGTTAACAAACCTCTCTTGTCTTTCAGGCAGTTTAAATCATATTTTAAGAAATTATGCGATTGACAGTGATGAGGAATCACCATCAATCTTTGAAGATAAGCCAACTCCTAAAATGCCTGGTAGACAAAAGGAAAAATTCCTCAATTTTAGCAGGTACATATTTGTCCCCTTTATGTTTGCATTATTAAGATGGTTGTGTCTGTAAACAGTTTTGGTGTGAGGGGTGGTGGATGAAGAAGTAGAGGGGAGGGGTGTGGGGGGGTGATCAATATTTGCAAGAAGTAAGCGTGAAGATCCAGCTGGGTACTGAGGTTCTAATGGAGTACACTGCCATAACCCGTCAAACTGAATGGCCCAGCCCTCTTCTCCTAAGTCAAAGTGGTCC
The DNA here is from genome assembly GCF_030936135.1 of Gavia stellata. Classification (NCBI taxonomy): domain Eukaryota; kingdom Metazoa; phylum Chordata; class Aves; order Gaviiformes; family Gaviidae; genus Gavia; species Gavia stellata. Next base: position 13,587,399 of record NC_082596.1, read on the forward strand.
ACGGACTGTTAGAATGTGTTGATTTAATCCATGGTATTCCTTGAAAGACTCAAGACCAAAGAAATGTGCTGCCTGTCCTTTCAGCTAAAAAACCCCTACAGGTTCGTGTAGACATCTTTTGCCCTTCTGATTTCCAGGATTGTTAAACCAGTAGCCAATTATGTAGCAGAAACAGAACTGAGAAATGGCTTGTTAAAACACTGTGAGAAAAACTTAAACAATGTCTGCATTTTGTACCTTTAACCGACTAAGTTTATGTTAAGTTTTTAACATTTTAATGTGGAAGTCATATAAGCCAACAGTTGAAAAAACAGATTATGGTCGTCACTGGTGGGTCAATCATTTTTCTCACTTTCTATTGCTGTGCTGTCCAGAAAATCTTCTGACCTGCTGAGCTTGGTTAGGTCTCTAGATCTTTGACTTCAGCCAGTAAAGGTACAACAGTATTGTGGTGGAAAAAACGAATGCTCTTCACAAATGTGTTTCATGCTAGTAAAGCAGGATTACTAGGAAATTAATACACAATTCAAAGATGAAACATTAGAATGACTGAATAAAATAAATATAAATCTTAATACATATTCAGTGTACTGCTGTAATTTAACCAGTCCAATTGTGTACTTCTTCTGATACAGCTAATGTGTTTCAGTGCCCACGTTAATTTTTTTCTAGAAATGTTGTTCTACTCCTTCCTTCCCACTATCTCCAGTAACTATGGCCAAATTTCAGCTCAACTAGACAGATGTAGAGATCTCACAGTTACTTAAACTCAAGACCTACTGAAAATCAGTGTCTACGGGCAGTGAGGAGATCCAGATTGCCGTGTACTGAGAGACAGAGTTGTTATTCTCCCCCATATCAGGTTACTGATGAGTTGTCACGTATGTATTTAGCTGGACAGTCCCCCTGTATGATTTAAGAGCCGTTACTTAACCCAGCCAAAGGAACAGCAGACATGCTGGGGATTGGCAGGATTTCTTAGGGGAGGTATGGTACAAGTTTTTAAAAAAGAAAATGGGCTTTGGTAGTGTTCCTGATCACAGACCAGCTTATTATTTGCTGGAACATGGAGAGTATTTACCGAAAGGAAAAAAAACCAGACAGACAGGTGTCTAGGAAAAAACCTTATCATCTATCTGTGTGCCTATTCATCACCTCATTTTTAAACTTGTTTTCTTCTTCCTGTTCTAGAAATGCTTATTACCAGCCAACATCTTGCAGGCCACGGTTCTTACTAGTTGGAGAGCCAGGATACGGGCAAGCTTCTCATTTGGCACCTGCAGTAATACATGCCCTGGAAAAGTTTCCAGTCTATACACTAGACCTATCTGTTTTGTTTGTTAGCATCACATCATCGGAAGAAACATGTGCACAGGTACCTTTTTTCCTCTTTAATCTCATAGGATTCATGAACTGTATATAAACTAGTAACGTAAGCAAAATTCATTGTTAATGGAGGTGGCCTGGTTTGAATGTGCTGTTATGTTTACTTCTGTCTGAAAAGCCACTTTTCTGCTAGATCAAATGATACCAAATGAGGATGTCACATGTGGCCGTATCTTTCATTCCAAAGGAATGGAAAGTGAGGATGTTGCTAGCAGCTCGGGAAGCTGGGAGGTGCTGCTAATAAACCCCTCTTTATAACAAGAAGTCCTCCCCACCTCGGTGGGATCCAGAAAGTTGTTTTCATTGCTGCTTAGGAATCTGTGCTCCCAGTAGATGGCTCTGCATCAGCCTGACTGCCTGTCATGCACTTTTTGTAGCCTTCATTTTCATTATATTTGTAAGGCAATCAAGCTTTTGGGGAAAAGAAGTGTTTCTTTTCTTATATATACATATACAGCTTGTACTGCTGCAGTATATGCAGTAAAAGCGTTAAAATTCATGGAACGCTTACGTTTGTACACTGGTGTGTTTTTCTTCTAATATAAATTAAATATAAGCAGATTTAGTGCTGTTTTCCTTTTTACTTTTAGGCAGGAAATCCGTTTCGTTGTTTGGCATCACTGTATTGAAATATTTTCACCTTTAGTAGCAGCATTTGAGAGCTCTACAAGTAAGGATGGACATGTTACATGACCGGATACTCATTTGTCACATAAGAGGAACAATTCCTTTTGTGTTATGTGATGGTTGCACCTGCGGTCATGTAACTAGCACGTCTAGTCACTGCCCGGATATACCACGTGCACTTCCCATCTTGTGACAGGAACTCCCTGAATATTGATAATCTGAAAGGGTGCACGGAGAAATTTGTCATGTGAAAGGACTGTTGCTGCTTCCCTCAGGTGGTAGATGCACGTCCTCTTCTGTGATTGAGGTTCCATCTGTAGGCAATGGCTTGTGGTCTTCCAAAGCACGTAATCTGGTCTGATTGATAATGAGAGGCTGTGAGCGATTTAGCTATTCAGGCAGCTATTCAGACTGGTCACCTCTTATAAAATGTACTTGACGTTATGAATTGTAACCAGGCTTCTTTTACAGTGTCAGCCCTCATCTTTTCACATAGGTCTTTGCTTGTTCAAACCGTGCTTCAGAGTGACTTGGATATGTGCCCGCTCTGAATTGAAAATGGTGCAGTCAGAGTCGTGTAGTGATTTACCCAGGCTAATACATCTTGCTCAAGGGTTAGTCTTGTTTTCTCAGGCACACCACCACACCAGCTGAGTTGTGAGGCTCTTTAGGCGTTACCTTACACCTAAGTAGTTTTGAAATCAGGCAGAGATTCAGGTCAGTTTCTGTCTGCGTAGCAATGTCCATATTTGAGTAAAGTGAAAATTTTACCTTATTGTTAAGGAGTTGTTCTTTTGTTGGATTGTTTTGATGTTCTGGCTGCATGTACTCCTATTTCATAGGATAGTTTGACTGACACGTAGTTATTTATTAGCCTGTTCTACGTGGTTTAGTTTTCTTATCCAAGCTTTCATTTTACCAGTTGATGCGAGAAGCACAAAGAACAGCACCAAGTATCATTTATATTCCACATATCCATTTGTGGTGGGAGGCTGCTGGAGCTACACTGAGAGCTACTTTTACAACACTACTGCAGAACATTCCAGCATTTGCTCCAGTTTTGCTGCTTGCAACAACTGATGTGTGTCATGCAGATCTCCCAGAAGAGGTATTTCTGTTGATACTTTCCTTACTTTTTTTATTCAGTTTTTTGTTAATTTATAAATCCTTGAAGCATTGGAGTACTGTGCACTCTTAAGCAAATTCACACTGTTACTACTCAGGCACCCTAACCAGGTCTCTTAAAATTTGCTTAGACAAAGCAATGCTTGAAAGCATTTGCCTAAAGTGTTTTCTGAGTAAAGAGATTGACTTTGACCCAACTTTTTCCCCCTTCTCACACACTCATGCTTATTAGGCAGACATAAACATTTGCTTCAGACAATAATTCCAGTGACTTCAAGATTGTTAGGTATGTACTTAGTCAAGAATATACGGTGCTTGAAATGTACATGGGAAAAAGATACTTTTACTGAAAACATTTTTGCTGAAAAGTGAAAGATATTTTTACAGAGAAAGTACGATGGTCACACTCTTAATGATGGAATGTAACTTCAAATTTCAATTCTTTATTAAAAATTTCAATTTCTTTCTTCATATCGGTGAAAGCTTTACAAATCAGAAAGCTAAGTTCCAACTTCTGTTTAAGTAACTTGGAAATCTATTGTTAGTTGTATTTCTTAACAAAATTCAGTAAGGGTATATGCTTAGCTTTCTAGGTATCTGAGAGTGTGCATTAAAGGAAGGTGTTCAAAATGTGAATATGCTGCTCTGATTATTTTGTCTCGTTTACTGGGGGGGAGAGAGGGGGTTGCCTAGATGTGTTTATCATCAAATGCTTTGAAAGGGCTTAACTTTCTACAGAAGTTTTTCTACGGTTAATAAATTCTTTCTAAAATAAGTATTGAAATTCCTTCCATACTTTCTGGTAGTAGAGATTGAAAAATGGAGTAAAACTTGGAAGTGTGCAGCTTTAGACACCTCATTTAAATTAATTTTAAAAACCACCACAGCACCTTACCAAAAAAGCCCACCCTTGTCTCCTGAATCCTGCCTGTTCCTTCTATAGCTGCCATAAAGATTCAACCTAAAGGACAGCAAGGCAGGTAAATACAAAATAAGCAGTCTAGGAGGTGGCGAATGTCACCACTTTTTATCAGTGTCTCATAGGGTCCCTTCATTGAGCTTTAACTCTAGAGGTGTTCCTTAGAGAAGATACTTTAATTTGCCATGCTAACCTATGAAAATCCAGCCTTTTAAGGCCAAGAAGATACCTCTTCACAGTTTGTCTTATCAAGGTGATTATTCAGTTTAATTTGGGAAGGTACTCATCTTTTTGGAACAGAACATGAATTTGTCTGACCTTACAGCTGAAATATCTTTTCTCCTCATGCTTTAGATAAAAGAATTGTTTATTAAGGATGATGAAGTGTTCAAAATCCAGTTGCCTAATGAGGAAGAAAGAAGAACATTTTTTGAGGACTTAATTGTAAATCAAACTGCTAAACCTCCTGCATCAAAAACTAAGACAGGTGAGGATATTCGACACAGAAAACTTTGCTAACTGTAAGTTAACAGCTATACAGCATTTGCTTTGGTGGTAATTTTCTATCAATAGTTTTTCATATGCTTGTATTTGAGTACCGTAAATTGACTAAAAGTTTCTGATTCTTTTAAGCTTGGCAGACATTGGAAGTACTGCCTGTAGCACCACCGCCTAAGCCTCCACAGCTGACAGAAGAAGAAATAAGACAGCTGGAGGAGCAGGAGGAGGATATATTGCGTGAACTTAGGATTTTCCTAAGGGATGTGACTCATAGACTTGCCGTTGACAGACGTTTCAGAGCATTTACAAAGCCTGTCGACCCAGAGGAGGTAAATTAGTGTTGATCTGTAATACCATTTTATCTGCGTGTATTCATAATTTCTGCGTGTTTCTATTTCTCAGAGTTTGTGTGCTCTTTATAGGAAGGTTTGTCTTTGTTTTTAGGACCGTACTATTCTGATTTTTCAAGAAGCAGGAAGTTTGCTTTTCCTTTTGCTGACTCCTTGAGGCTCTCAAATGTCTGTTATTTGAGTTTCACTGAAAGCCCTGGGTTCCTTCTGAAATGCCTTCAGGACTTTAGAATATTTCAGTTGGAAGGGACCTATAACGATCATCTAGACCAACTGCCAGTTAGACCAACTGCCAACACAGTTCACTCATGAAAAGGCTTTGACATGCAGGCAGGTTACAGCACTGAAAAGCAGAGAGATCTCTTTCTTTATAATTATAAACAGTATCTATAGGACTGTTTTAATAAAGCCTAAAGCTCTTTAATTGACTGTCAGTAGTTTCTGTGAGAACAGGAGTAAGAACAGCAGCTTTTAAAATAAATTCTAAGATTCTGTTCTCTGTTTCGTCTGGGGCTCCTCAGTATAAGATCAACCATAAGGGCTGTGTGGTTTCTTCTTCCTCCCATACGCTTCTTCTGTCTTTTTTTTTTTCCTCATTTAATGTATTGAATAAGTCTAAGCCAGGGGCATATACTTCGAAGTCAGCTGTCGTTTTAATAGAGCTTTGCATTTCAGCAAAGTCCTGTTCCCCTAAACATCCACTGACTTGTCTTTCCCTTTACTTCTCGTTTCTGAGATGTGAATAACCTGGTTATCGTGAATAACTGGTTAATTTCCGTATCTTTGGATGTGTCATAGATATTTGGGGTTTTTAAGAAGTCCTTTATTTTACGCTATTAAAATAATTAATTTTGGTAGATACTGTGTTAAATCTCTGAACAGGCATATTTCATTTGTAGGTACCTGATTATGACGCAGTTATTAAACAGCCCATGGACCTTTCGGCAGTTCTCTCGAAGATTGACTTGCACCAGTACCTAACTGCAGGAGATTTTCTAAAAGACATCGATCTAATCTGCAGCAATGCTTTACAGTACAACCCAGATAAAGACCCTGGAGGTGAGAATGTGTTTTTATCCCTAATTTGGAAAAATTAAAAATGTATAAATTGATAAATGTCGTCTGTGGACAGTAGACTTGGGATTAGATCATTTTGAACATCCACAGAGAGCATTTCTTGCCAGGTTGTAAATGTTGTAGCATTAAACTACTTGGACATGAAATTGTGATAGAAGTGTTGATCAGTAACTAGTGCTTTGCTTTAATGATTAACTTTTATGTTGTTATGCTGAAAATATTCACTGAGATAACCCTTCAGAACCTATCTGTGAAAAGAGCAAACTCTTTCGATAAGTAATCAAAATAAAGGATTTCATCGGCTGGTAGAAAATACTCAGTTCTGACTGTAAAATTTCAGATCGTCTCATTCGGCACAGAGCTTGTGCTTTGAGAGATACTGCATATGCCATCGTGAGGGAGGAAATGGATGAAGATTTTGAACAACGCTGTGAAGAAATTCAAGAATCTCGCAAGAAAAGAGGTATGGTTTTTGACGCTAATGATTTTAAGACTTGCCTCAGTATTTGTAACCAACAATGCAAGACACAATTCTTTGCTATCTGTTCTTCATTGCAAGGTTGTAGCTCTTCAAAGTATGCTCCGCCTTACTACCGTGTAACGCCAAAGCAGAACTATGTTCCTGGGTGTGAGAAAACAGACCCAAAGTGTAACGAAAAGATGAAGATGCCAGCAGCGCCTGTAGATTCCAGTACACCGTGCTCTAAAGGCAAGTTGCATTTTATTCAGACTTTCTTGGAGAAGGTGCTAAAGTCACTGATGCCTTCTCTGGTTTTGTGACATAACAGGTTTCTGTGATGCCTGGTTCTTCGTGCCAGAGGCGTTCAATGTTTTTAATTTGCTTCAAAACGTGAGATAAATCCAGAGGTCATTCATTCGATATAGTTATGAAGTTCAAGTACAGTGGATGGTTTACATTGTAAGACACTGGACTTGATGACCCAACTGACATTTAACGGCTCCTAAATTGCTCTCTCTTGAAGACAAAAATATTGTACGTGGCAGTTTCTGAATACTCAACTAGCTTTTAGTTATGAGAAACAGTATTTTTCCCTTCCCTGCCCTCAAATGCTAAAATCTATGCCACCTCTTACTGTGACTTCCAATTGAAGGGGGAAAGGGGAGAAAAATAGGGGAGCAATAATAATAGATATGTAAAGGAACGACAATTATTTCCTCACTTTTTCCTGCGAAAAGGACATGAAAGAACAAAGGGACTTGGGTCTCTTTCGGCTAAAACGCATGACATGGTGTGAACTTTCCTGGTCTCCATAACAGGACTAGGAATTTTGCCATTGGCTTCACCCATACGCTTTGTGCAGTATTCCGTCAATACAAAGAACGGTGGGGTTTTCTGGAAGGCAAAAATGCTAAGTTTGTTTTAAGCAAGGTTAACTGAATCAGAAAGCGTATGAGGTGTAAGTCTTCACAGGCAAATTTTTCTCCGGCAAATATTCCCTTAAAATTGTCTCTTTAACTCTGCCCAACATGTGTTTAGCTTCTGAAGTTTACAGCTTTATAACAGATTTGAAGAAGGGCTCGTCTCCAAATGCTTTTCTGTTCATCTATATTAGTTCACGTAGTAAGACAGTAAGCAACTTCACCTACTAACTTTGCTTTGTGGTAATACTTCCTATCTAAAGTAAGAATTTTCTGCTCATAAAATCTTGAAGCTGATGGTTTTGTGAATGAAATTCTGTAGCTGGCTTTTTAAAATCTAATAGCAAATTGACCTCATTAACTTGCAACTCTTTCTCTAGACATATGTAGGGAGACAGACAATGTTACCTGAGCTCCTTTGATAATTTTCCTTGTAAGTCAAGTAAGATGAGGATGCTGGATTTTGAAGGAAGAACTGTTTTGGTAATGTTTTGGCTTACTTTTTCTGATATCTCTTTGTAGAGATGTCAAAAAGGAAACGCAGAAAGAACAAAGCGTCTTCAAGTACCGCAGCAAAGAGGAGGAATTTTCAGTTCAATAAAGAGAATAAAGTTCCAGAAGACCAAAATGAAGTAGAGAGTGAGGAAGAGTCTCCAGAAAAACCTGTCTCTAACATGGATTGCACGGAAGTTGAGTCCACACAGGATTCTTCTATGGAAGAAAATGGAAGTGTACTTCAAGAACGACAGAAAAATGGGAATGAAAATAAATCTGGGTCAGAAAATGAAAGAGAGAGGGTTCCTCTTGTGGCTAAATCTGCTTCTGAAAAGAAGAGTGTCATGCTTTCTGAACATTCAGACCTAAGAAAGGACAGTGAAATGCCAGATTGCCAAATAGCAGGAAGTTCTGAAGACGGAGATTCAAGTGGTAAGTGAAAGGTCAAACAGGTGCTTTAGCTCCTTTTTCTTCCTGAGGAGGATTACACTATTTATTAGGTTTTAGCCTTCTTTAATTCCATTCTGCTATTTCTGTTGCACCTCTCTAAAATCAGCACACAGTGTTTCTTGCATAATGGTGCTGCCCCTCTAGTTACAGTAGCCAAAGTCATGTTTTTCTGCAGCTGCTGTTCTTTTGATTCTGAAGTTTGTTTTTCCAAATGGTACCTAATTGAAAAACAGTCATTGACTTTCTTTTCTTGCATGAGTATTGTTCCACTAAGGAGCAGCGTAAGTTAAAAAGCTGTACTCCAAGCAATGTGGACCCAGAGTCACATGCGGAATAGAAGACTTCTGTCCTAATGTTTGCAATGCAGGATGTGTTTCCTAACCTAAATTACTTTGGAGTTTTACCGTGCAGTGCTGTAATGGCAACGTGACTATATTTTTTTTTTCCTGTTTTTACCCTGCCTTTTTCTCTAGTGCTTTTCTGTGTGCCTGAATTTCCAATTTTTATGGAGCGCTGGCTTTTGCCAGAAAGAAAGTAAAAGTCAAGCATTGCTCAGTGAAAAAATGGTAATGGGTCTGTCTCTGTCATTGCAGAGAGAGACTGTATTCCAGGTACAGGACACTTCACTGATACTGTATTCCCGGTAAACAGAAATCCTGACTTAAGAAATTTTTGTCATGCCAGATTCGTGGGCACACCATATGACTCGTGCGAGACGTTCTCGGGTAGAAGAACAACAGGTGATAGGAGTTGAGAAATCAAAGGAAATTCTCACACAGCCAGTGATTGTGGATGACTGTGAGCTCAAAGTAAGTCTAACTTCAATTTTGTTAATACTGAAGTAGGACCTTTTCTTGCTACATGTACAGTTGTAAATTAAGTCAGTTGTTAACCAATGTCAATTAAAACAATTTACGGGAAGGATACATAGCTTGTGAAATAATTCAGCCTGTAATGGACTATGACTGTTGTGTTTCCACGTCTGGTGTAGACTGCTGTTCTTGCTTTTGGTGAACTAAATTTTAGGAGACTGGGTTCTCTTCCTAATTTTTGATTTAAAAGGGCTTGTTGACTTTTAAAACAGCCCACTGACAACCTGCTAGCACTCTTGGTTGTTGATGTCTTAAGAGTTTTTATGATGTATTTGGGGGTTTTGTTTTGTCTTTTGCATGTTTTCATTTATTAGGAACCTGAAAAGGACCTTTATTTCTAGCAGCAATGACCTTAAACCTGAAGTTCACAGCTTGACGTAAAGCTCATCATGGATAAAATACTAATACCTACTTTTCTGAAATTCTTTCAAAACCTAGTGTTAGAATTTTGCCTTCATACAGTTACAGTGTGATAAGGGTTTTTGCGTCCCTCGTAGGAGAGAAGTTGCTATCCCAGTCTACAGTTGGGGAAAGGGTTAAAAATGGGCCCAGCTGCAGGGGGTAAAAGAGGTTCCTTCCCATGAATTGGAGAGAGTAGAACAAGGACCTGATCTTCAGGGGATACTGCAGTGAGCAAACTTAGGAAAATTGCTAGGCTGGAGTCCTGAAAGTTGGCCAGTGCAGAGCAGGGCTACTGTTTACCTGCCATGATGAGAAAGGGAGTATTACATGGATGTTTCCCTGGTGTGGGGAGAATGTGACCAGATAGGAATCCCCTTTGGTGAAAGGGCTTGTCAACACAATTTCCATCACATTTTTAAGCTGTGACCTAATTTGTAGAGGTGAAACTAACTTTTTAAAGCTGGGTTCCTAAGGAAGCAGATTTCAGGGGGAGTTGTTGTTCACATCTGCCTGTGTATATAGAGAAGCCACACAGGTTTTTCATAGAGTCAGGCTGCTATGAAGTTATTGCCCACTGGAGAAATGGTACAGTAGAGACCTTATATATATGTTTCAGCTTATATATGTTTCAGCTATGAGGAGAGCTACAGTCATGAAATGCATCTTTTAGAAAACTTGTTTCATTAACACGGGTGCCATTGGAACTAGCCGCTCATACCAGAGAGCCTCTTTGGAACTCCCCGGCAGCGAATAAGCTAGGTGAACCTCCAAAATGTAGCTGCTTGGTTTTGTTTGGGTTTTGTTGTTGTTGTTGTTCGTTTCTTGGCTCGGTAACAGTCCTAGAACTTTATGAACATACAGAAGAGCATGCCATCATCTACGTGGCAGCAATGAGAAACAGTTTCACATGGGATGTTGACCATACACCTCTGTCACATCCTACCTTTTCTGTTTGCAGCAGCTGAAAGCACACTGCATGGGTTTTGTGCGTCTTAACTGCACGTTGTATAGAGTGAAGTTGAGGGGAATACTCAAATTTTGTGCTAGCTGATCTGAGGGAGGCAGAGCTTGATGACGGGCACTTGTGAGGCAGTAATATTTTCATTTGGTGTGGCTGCTCTTTTAAGCTACACAGCCTCACACAACACAGATACTGAACAGCGCAGCAAGGGAAGAAGGTGCTGCCACTAGCTTGTTACTGCTGTTTTCCCCGAGATTATCACATTTACATCTTTGGTAACAGAAACGACTGTGTGAGAGATTAGTAATCTGCTCCAGGCAGAGTCACTCTGCTAGTTTATCCACTCTTCACTTTAAAGGTAGGAGCTAAGTGATCTAACTTTGCTTCCCGGTCTGCTTTAGACACTTGAGCAGTGTGTTCAGAGTTGTAGGCACAGTACACGTTCAGCTAATGGGCAAAGGCGAGCACCTAAGGATGCTTCTGTTTCCAGCTGGGACAGCTGTATCTAGAAGACCTGTAGCCCGCCTTCCAAAGATCCATTTTACGGTGCCCTGCATTGCAGCAACAGTTTCTCTAATGAAATGCCAACAGTGGCTTTGCTGCGGCAGCAACTCTACGACAAAGTGGATTGTGTCATTCCCTGCTGTTCTGGAAGCAGTTGATTTGCAATTATGATAGTTGATGTGATAGATTGATTAGTAATATTGTCTGAAAGGTAAGCCTTCCTTTTTTCTGAAGTATGAAAAATTAACTCATTTTCTCCAGTTAAATCTTGCGAGATATTTAATCTGTTCTCTGAAGTGTCACTCATATTTTATTTAAAATTATAAGAAAGCAAGATGTCACTTGGTTGCATTGTTATTGTTTAGCTTCTGAAAACCTAACGAGCCTATTCAAAGGATCTTGCGCGCTTCTAAACTTGTAGTTCCCATTTTTTTCCTCAGCAACTGTTGCATTTTGTCACTGTGATAACCAAGAACTTCAATATATTTCACTTGGAAAAACTATATGCTGTTCTTAGTCAGTGCATTTACCAACATCGGGAAGATTACGACAAAACCGAATTAGTGAAGGTAAATTTTTTTGTCTTATAGCACTTTCTACCACTGTTATGCATGTGTGTGTTATGCGTATGTATGTGCGCACGCTGGACATCACGCTTATTTAGCATTACTCTTTACTGCTTAGTCGCCTGTGTCACAAGACTTTTTCATTTCAGTCTGGAAGACATTTATCCATATTGCAAAACCATTGTTGTATTTGGCATAATTGTTGGCAGTTTCAGCAGGAAAAGGCTTGAACTTGAAGACAGTGGGTCCATCCACACAGCCCTCTCAAAGCAGTAAACCTCAGTCTGCAAACAGTCCTTCTCCAGAACCTTTTTAGGTGTGGGGGGCTATGAAAGGAGGGTGCTTTTCACAGTCTGTTGCTTCCTCTTTCTCCCCTTACAGGCAGTCAGACATGGTAATACTTGGTATAGTAGTCGTTCTAGTCTTGAAAAGAAATTAAGTAGGAAATATAACAAGACATTGAGGTTTTTCTCTAGTCTCACCAGAATCTCTTTTTAACTAGCATGGCTCGAGCATCTCGAGTCTTATGAGGAGCGGCTGAGGGAGCTGGGGTTTTTTAGCCTGGAGGAGGCTCAGGGGAGACCTTATTGCTCTCTACAACCTCTTTTCAGGTAGTTGCAGGGAGGTGGGTGCTGGTCTCTTCTCCCAAGTGACAAGTGACAGGACAAGAGGAAATGACCTCGAATTGCATCAGGGGAGGTTTTGATAGGGTATTAGGAGAAAATTCTTCACTGAAAAGGTTGTCAGACCCTGGAACAGGCTGCCCAGGGAGGTGGTTGAGGCACCATCCCTGCAAGTATTTAAAGGACATGTGGACGAGGCTCTTAGGGACATGGTTTAGTGGTGGACTTAGCAGTGTTAGGTCAACGGTTGGACTTGATGATCTTAAAAGTCTTTTCCAACCTAAACGATTCTATGATCTTTAATTTGACATAGGGGAGATTTCTGCCTATGCCAGTTTCATGCTAATGAGTGAGATTCTGTGATCTCTTCCTGTAAGAGAAGATTTCTGAGCTGTCAGAACTCAGCAGAAATCTTCCAGAAGCACCCGTGGTCCCAGTCAGGCATTCCCAGTATTGAGTCGATTTAGATAGGTTGGATATTCAGTCTTCAGATTCAATATCCTTGAATCCATTTGTCTTTGAGACGCTTGTGCCTGAGAATAGATAAAATTTTTTATGCCTCTCAGTCTGCCTTAAAAAAGGGGAAGCCTCTTCTTTGCAGCCCTGGTCACCTCGATCTCTTCTTCCACATCTGATGAAGAGTTAGAACAGATGCTCTGTTCCGATTGTGCAACAGTGAGGATTATTTGGCTTCGGGGAGGCCATTCCTGAAAAATGCGCCCTTCTCTCATCTAGGATAATGATGTGTTTTAGCATGAGAAGGGATTTGTTTGTTATCCCAGGGTTTGTGAGCTTTTGTGACTTAACTTTTAATGCTTAAATGAAAAGGGACTTGATTTCTTTGTTTTCTACTCCTACCTTTAGCTTTAACAAAAAAAAAAAAATCTCCTATTCAGAGCGACTGTGTAGGTCAGTCAGGAGCAAGCTCTACTGTATGAAGAGAGAGACTTCGACAAGTCATTATTCAGAGTGCAGAAAACAACATTTCCAGCTTTTAGTTGTGGCTTTTCAGGAACTGTCTCCTCTTTCTAATTGTTGAAACCACTGTTGATACAGATCCATAGTCTCTTGATACGGATCCACACAGTCTCTCTAGCCTACTCTCTGTTTTGGATGCGTAAGGATGCGTTTGAAGCTAGTGGGTATAGAAAGATGTGGTGGTGGTGGTAGCACATGTATTTGCTAAATATTACTGACAATTGTATGTATGTACAGATTCTTCATTCTTTTTATGAAGAAATAAACAGGGTTCTTAAGCTTATATTTATGCTGACTGTTAGTTTGTCTTTTTTTCTTATTAGGAAATGAAGAAAGAAATTACAGCCTTCAGTTATGCTCAGTGATATTTGATTTCAGCATACTTGACTTCTACTCTAATGTTTTCTTTTCATTGCATGCTGTTACCTGTGCATAATTCAATAAAGATTACTTCTACATATATATTTATACATACATTAAACAAATACACCTTGAAATTTAAGAAAGCTGAAATAAAGTCCTTTAACTGCTTTTATTTTATATTTTTCTCCTATATATATATTTTTTTATGTGACATACTGCTGTGATTGCCTTTGGAATGCTGCAGATACGAACATCTCCCAGATAATTTCAGTACCTCTCTTTAAAAGAAAACAATTGAAAACTTGATACACTTTTATCATCGTTTTCCAGCTTGTGGCAATACATTTTTCTAAAGTAGCTTGTGGTGCTGTACAGTCAATTGCATATTACATAAAGGTTTTAAACCAAATCTCATTTTGGTATATGGAAAGTAAATCCTTTAGAAACCTCTTAATGCAGTTCAGAGGTAATTTTTTTTAATTACCTGATAGCACCTCAAGTGGATTTCATAGAATTAACAACCTAAAGAAAGTATGTAGGAGAAACACTCTTTCCACAAACATAAGAACTTTTGCTATGGCATATGTTTGCCTGTCAGAAAAACCTAACTTGAAACAAAGCAAGATGTACTGCTGTAACTTTCTAAGGTAAAGTTGGGTCTTGCTTGTAATAATGACAATCTTGATACCAGAGAATTGCATTTTAATATAAATTCTTAGTTGCAGGTCAGGTGGCTTGTAGTTGAATTAAATTGTAAATAGTTTTCTAGTTACCTGGGGAGAATTACATCTGTTTATTACATAAAAGTGAATATATTGTTACTGATAAGTATATTTAAGTAAAAGCAAAGCAATACCCCATTTTGAAGATGTATGCCTCTTCAAACCAGCAGAGAAAATGTTTCTGTTAATTTGACAGCTATTTTTCAAAAAATTAAGGCTAGGCAAAGTGTAAGTTTATGAGAATAAAAGTTTATATCAGTTGTGATAGAGTATGTGGCATGATACATTGCTGTTATGTCACCTCACACACACAACGTCTGGTGATGCTGAATGCCTAACTGTGCAATCCCTCTGTTCTTAGTTTCTTACGTATGTTTTAGTTTCCTTTGTTTGTTTCTTTCTAGTGTGTTTGTGCAAACATCTGTGTACTATGCAGAATTTTTTCTTTTATCTGTATTGTTTGGATGGGTATTAATAAAAAATGAATCACCTTTTTGGGTTTTTTTGTCTGCTCTATTTTAAGCACAGAATAATTTTGATCATTAACAATCTTACACTTAAAAAACAGCATGAGCCTTAAGACTTTAAAATAAGAACTGTCCATGAGCTAGGTGTAGCTAGCTACACCCCACTCTAGGTGTATTGCTTATGTGGCCAAGGCAAGCACAGGAGGATGAAAAATTATATTGAAAATTTACATTTTAATGTAATGTATTACATTGGAAAGGTAATAAAGGAATTAACCTAAGTTTTCCTCAACTTGATCTCCACCTTGACTGCTGTCAGCGATTTTCGATGGGACTGTGGGGGTGGTTTGCTGACCACGTTCCCCAAGATGACTGTTTGAAAAACTGAACAGGAGTGGCAGTGTGGAAATGAGGAAGCAGAAACATTCCTGCAATCAAAACTTTTGCTTTTCAAAGCTTTGACCAAACTCTTTCCTGGCAGTAGTCTCGACAGGATACTGTACCTATACAGTTTTTTAAAAAAATTGTAGCTGTGTGTATCTTGAGCTTCCATGACCAATTGTTAACGGTTCCCACGAGGCACACCTGTATTTTTCTTCCTCGGGGAAACAATCGTATTCTAGTGTCTGAACCAAAATGGCAAGCAGCGATCAAAGAAATAGTATGTAGAAACGCAACGTTTTTGACAAGTAGGCAGCGGGAGTCAAAACTAAATATTGCCTCAACAGCTAGGTTATGTACTAAAGGAAAAGGTCCCCGTTCTCCAAGTTCCGTAACTAAACAAAAAAAAAAAGGGGGGGTGGTGGTGTGGGAGTTTTCCCCTCAGAGCCGTCACTTTGTGCTCATTCGCCCCTGGTTTGGGGCTCTGGACCCTGCGGCCATGTCCTCCCTCAGCGACAGCTCAGGGCGCCTGAGAGAAACTCGGGGCTGGCGTCGGAAAAACCCCTCACGGGGCCAGAGACGACGCTGTCTCTAAAAGCCGTCTGGGTGCGTGGCGGGAGGGTCTAGCGCGGAGCCGAAGTTTGGCGGCGAAGGAGCGGGCTGTGAGGGCGCCCCTGCCACCCGAGAACTGCCGCCTGCGCAACCGCTGCGCGCCGGCACCTCGCCGGGCCGAAGGGCGAGGAGAGGCCGGCGGCCACCGGCCTGCGGCGCCAAGGCAGTCCCCCGCCGCTGCCTCGGCGGGGCCGGGCCGCCCTCCGGCTGCTGTCCACCGCCTGACGGGCGGGGCGGCGGCGGCGGAGCGGCTCCGCCCCCGCTCCCTGCCAGGGAGGCTGAGGCACCGGCCGCCGCTGCCCGGCCTCCCCGCGCACCCGCCCCGGGGCAGCGAGGCGCCGGGAGGATGCGAGTGGGCGCTGCGGGCGGCGGCGAGGCGAGGGCCCGGGCGGCCGGCGGCCTTGGGAGTTCCCGGCTCACCCGCCGCCCCCCCGCCCCAAAAGAAGTGCAGTAGTTTGTGAAACGCAAGATGGCGGCGCGGCCGTGAGCGAAGGCGGCAGGCGGGCAGGCGGGCGGCGCGGGCTGAGGGGGCGAGGCGGAGCGGCGCCGTCAGGTAGGGGCTCGCGTCTCCCGCCGCCGCTGGCGCGGGCGGAGAGGGGGCTCTCGGCGCCGGGAGGCGGGAAGGCGACCCCCACCGGGGAGGCGTGCCCCCCGCACGCCTCCGCTTCCCCCCCGGGGAGCGGGCCAGGTGCTCTCCCGGCGGCGACGGGGCAGCGCCAGCGCGCCCGTCGCCCCGTGCCTCCCCGGGGCAAGGGCGGCTCCTGGCCGGCGGGGGCGGGCGGGCCGAGCCGGGCCCGGCGGGGGCGGCCGCCCAGCTGCCGCCCGCGGGGTGGGTGCGGTGGGCCGGCCGCGCCCCGCCCGCCTCCCTATTGTCTGGCGGCGGCGTGTGAGCGGCCGGCGCTGTCCCCGCGGCCGGGGGGCATCGCCTGCCGGGGGCGGCGGGCTTCGGGCTGCCTGGGGGAGGCAGGGCGGGGGGGAGCCGGGGCGTCACTTCGAAGCGGACTGCAGCGTGCCCCCCCTCCCCTGGCCCGCAGGGGGGCTGAACCCCTCCGAGTCCGAGGACGATCTCCTCTCCCCGTTCCTTCCTCCTCCGCCCTGCGCCAGCGGTGAAGCCGGGAGCCGGGGCGTGGCTTTGCTCGCCACAGGGCGGAGGAAGACCCGTCTGACTCCTCCGTCGGAAGGAAGGGAGAGTCAAGAAGTTCAGTCCCGGTGCGCCCGGAGGAGCTGGCGAGTTCCCGTCCGCTGCCACCGGGCTGCCCGCGCTGGCGCTCGGGCTGACGGACTGACGGACGGACGGACGGACGGACAGACTGACAGCAGCCGACGAGCCATGAAGTTCTGGCTCCGGAGTTGTCTCGCATCCCGTGGCGTTGCAGAGTGGGGGCGAGCGTGGAGGAACAGTACGGTGTATGTGCAGGCAAAGTTGGGGAAGGTGTCTGGTTTACTCTTCCGGGGGTGTCTGGGTTTTGGGGTGCGCTCTGATGCTCGGCTCTCCCCTAGATCAGGATGTGCAGCACTGGAGATCAACACCGAGTTCAATAAACCACGTAATGGAGGCAGTTCTGGATCTCTACAAGGGCTCAGAGTATCTGCAGTAGTGAACGCTGTCTGGTAGGTACTTGTGCTTTATTTCTGAGCTGCTTGGACTTTGTGGAAGGTTAAATAGTTAACAGAAGGATGGAGAAGTTTACTTTGCACAAAGCGTCGTCATGTAAAACAGCGAAGGCTGAGATGTCTCTTGGTCTGCAAGCTGGAGTAGGTGCCACTTGTTTTTGAAATAGAGATGTACAGAGGGCATGCTGGGGATGTCAGAGTGCGTATGAACATTACGTAAATAAAAAGTGGATTTTGTTACGAAACTTGTAACGTGAAAACAAATATTCCATTAAATATAGGAACAAGAGGGGAATTTTAAAAGCTGTGCTGTTGGTTTTGACCAGCAGTCTGGTTTTTGCTTGGTTTTGCTTAGAAGGCTTTCACACAAAAAAAAGAAAGCTTCTGCTTAAAGAAACCCTGTTTAAAACAACCTGCATGATGCAAACTATAGGACTGCCCTGAATTACGACCTGTTTGAGCGAGCACGCATCGTTCAGAAAACCGTTTTGTTGCTGTCTTTAAATATTGCCAGCAAGGCAGTCTGTTTCACTTGTGTTGCTAAATGAATTCCCCTAAGCCCATGAGAAGCAGATGCCATTTTTTGTAACTGAAATTATTTGCTTTTAACTTAAGGCTAGTGGCTCTTGTATCTTTGCTAGACTGAAGAGCCTTCTGCTATCACATTTGGGTAATGTGTGTGTATGCTACGATTGTCCCCAAACTTGTCTTTGTAAACGAGTGGTTTGAGGTAGAGCTTTTCCTTGTGAGGCATACTTTTGTACTCTCTTAATGTTTCTTATGACTCTCTTCTGGATTATGTCCTCTCTTGCAACACCCTTGATGACCTGTGCGTGCTTTAGCTGGATCCAGTGTCCTGGTGTCCAGCCTTAATTGCTGTCATTTGTCACTGTTGGTTATTATTGGAATAGACGATATTTATCACTGCCTACTGATCTATCATTGGAGACTGTTACAGCCGTGTATTGAACAGTTCTGCCGTTTGTAGATTCTCAGTACTGAAGAATTTCTATCAACTAATGGACTTGGTACTATTGATAGGATTCATTTTGTTCCTAATGTACCGGCAGGACTGTTTCTTGCGTCTTTTGCTTCACTGAGCAGTCTATAGCATTTCACTTAAGCTTATTGCTCTCCTTGGGCTTTCCCCCTGTTTTTTTCCCCTCATTTCTCTAGATGTAGTGTGAGGGAAGGGGTTAAATTTCGGTTAACGTTTTCATCCAGCTGTGATTAACACTGGTGACCCTTTTGTTCAGATGTGACTTTAGAAGAGTCTTATTTAAAAAGTGGTCATATAGCTTTGAAGTCAGATTCCTTCCTCAAGTTTGAGTTCAGGATTTTTTCCAGCTTTATGGAACTGGAACTTTTAAAGCACCAAGTACATATAAAGGGGGTTTAATTCTGTTTGCACGTAATAAAATGTAACCAAGGCACAATCACTTGTAGCTAAGCTATGGCTAATCTTTATTTGGGCGATCAGTTTCTCTTTACCTGTCAAGCTGAGATGTAGTCAAGAATTACACGGTGTCAAATTCAGTATTTTTATGGTTTCCAATTTTTAGAAATCCTGAGTCTGCTGCAAAATTCACAAAATGATCTTTTCAGTGTCTCTTTATTAAATTAAAGTCCTGTGTGATAACAGTTTTTGGGATCATGGGGCGGGGGAAGGTTCTGAACATTTTTAGCTGAGTGCATGGACGCGTTGTTCTCTTCTGTGTATTAATGGTCAATATTGCCTCTCCTTGTGCTTTAGTTGAGGGGTCACTGATCCGTAAATGCCCAAGATGGTTTGCCTCTGAGTTGTCAGTGACTTGTAAACAAGTGATGCAATTTTCAGTATAGTA
Source organism: Gavia stellata (assembly GCF_030936135.1). Lineage (NCBI taxonomy): Eukaryota > Metazoa > Chordata > Aves > Gaviiformes > Gaviidae > Gavia > Gavia stellata. Next base: position 13,606,618 of record NC_082596.1, read on the forward strand.
CCATTTCCCCTTTTTCTTTTGTTTACTTGCTATTTCCTAAATAGGCAGCAATATTGATCTTGGTGTTCTACTCATGTATCTCCCCACTACGTGTCAGTAGCATCACTTTCGTTGAATATATATCTATAAGAATATGTTTCTCTGTTATTATTTAAGTTTCTAATATTGTCAAATTAGGCATTAAAGCAGCTTCTTTCTTCAAGGTCTTAAAGCGATGTGATTACTTATGTTTTCAGCAGCATCATCATTATTATTCATTCCAATTTACTGTCTTTATTGCAATTCATCTTCTTTCTTTTTTCTCTCTCTCTTTTTTTAACTTTTTGTGGCTAGTTCAGGACCTTCCCAAATACTCAAACCACTTTGCTGCATAAACAGTTGTTTCTTTTTCTGTGGAGGTGGAAGCCACCAAAAATTACACATTTCCTTATCCTGTACCAGCCAGATGGCATTTCATAATTCACTGCCTTGCATCACTTTAACTGATGGTTCATTCCGAGTTCTGTTGTCTTTCTGTCAAGGAACTGGAAGGAACTTCAGAAGGTCCACTCATGTCTTTTTCTTATCCTTTAGAGTTCAGTGAACTGTAACATATTTCATAAAACAGTGTCTCTCCTGCCAATGGTTCTTTTCTAACCACCTTCACAAATTAGCCAAATTGAGCAAAAGTTTGCTGTTGTCACTTGTGGGAAGATGTGTACCACTCTTCTTGAAGTCATAGTAAACGTTGAAGTTCAACAGAATTTAATGAAAAAGAGTATGATCTAAAGGGGCAACAACTGGAGTGTAGAGTACATTTATTATACCATTAACATTACAAAAGTGCAGTATCGTGCAAAAGCACAGAAGCTAGGAAGATTGCTGACGACTGAAAGAGGAACGGATATGACTTGATGGGAGAATCTTTAGCAAAAATGGTAAAGAACTTTGAATGTGTTACTTTTTGCACTCATGAAATGATGTCAAAGATGGCAAAGAACTTAATGTTGCAAACATCCTTTAGCAGTGTGACATCTGATTGTGCCTAACAGGTCTAAAGGAGCTCAATATATTCTGCTTCCAAAGAACAGGCTTCAAATTGTGTTCGGAGCCATTTAAGAAAATGAGTTTGGTACTTTAGGTTCACTCTGTGCAACTTGGCCTTCCCCAGTGGCGTTCTGCGGTGTGCTGCTCACCTTCCTTATCCATTGGTCTCACTAGGAGTTGAAGAAATTTAACGTGCTGCTAGGCGAGTCACAGTTTGAAGTCGTTGCTCAAGCACGCCTTGAAGGCTGGCAGTTTTGTTTAAACAGTGGGCAGACAGAACTGTGTAATGAGGCATGCGTAACGCCAGCCCTCGCTGTTTGGCAAAGCCAGCATTGTTCTGTGAGCGCCAAATTCACCCCACCAGACAGAAGGACAGAAATGAGCTTTTGAACTTTGTAATGGTTATGGTAAAAGTTCCGCATGTTCAGCACTCTGAATCTTCAAAGCATCTTATGAACCACATATATTGGATGGGAAATAGCTGTTAGCTTACAATGAATACTGTGAATTGGGCAATCGTTTCATATAGGTTTAAGGCTTGAACCCTTGTTTATAGGTTGGGGGGGTGATTATTTTGACATTGTCTTACCTTACAAAGGTGCTAGGAACTTCATAGATGGAAATGCACGTTTGTATAGTCCGAGGCAGTCTTGGTAGAGAAGACCCTAAGCTTGGCTTTCCTAAAAATTGCAGTATATTAGCCTAAACAAAACATGGTACTAACGTGATTGCCTTCCTCCCTGTGTTATAAAGGAAAGACATGCTTTGTATGTCAAAATGTCATTGATTTTAAAACTCTCACTGGCTCTGTGCATGGGTGTAAGGCTCTGTTTTGGTAATTAGGTCAAAATGAGATCTAGGAATGTTGTACGTCTTAAAAAGAGTAAAGGGGACACAATGGGGAAGGCATCATGAAAGAGCAATTATTACTACCTGGGCTGTAGAAGACTGGTAGTTAAACCTCAGTTACAGCTGTGTGCTTCTTCAAGAAGTCCGGATTCCTAGTTAATCTTTAGAATACTTTCCAAGTAGAAAAATGCTGCCTTTTTATACATAGGTCAGCTGCCTTCAGCAGCATCAGTTGGGCCTGAGGGTGCTCTGCAAATCAGAGTTGTATCAGGAGTAGTTAGGCACTTGGCAGCAGTTGCCAGGTGAGCTAGATGGAGCAAGTGTGAAGAGTTGGGCCTTTCTGTTTCTCAGTAGGATTCCCAGCAAGGTGAAACACATCTGTAGCTTCGGTGGAAATTTTGCAGCATTCAGCTCTGTGCAATGTCCAGCCTTGTTTGCAATGTTGAGTACTTACAGCTCTCTCCTCCAAACTTCTCAGTGGGGATCTGGACTGACAAAAGGTTCACCATACCTGGAGCATCACATGAGTTCATTTTTTTTGCGCATGGATCAGTCGGAGGAATTGGTGCCCATACAAGATCGCTGCTGGCATTGTAGGTATCTGTTTAAATATGATGCAAACCCACACAACTTCACTCCTTCTATCTTATGAGTGTTTTTCAAATCTGACTTCTTAATACATTTTACTTCAATTTGTTGGAGAAGTTTGTGGGTGAGTAGAGAACTATTTTTTTTAATTTCATTAAAAGAAATAATTTAAGATGGAAGGAGACTTTTTTTTGTGAAATGATCACAACTTTGGGTGTTTTATCTTACAGTCCACAAACACTCATTTTAAATCTGATTCTTGAGAAGTAGCTGTTTGTTTAGTTTTTTTTTTAATTCTCTAGTTCTTTGGTTCCACCAGGGGAAAAATAAGGCTTTGTTAATATCCACTGTTTGTTTCTTTTGGTGAAAGGAGGGAAGAGGTGAGAAAAAAGAGTAATATTGAAGTGAAGTAAGTTTACTCTTTCCACACATGGTAAAGAAATAGTCATATGCACATATCCTTAGAAATATATATATTAATCATTGTATATATTGTTCGGAGAGGGAGAAGTTTTACGTTACTGAATACACTGAAATTTTACTTCAGAATCCTTTGCTTTGAAAGGTTTCCAGTATATTAATATTTGCATGGATGATGATAGTGCAAACGCTGTACCCTGTGGTCACGCATGCTTACTGACAAAGAGCAAGCAATACTTTTACTGCAGTTTAGGCCAGATGCATACGGGCACGAGCTAGTTCTAAGGGCAGAATTTGCAGATATTATGTTCCTTTATATGAGTGAATATCCTGTTTCTGGATGTAATCGTCATGAAGTTACTATCTGTGAATTACTGAACAGGAGCCCTCTTCCTTACCAGGCAACGTTTAAGTCCACATGCTGCAGAGAGCTGACTCTCAGGAGAGACAGGCTGTGGGTGAGAGCTTGGTGGAGGGTTGGGACGGAAGATTGCTTTGCACCAGAGCAGCTTCTCTGCGCTACTTTGTGTGGAAAGATTCAGTCATTTCCACCCAAAGCAATGAAATAAAAAGCTCAGTCAGCCATTTCATCTTGAGATACCCCGCCCTCCAAAACAAACGATAAAAAGAAAATGTAGGGTTTGGCCCATGCATATCCCAGGGATTTCCACTGATTAAGTTGATGCTTGTAATTAGGATCTAGTCAGGCCATGTTTTGCAAAATATAAGTATCTTTTTTTAATTTCAGTAGAGGAAATCACAAAATTTGTATAGTCCCTTTGATATTTTATTTAACTCAGTAACTGCTTGGGAAGGAAAGAGTCTGTTTAGTTTACCTTTGTCCTAGATTCAGTTTTAATATCTAATGTTTAAATGAAGGGGGGTTGATCTTTATTCTTAATGATTCATGCTGCCTCAAAGCACAGTGGTTTCTAGTTGTGTGCTGCCTTTCCCACTGGGGGATGCAAACAAAAGAACAATAATTTCAGACTCCTCCTTCAGTTTCCAAGAGAACCTTAGCTGCTCAGGGATAGCTTTGAATTTTAAAAGCATTTTTCTTCCAAATTATGTATTGATTGCACACAAAATAGCAGTGCTGTAATATGCAATTTAAAACAAATGCATGATGGTGCTCATTTGATTTTAATGCTGCTTTTTCCAGCAGAAAAACAAAAAGTGGATTCTTTTCCCATAAACTGGTCTTGCAAAATCCTTACAAACATTTATTAGTCTAGACACAAAATATTCTCACCCGGCCTCAGCTTGATGATGGCAAAAAAAATAAAAAAGCAAGCTAATATTGTACTTGGCTGTCAAAAAAGGGAAAGAAAGGGGGGGGGGAAGCTTGCCCCAGGCTAGTGAACCAGTAACATTTTGCTGGGGCTGCCTACAACAACAGATGCATCTTATTCCCATGGGGTTTCCAGGCCTGCCTATTCTCTTATGCTAAACTTGGACACTCTCATAAACATTCTCTTGGAGTACCACACCCCAGTCATATCCTGGGCTCTTCTAATTTGGTTGATTTAATAATGACATGTTCGTCTTGCCTCTCGTAACCAATCTTTGTATTCCCCTATCTCCCCCCAGATATCATTTAACTAATGCATTAATTCAAAAACAATCCTAATATAAATATAAACTGGAATAATGGATAGAAATCAGAATGGTTTAAAATAGATGATTTAATCACAGTTTAAATCTGCATGTAGGAAATCTTGATTTAAATAATTTCTTCTAATCTTGATTTGCATTTGTGCCTTTGATAACTTTCATAAATGGCAGTTGATTCTCATTGCTTGATATTGTGGTAGTTTGCAGAGTTTTGTAAAGGGATAAATTATATCAGCAAGTGTCTATTTTATGAGTCCTTTATCTCAACATATTAATGTTTAGAATTAATTTTTACTTTTTGTCATTTCTTAGAAAACAGTGAATTACCCATATCTTGTTTTTCAGATAATGATTAGTTCCTGTTATTCCCAATTTATGTCAAACTGCATTTGGTTGGAAATCAAAATTTTAAAATTCCTCTAAACAGCATAACATGTCTGTATTATTAATTAAACTACTGTAAATATGTAGAATATCTAAGAATACATTTATTCAAGCATGACTGTATTTTTTTTTAAACCTACAGATTAATGAGACAAAATATGATACTTTTTTATACTTACTAGATTAAATTATTGTTTCTGTGATGACATATCCATGTCTGTTAAGATTTTTAGCGCTGGCAGAGCTCATGCTCAAACTTGAATTGGAGATCTTACTTAGAAAATAACCTGTTCTGCTTTTTCAACTTTGAGGCAGGACACTTCTGTCATTCAGGAAATAATTCGTATCTTCACTCAGTGCAGATGTCTACACAGTGAATGTCTGCCTATAAGGTTAGTCATTGACTGCCACTAATTCAGTGTTGTCACTAAGAATTTCCAACTTAGTTAACGGAGACAACTTGCTTCTAAAAAAAAAATTATATGAGCTAAAACTGTCTGTTTCAATACTGATTTTTTTTCTCAGTGCTTTTACCCCATTAATCAAAACTTACCTGTTTACGGTTAGAACAGTACTTCAGGCAGTCATCGGTGCTCTTAATGAGGATGACTGGTTTAATGTTGGTAAATTAGATAGGTGTTACTCATATGAGGGAACGTGTTCAGTGTGTTCTTGAAACATTAATGTAAATTAACAAAGCATTCTGACTAAAACTGATTTTGATTTTCCTACTGTAAATAATAGGAGGTTTAAACATAATACTGATTCTTCTCTTTCTTTCCCCCCAAATTCTGATACTATCCTGTTTTGTGCCATGTAATTTTTTTAGGCTTCTTAAATGTGTTTTTTATCAACACATACAGTATTTTTTAATAAAAAATTCTACTGCCCATTCTCATTTAAATCAGTGAGATTATGATTTTGACTCTAGGATGTTTATGCAGCTTTAAACTACCTATATATTTTAAAACAGAACTAATCCGATTTTTTGTTCAATGCAAAAAAGAAGAAAGCAGCCCCACGGTTATTCATTTTAAGCACAGTGTTTTAGTTAACTACATACTTACCCCTTAAATCCTGTTGTGCCAATTTTCCACCATTATACGAGTATGTGAGAGACAAAAAGTGAAACTGGGTAGTCAGTTTTTGGTAATCCTCTCTCCTACTTCCCTGCCAGGACTGAACATTGGAGGTTTGTGTTTCTCCTGTGAGAGTTGCTGACATGACAGGCAGCTCCAGCAGAACAGGGCAAAAGGTGCAGCCTCCGGGTTGCCTCCAAACTGGGGGTTGTCCTTTCGAGCAGGGCTCTGAGCAGTTAGGAGAGGGGTCATGTGCCTGGTGGAAAGTAAGTCATGGAGGTGAGGTTCACAGTCCAAGTTTGGGGCATCAGCCTGGATAATGGTGGAGCAGGGAACCAGTCTGGTGAAAGACTTGATGGTTCTTGCTGGGTTACTTTGCTGCTGCATCGAAGGCCTTCATTCAGGTGAGCGGGGAGCAGTGTGGGATGGCATCAGGCTGTTGCTGGGCTCCTAGTCCGGCAGTGCTTTTAAAGTAGAACATGTTAAAACATGATAACTGCAAACTTCCTGCTGCCTGTGCCATGGGCTGAGGTACTTGTTCTGGTCTGCTGACTCTTTAAGACCTTTCATTACTTCATGGTAACTTGAGTACACAGTCATCTCTCTGACTTCCACAGGTGACCATACTTCAAGATTCAGCTTTTTATTCTGCATGTTATACTTGGAAGGCTCTGTGGACCCCTATCTTTTACCTTTTTTGTCACTGGGCTGATTGGCAGTAAACAATGTTTATCCCCTCTGTGAATGCATGATGGTGGGGGGGAAAGAGGGAATGAGTCTTTGTCACACACAGAATAAGACATTATCTCCCACAGAAATCAGCGGGAGCATCTAAGTAGTACAGTACAGTACTCAGCAGGGGGGTGGAGTCAGGTCACTGTTGCAAATAAAAATGCTTTGCTTTTCACAAAGGTTAACTTGGTACACAGTGGTATTTTACTAGATAGTTGAGACCGGCAGAGAGTGTTTATGCAGGCAGCTTGGGCTGCCCTCCTTCCTTTTAGTTATAAACTGAAACATCGCAAAATCCTGGGGAGAAAAATTAGAGTAGAAGGGACTTCTGGAGATCATCTAGTCCATCCTCCTGCTCAAAGCAAAATTAACTGTGAAGGTAGGTAGGATTGTTCAGGGTCTTACCAAGTTTTGAAAACTTCCAAGGATGGAAATTCCTTAAAAGTTCCCAGCAGATCTCCACAACCTCTCCCGACAACTGGTTACAGTTCCTCACCAACGCAGAGATGCTGTTACTCTACCATCACCATTTCCCTAAAGTGATGTTCATCTGTAGCAGACCACGAGTATGTTGGTGTTGCAGTGAGAGGTAGGTAAACCTGAGCTAGCTTGACAGTCTCCCAGCTGGTCCTGGCAGTAATTTAGTGCTGCAGTGGGAATACTTGCACTTAATGGCAGTGATCAAGTACCCTGAATATGGAGAGGGAAACTTAAGTGTTGTATTTGAATTGTGAAGTTGCTGCTGCATGACCAGCATTGGTTGGATCAGGTCAGAGGATAACATCCTGAAGCAATTCTATAAGATCATCTGTGCTTGCAAGCATTAACACAAATTTTTTCTGCATCTCTCCAGTATGGAGGAGTCTGTCAGTAGGGATGAGGTGAATTCTTGCTTTTGTCTGTCCTTAATTTACGTGATTCAGCTTACAATTGTAAAGGTATTACATGACACTGGAAGTATTCTGGAGCCACATTAAAAAAACCTTCTAAAATACCAGCTCTGAAGTCACATTTTTTTACTTTCTAAGTGGAGAACCAAATCATGTGGCAAAGAAAATAAAAGACTCTATGCACTCTGTGCTCCTTGACCTTCTCACAAAGTGGTAGCAGACCTAAGAGGCTGGAGGAGGCTTTAAGGAGGGCAGGGGGTGGGAAGCAGGTGGGTCTGGGACCTGCAGAAGGGGTTCTGAGGAAGCACGTGTGAGCAAAAGCCCACAGTGGCCTAAGTGATGATGAGGCTCTGAAGAGTAGTTGCAGCCTTGATAATGTGCCTTAAAGTCTTCACCTTGACATGGGCTAACCTAGGTCCATGCAACGTAATTTTTTTTTTTTGCTTTTCAAGTGACACTCCAAGTCCTTGCTTTTTCCTCATTCATAAAACTCTGGCTCATACAAACACTGGGTTTATACATTTATTTCAAGTATTTTGGGATCCTTTACAAGTTACTTAAATTATGGGTCTGTATCCTGGTGTATGCAAGTCTGTGTGTACGTGTGGAGCATGTAGCAGTGCATATTATTGTCACCTGGTGAGTCCATTGTAAGTCCTTGTTTTCAGTTTGATTGTTGAAATGAGAATTTCTCACACATTGTTTCTGTTTGGAGGCTGATTTTGCTCTCTGTTCATTGAGTTTTGGGGAAACATTCAGCTGGTTCAAGAGCAAAATTAACAGAGTGAGGAGGGAAGCAAGCAGGGGAAGAGAGGCAATCTCAGTCTAAAAGCCGTATTATCTTTCTTTTTCTGAACAGTTCTGTGCCTCAGGGATTTGACATAGGAACTTGAAATTTGGCAAGAATCTAGCCTGGAGATCTGAGAAATGCATTCCGCTATTAAAAAAAAAATATTGGCAGAATCGTGAGTCGTAATGTGTCACCACCTTTTTATATCCAAGGTAGAATTTGCAGCATGTTTTGTTACCTGCTCTTGATCATGCATGACTGTCAGGCACACTTGCAGGGTGCTTTAAACCACGTGTATTAAATGGATTCTCCTCCTCTGTCTATCCAGGTTATTGTATTGTCATGCATCAGTGTAGTCCTTAAGCTGCTGCTGCTGCTGCTTGTGCTCCTGCAAATGCCACTGGCCTAGCAGGAGGTATAAAAGCGTTGGGAGCTGGTAAGCCCTGAGACCTAGTCCCACTTGTTTGAGGGTAGAGAGCTCCCAAGACTGTTAATTGCTGTTGAGAAGGTATCATTTTGCTATGGTGACAAGCAAATATTAAAGCAGATAGCAGCCGATTTGAAATCTGGTTTCCAGTGTGATGAGGGAGCGTACAATTAGTTGCAAGCAGTGGAGGAGGGGGGGAGGAGAGGGAGACAATCTGTGCTGAGCTGTGTCACCTTTAAAAGCGGGGGTTCCCGTATAGCACGAGGGATGATTAGAGAATGAGTCGGGCTATCTAGCAAAGGAGACCATCTGTAGGACTGCTGCTTTGGTCCCTGAAGAAGCTGAAAGGTGTCTGGGGACACAAACTCCGGGAAGTGAAAGGAGGGTCTTGTACTTCCAGCACTAGACTAGAGCCTGGGAAAACGAAGGTCTAGAAATTTTTTGCCTGGGAAAAAAAATGCAGATTCAAGTCAAAAGGAACATTTTGTGAAATCATGTCTGTGCCAGGTTGTTTCATTTTAAAGAAGGAAATCCCAGGAGAATAAAACCTTTTGTTTTGATGTTTTAAGGAGAAACTTTTTTGATAAACAATTTTTAAAATTAATAATTTTTTACTGTTCTATTTTTTAAAAAGCCAATATGAAGCATTTTGGGGGTTGAATTAAATGTTTGTTCAACCCAAAACACATTTAAAAATCTTGCTAGGTCTATAATTTATTTCTTCCTCTTTTCCTTTTTCTATGTAACAGCACAGCAAGCAAAACAAAGCAGAGCTGTAACTACGCAAAAAAAGTATCCCTAACTCTGCTGCCATTTTACTGGGTATGATAAGCATTTACATAAGTCTGATACTCACTTTCAAGAATAATCATGCAGAGATGTCTGATGTTAAAAGTACTGAGTGCTCACAATTTGAATTGAACACTTTAGAGGTCAAAAAAAAAAAGACCTGCCTATGTGAGGTTTAGCTGCTGAGGTGACCAGATCATGTAGAAACTACATGTTTATGTGACTGAGGAGCAGAGACATGCACCATATATGTTAAAGGTACTTCTTTGTCAGTGCACCTGTGATGGTTAAGTACTTGTCATGTTTGATCAGTAGCTTCTATATGATCAGACATAAAATCTGGTTATGGCTTCATGTGTCAAAACCAGTGGCACAAGTTACTGTGCTCGCTGTAGAGGTAGATGGGGGATATTTTGTAATAGAGAAGGATAATCTAGGTCATTTAGTGGTCACTTCTGGCCTGAAATTCTGAAGTTTACTTTGAACATGTTCATAACCCATTAAAACCAGTGGGGATAGGAGGTAACCAAGAAGGTCTAGTCACGTGCCCTGTGGCAGGCTCCTTTCAGCCTCTGCTGGGTTTCGTGTCGGGTTCCTGGTCCTCCAAGCCCAGGTCAGGCTTTGGCATACCCTGAAGCTCTGTGCGGGCAGGCAGTACAGTAGCTGTTGGTACATGCCTCCCTCATTACAAATTGTAATGCGGCAAGGACCCTAAGCATATCCTTATCTTTGTAGCACACGTGAAGTCCTGCTGAAAACAATTTGACAAGTTTCACTCCCGTGTTGAATTAGAACCAGACCTCATTTTAAAATGGGAATCAAATGTGAATATTGCAGAGTTTAGATAGAGATTTAGCTTTATTTTGGAGTCATAAGCAGTAATGCCCTCTGAACTTTGCAGATAATGAACAACTGAAGAAAATGGCACTATAAAACAAAGTCATTCACTCTTCTTGCTGAGAGGCAGCACAGATCAGGGCAGATTAGCCTATACTGAGCTCTGTGCAGAATAGTTTTTGACATGGATACATCTACTCTGAATAAATGGTAATAGTTAAAAGGAGGTGAAACAAAGGATCGACAATTGCATATTGTCTTGGATTAATCAGAAGCTATAAGAAGACAATGTTTTCTGTGTTGAGAGAGACCATAGGCAATTTGTAATCTAGGTGATTTTAAAAGTTAGAAGGAGTTTCTATTGCTTCATCTTCTCCTGAGCCACCCTGTTTGTGCATATTCTTAAAATCACATTATATGGGTTTGGATTTTTTGTTGGCACGCTTTTCCTGCACACTGGATGGAAATGTCATACAGCAAGCAGGGAGAAATTACTTTTCATAAGGCATAAACCTGAACACACAGTGAACACTTTCTGTATTCTCATTTATTTTCTTGCTGCATCAGCTACTCCTGTTTGGGGGAGGGAAGGAAGAGGTGGGTAAAAAATCTGTGCTAGAAACAGGTTCTTTTATGTGTGTCTTCTGCTGTCAACCCTTTGTCTTTTCCTTCTCAAACTATAATCAAAGGGGCAGAAGGTTTCTGCCTGCATTTAGAAAATATTTATATAAATCTTTATCCAAATCTGCTATAGAGACAACTTTAAATGTTGAATTCCACTCTGGAGAAGAAATCTGTCTTAATATATTAATTAATTGGGATTATTAACTGTTTATGGTCTGTTTCTGAAGAGTAGTGTCCTGAGCAATTGCCTGCTCAAAGATAAAATTTAAGATCCTGGACCTTCAAAAAAGTATGCCTGCACTTACTTTTTTATGTTCCAGGAAAAATGTCTGTTTCATCGGCTGGTTTTGCTAGGAATGTCAATTGTATGAAAATCTGAGGTAAAATTACAGAAGGGGATTGCAGTGATGAATGTCTTCAGAGATTAAGAGTGCAAGTAATTGAAAGTTTTTTTGCTCTAGATTCTTTCATTGAAAAATGCTGCTTTTGACATAAAGCAAACACCTGAAATATTTCATTACAAACCAAATGGCACAATATAATTTCAGTATTAACAGTGAGGGATAAAAATATAGTCCAGATAAAAATAGATAATCTTAAACATTATTAAGTCATGTATTTGACCCTAAAGTATTTAAGGTGCAAGCCAAAGCAATCTCTGAACCATTAGTGATGATGTTCAGGAATTCATGGAGGATGGGGAGAGGTCTCAGAGGACTTGAGACAGGCAAACATAGTACCTAGTCTTAAATGAGGGAGAGGCATGAGCAGAGGCAGAGAAAGAAAACACGTAGGGAATCACAGATTGGTTAATGGGATCTTCATTCCCAGGACAATACAGGAAGAATTTACTAAAAATCTGTCTGTAAGAACCTAGAGAGTTGTAACAACATTCTTAAAAGGGTGGATTGGTCAAAACTAGACTATGTCAAGCCAATCTGAGTTCATTTTTTGCTGGAGTAATTGGCCTACTGGAATGGGATGTTGCAAACCTCACTGAAGTCAAGATACATGACAAGGTCCCACATGGCATTCCTGTAAGCAGTACAGAGAGGTGTTTCAGAGGAACTGAAGTAGAAGGGTGGTGCATAATAGGTTTGATAAACTACTCGAGTGTGAGTTTTCATAATCCTCTGGTAAACTGAGAGAACATGTCAAACAGGGTGCTACAGATAGAATAATCCCATTAGCACCAAGGAGAAGGGAACAGAGGTTTCTGTGAAGTCTGTGGAGGAAAGAAGGCTGGGAAGGGTTGCAAGCATCTCACTTTGTTGAGATTTTAGTGAATGCTGTTGTAGCTCTTCATAGCCCTGAATTAATTAAACAGGGTTTTGAAATCACAACATCCTTTTCAAAAAATAAAAATAAAAAAATCTTACATAGCGTAGTCAGAAGAGCATAGATGCAGCTTTCTTTTTATGAGGCCTACTTGCATCAAAGAAGCGTGTTGCTCCGTTGGTAAACAGTGGAGGGATAGGATAAATCTGCCTGTGCACTGTGAGCGAAACTGAACCACAGCAAACAGATGTGATACAGAGATTTAGCTAAAAGGCTGCAGGTGATGCAATTGCACATGGACCTGTAGGCTTAGAGGCACTGTGAATGGTACTGGGTAAATGGGGGACTGGAGAAAAACACTTACTGATTTGTTGGATGGGTTTCCCATTTTATTCGTTATCTCCAGCCTTATCTTGAGCATGCTTCAGTACTGCGTGTCAAGTCAAATGTTGCTTTCAGTTGCACTCTATACCATCCCAGAAGGGGACACTCAGCAAGCCCATAAAGTCACTCAGGCTGCCCTGTGTATGGATCCTATGTGCTGCGCTAGGGATGAGGCACTGCAGAGTACTGCAGTCCCTTCTCAAACTGCAACTTCAGTCAGCAAAACTAGCTGTTAAGTAGCTTTTGCAAATGGGCATTTCTGGCATTTCTGACATTTTACTCAAGATCACAGAAAGATTAGGTAATACCACCCAGCTCTTCCCCAAGAGCATTGCTCAACATTGAGTCTTGGCAGTTGTCTTTCTTTTGTGAAGAGCCCACTAGTCCCACAGAGAAGCAATACAGTTAATAATGCTCTACCTCTCGCCCCTCAGGACACTGAGACAAATGGATCCATTTAGCTTTGCTTCATGGTTCTCTCACTGCAAAGATAAATGAGATGGCTTGCAATACGTACTTTGTATATACATTAAAATAAGTATCTTTTACACTTCTGTGCAGTTTTACAGACTGCCAGCATTAACTTGTGGAAGAAGAGTATCTTTCAACTCCAGTACTATTAAATAATTGTCATCCTGGAATGATGATTACCCAAGATTTATTGAGCATTGTCAGTGTCCTTAATGCCGTGTAACCGTATCCTGGGCATAAAAAGCCTATCAAGTCAGGCTGTGCACTTTGGCTGTAGGCACAGAAGCAGTGCAGGGGATGACTGTTAAAAACATTTGGGGAGGATTTTTACGAAAAAGTGAGGTGAGTCGTGCAGTTTCAAAAACACAGCTTATGAAGCAGCACCGGGTGGCAGCTATGGATGAACACTTTTGTCTTCTCCCTAAAGAAAAAATGAGAAGCTAAAAGTTATTTATCTTCTTCCTATCCACAGCCTCTGCCCTCCTATAATCAAAAAGAAAGAATCATGTTATTGTACGGTGAAAAATAGTATTTCTTTTCCCCTTTTCATTTCTTGTAACTGCCTTTCTTCCTTTTACACTGTTCTTTTTCCTTTAAGACTTTGTCGTGAACAAAGCTGGCCTTCTGTTTTTAACCTGTTACATGCTATTCCCTTTCTAAACCTTCTGAAACAGCTACTGATATTCCCTTGAACTTGAGCATGCCCCTGCTTTGGGAAGTACATGATGTTCCACGGTCTAAAAATTCATGTACCTGTGGGATTTCTGGTATGAGAAGGCAGTGTCTGATTTCATTTCAAGAAGAGAACTATTACAGGGTTTATAACCCTCTGCAGAAGTTTGTCCATCATTTCTAGCAGACTAGTTGTGGTCCCTGTGTCATAAAACTCACTCTAGTCGATGCTATTTAAGATTATATTTATTCTCTGAATTTCTGTAGGCCTCAAATTTATTTGGTGGTACTTTAGTTTTTCTTAGAAATGGACAAGGAATTCTGAACAGAAAATACGTAATTTTGTTTGGCTTCTGCTTGCTATATCAGTCTTTAATGTTTTTTCTCTCTGGTACAGTACACACAATCAATCATGTCCCTGTTAATGCATAGAGGCATGAAAACAGATTTCAGTTAATTGCCATGTGCTAGCAATCAACTTTTATTGGTTTGGGACTGGTCTTCAATTGGAGAATGACATTTGGGGAGCTAGGAAGAAAGGACAGTCATCTTTTGTCTGTCAAAGTGCCTTAAAAAGGCATTGTTTTGCCTGTTTTCAGACTTGGGAGAAAGACCCTGCACATGCTTATGCCCACATACATAGTGCAATAGAAAAACACTCTAAGCCTGCCTTTTCTGGGACCCTTCACAACCTCTAATAAGAAAAACATGTCAGAGTCTGTAGTGGAGGTGCCATACGGGGGTGGAGTTTGTGATAGGAAGGACTTGAGCTCACAGGGTAGTCGAGAGACGTTTTCATAGCATAGGCAAAGCAGTCCAAAGGCAAGACTACAAAAATTATGTAGGACAACTGACCTCAGCGTTCTGCCAAGAAAAAGCCGCCTGAACAAAGGGAAACAGTCAGAAGCTTACCTGTTTTACACCATCCTGTGTTTTACGCCTTTCACTGCACTGACATGATCTAAAACAAATTTCAACCTGTAATAAGTGGATTGGATTTTCTCTTTCTTAACTTAGCTTCGAGTATCTCTTTTTGGAGTGGGTCTACTGGTTTCAGGGGATGCACAGTGGCAGATTACAGAATCACAAAATCACTAAGGTTGAAAAAGACCTGTAAGATCATCAAGTCCAGATTGAACCCCAAAGGACTGAATTACCTTAGCCCAAAATATGTAGCAGAATAGAAGTTACTTTTTACATTTAACTAATTCCACTGTCTCTTCTTTGCTACAGGTGGTGGATGTGGACTTTAAAACAGTGTGTCTCAACATTTCATCCTCAACTATCTATTTTTAATCTGATTGCACTACAAAAGAAAAGCTGCTAATGGGATAAATGTTGAGACTTTACAAGAACTGACTTGAAGTACTGAAAGCCATTATAATTAATCAAGAAGAGCTTGAAGCTAAATCTGTATCGGACCAGTCAGTATCATTTTCACGTAACAGGCATGGCAAGTAAACGAAAATCAACAACACCGTGCATGGTCTTAGCCAACGAGCAGGATCCGGATTTGGAAATGGTATCAGACTTGGAGGAAGGACCGCCTGTACTTGCGCCAGCAGATAACCCTACAGCAGAGAGCGTAACAAGTGATGAGGATGTTCATGAGTGTGTGGATTCAGACAATCAGAAAAATACAAATAAAGTAGAAGGTGGTTACGAGTGTAAATACTGTACTTTTCAGACTCCAGATCTCAATATGTTTACTTTTCATGTGGATTCAGAACATCCCAACGTAGTATTAAATTCATCCTACGTTTGTGTAGAATGCAATTTCCTTACCAAAAGATACGATGCTCTCTCAGAACATAATTTGAAGTACCACCCTGGAGAGGAGAATTTTAAATTGACCATGGTGAAACGTAATAATCAGACAATCTTTGAACAAACAGTAAACGATCTCACTTTTGATGGGAGTTTTGTTAGAGAAGAAAACACTGAACAGGCCGACTCTTCTGAGGTTCCCTCATCAGGGATCTCAATTAGCAAAACTCCTATTATGAAAATGATGAAAAACAAAACGGAGACTAAGCGTATCGCTGTTTTCCACAATGTGGTTGATGACATTCCTGGTGAAGAAAAGGGAACTGAAAATGAGCCAAACTCTGAAGAAGTAGTAGAAAACCCACCACCGGCAGTTTCTGAGTCAAAAGTGAGCCATTCAGTTGTTTGCAGTGCAGCAGATGTGGCTAATGCAGTAGTGACTCCAGCACCAGTGCTTCAGCCTGGCGTGGCACAGGTTATAACAGCTGTTACAGCTCCACAGAGCTCAAACCTGATTCCAAAAGTCCTGATACCTGTAAATAGCATTCCAGCCTATAATACTGCTTTGGATAACAATCCTCTTTTGCTTAACACCTACAACAAATTCCCATATCCAACCATGTCGGAAATCACTGTTCTTTCCACTCAAGCTAAGTACACAGAGGAGCAGATTAAAATATGGTTTTCTGCCCAGCGTCTGAAACATGGTGTGAGCTGGACACCAGAGGAAGTGGAGGAAGCAAGGAGGAAACAATTTAATGGCACAGTGCATACTGTGCCACAGACAATTACCGTTATTCCAGCACACATTTCTGCCACTAGCAATGGCTTACCTTCAATTTTACAGACTTGCCAAATAGTTGGTCAGCCAGGACTTGTTCTCACTCAAGTTGCAGGTGCAAATACGTTACCAGTAACAGCTCCGATAGCTTTGACTGTAGCGGGAGTCCCAAACCAAACGCAGTTACAGAAGAGTCAGATTCACACTGCTCAGCCTATTGCAGAAACCAAACAAGTAGCTGCCGTTCCAGCCCCTCAGCCTATCAAAAATGAATCCGCACTGATGAATCCTGACTCCTTCGGCATCCGAGCAAAAAAAACTAAGGAACAACTGGCGGAATTGAAAGTCAGCTACCTTAAAAATCAGTTTCCTCAGGATTCAGAAATTGTTAGGCTTATGAAAATAACGGGCCTGACTAAAGGAGAGATCAAAAAGTGGTTCAGTGATACACGTTACAATCAGAGAAATTCAAAGAATAATCATGGGATTCATCTCAACAGTGATTCATGTGCCACCATTGTTATTGATTCAAGCGATGAAATGAATGAGTCCCCAACGGGAGTCACTCCACAGAGCAAGTCATCATGGAGCTCTTTTCCTGATTTCACCCCGCAGAAATTCAAAGAGAAGACTGCTGAACAGCTGCAGGTCCTCCAAGCAAGTTTTCTTAATAACCCTGTCCTTACTGATGAAGAGATGAATAGGTTAAGAGCGCAAACCAAACTGACCAGGAGAGAGATTGATGCCTGGTTTACAGAAAAGAGGAAATCAAATGTCTTAAAGGAAGAGGGAGCTGACGTGAATGAGAGCAATGCTGGCAGCTCAAAAGAAGAGGCTGGAGAAACATCTGTGGGAGATGGAGCAGCAGGAGCAAAATCAGGGTGTTCCACCTCAAGCAAAATAGGCAAAAAATCACCAGAGCAGTTGCACATGCTTAAAAGTTCCTTTGTCCGTACTCAGTGGCCATCTCCACAAGAATACAACAAGCTGGCAGAAGAAACTGGGCTCCCAAGGTCGGAAATTGTGAGCTGGTTTGGAGATACTCGCTATGCCTGGAAAAATGGTGGATTGAAATGGTATTATTATTACCAGAGTGCCAATGCAAACAGTCTGAATGGCCAAGGCTTTGCAAGGAAGAGAGGGAGAGGAAGACCAAAAGGGAGGGGCAGAGGGAGGCCTCGGGGAAGGCCTCGGGGAAGCAAGAGGTTAAATTGCTGGGACAGAGGTGTGTCAGTCATAAAATTCAAAACTGGAACAGCAATCCTGAAGGACTACTACATGAAGCACAAATTCCTTAATGAGCAAGACCTTGATGAACTGGTAGCCAAATCTCACATGGGATATGAGCAGGTCAGAGAGTGGTTTGCAGAAAGGCAAAGAAGATTAGAACTTGGAATAGAGCTGTTTGATGAGAACGAGGAGGAAGACGAAATGCTGGAAGATCAGGAAGATGAGGAAGAAACGGATGATAGTGATACTTGGGAACCTCCCCGACATGTTAAGCGTAAACTTTCAAAATCAGATTGACGTGCGATTTGGGGGCCAAAACCCTATGAATTAGGTTTGACGTTATGGTGAAGAGCCAACTGATTTTTCACGGCCTTCAGTTTAGCAAGCACCTGCTTAGCATCTTTCTTCCACCTAAAAGAACACGGGCAAGATGCTATCAGTGCAGGCAGCAACTATTTGCTTCCTTGCTACAAGAGATGGACATCCTCGGGCCTAGCCTAGGACATGGGGTTGTAAATCAGATCCAGTTCAGCTCCTCCTCTTCCACGTTACAGATAGGAAGGTTCATGTTCACCATTCACGTGACTGCTTCTCAATATTTAATTGCCTTATGTTGTTTAATTCCAAAAAAACACAGATACATTTTTTCATTGATGTAGGAGAACATTGCCTGCTCATGAAGGAGGAGAATACAAGACCTTAAGATGTCTTTTTGCAAACATCGCTTCACCTGAAAAGTTTCAAGGCCTGGGTTTATTTCTTAAGGAAAGAGTTCAAAACAAAAGAGAAGGGGAAAAGTGTGACAAAGGAATCAATGAACCTAGGGGTGAGGATTGCTTGGTTTAAGAAAATGAGGTGGTATTGGCACCTTTTGCATATCTTCAGAGTGTTTTGGGTTTACAGAACTTGTGCTGAAATGTTCCTTGTTGATAATTATGAGCTGACTGAATGAGTCTAATGCTACAAGATGCTTTTCGTTACATTTAATCACTGTATCTTACATCAATTTAATTTAAATGCCTGACAGACTTGATGCAGTTGATAGTAACATTCGTTTTTAGCTTGTGCATTCTTCCCTTTGTTGGAAATGGTAAGAAAAGTATGTATATTAATGGCTAAAAAGAATAATTTCTTGAAATCTTACACTGAATTTTAAGGTGAACGTGAGGCAGAAACTGCTTAAAAGTCGTTCGGAGTTGCTTAGGGGTTTGTAAGAATACACAGATATAGAGACAAAAAGCGTCTTCGGGTGCTAGTCAGAAAGGTTTTCAAGTAAGTTGTGGCAATGACATGATGTTTAATTCTCAAACAAAATGAAGTTATATGGCTTTCAGATGCTTAGGAATGATAAACGTGCTAGTTTTTAATTCTTCTTCAGTGATAGCCTGGTTGAATGATCTGCGCAGAAGTTTAACCTGAATTCATGCTAATGGATTGAGCTCACCACTATGCTGATTGTTCTTAGGGCTGCTGGGTGAATGCACTTACATTTAGAGGTGATTTGATCTACCTGAACTCAATTCCAGAAATAGTTTAATCTGATACGAAACATCTACATCTTGAGTGTGTGTCTTTAAAACGAGGAAGAAAAAAAAAAAGTCACTCGACATTGAAATCATAGTAGAGTTTGAATTACCAACTTAAAAACAATGGGCCAAATTCATGGAAGTTAGTTTAGGCAGATGCCTGGCATCCTAGAGAACTGGTACTCCGAGGAAGAGTAGTTTGTGTTCTTGCTACTGTCGGTCTGCATTTTTTAGGGATAAGTTACTTTAGATGTCAAAGATGATGATGAATTGGTGCTGCTGTCGCCAGCATTGTCTGCTTTTACATTGGCACTAACGGAAAGGATGATAACAATCTCCTTTTGCACGTCTGTCAGCATCTTCTCTGTAGGCTTTTGCATCTGATGACCAATGAGAGACAGATTAGTGTAGAGAAAATGTGTCCTAATGTTTCCACATTTCCAAGAACCTAATCCGGAATTACTCTTTCTTTCTCACTGTGATAACTGTCAAAAGACCAAGAAAGTCTTTTTAGTCATGATTTTCTGAAGCAGAGGAGTCCATGTTAGATCCATTTTTCATACCTGATTGTGAGTGAAACCCAGGTCAAAACAAGAAAGGGAATAACATCTGACAAAAAAAATACTGTTAACTCACCTTCCTCTCTGGAGACTTGCAGCTGCCCTTCTGCTCCCGGATTGAACAGGCTGCCTGAGTTGCAGGAGGATGTTCTGTGTGAAAGCCATTTACCAAGGCGAGCTCTTCTGACTATTTGAGGTTGCTGGAAAGAAAAAGGCACTGGCTTTTGGTGTGTGACGTGAATTTGATGATGAAACTATTTCCTGGCTTCCAAGACTCAAATTGGTGAGGCACCAAGTGGCCAGCGGTGCTAGAGAGGACTAGCCAAGAATCCCTCAGTTTAGGGTGGGGGAGAAGCAAAACTGTGTTGTCAGGGTATTTCATTGGAGTGCTTATGACTCTGGATGTGAGGTGATGTAAGAGAGATCAGGATCTGGCCTTTTCAGCATTGACTGCTACATGTGTTTGGGAGGTATTCTTGTTTGGCTGGTAATGGTATGGATGAGGCTGTTGTAGATGCCAGCAGATAGAAGAAAGGCTCACGTTAGCTTCAAGCTCTGCTGGGAATATAGGGTCAAAAATCAGTGCTTGCTGAGTGGGAAAGGACAAAGCTAGTAGGGAAAGAGATGCTATTTTTAAGTTTCCAAAAATATTAAAGCAAATCCTTAAAATCCTTGGGAATATGCAGGCAAAATCTGGAGTTGCCTTAATCCTTAAGGTTGACCCAGAATTAATTTTCTTTCAAAAAAAAAAAAAAGCCACCCAAGCAATCCGTCCAAATAAACATCTTAATTTTTTGTTAGCAGAGACTGCATTTAGGTTAGCATTAAATGCAAACTTCTTTAAAAGATGGGAATAAATAAAGATCCAAGTTAATTATATGATTAAACTAGGAAATTTTCCATTTTGGCAGTGTTCTGTTAAATAACAGCTACAGTAGTAGGCCTTAGCGCATCTGGTCTGAAAAACACAGGAAGAGGAAATACATTGTTTATCAGGCTAAATGTAGTTGGATTAGACGTCTTCTTTCAGTAAAATGGTCAGAGATGGTGGCTGATGTATACTGGGCCAGATCTTCGGTTGCTGTCAATATTACAGTTTCATGTATTCCAGTGATTATAGTAGTATTTACAGCCCATTGAGGAACATCATCACTTTGCAGAATGTAAAACTTAAATTAAACCATGTGCTGTGTGTCAGCTAATGAGAGATGCAGAGTACCCACATTTCCTTTGGGGTAGATGCACATTGTAAGCCTTTCAGTTGTGCCAAGGATGAGAAGAATCTGGGTGGGTTCAGCCTGAAGACAGCAGTTGTATGCATTCATTATTGCTTATAATCTGTCTTCTTATTTCTGTAACAAACAGAGTCCATTAATTACCAGTTTATTTCATGTTTACAGCATGTATATATTTGCACTGCATACTGCGAGAGAGGGAAACTCTTTCCGGAGGCCTCCCGCATCAGGGCTGACAGAAGCAGCATTGGAAAGAGCCGTCAGCATGCTGGTCTGTTTTATCTGTGAATTGTGGTCATGGCTGGTGGCAACTCAAAGCTACCGGTAACAGCAGTTTAGCCTACATTCATCTCATCTAACCTGAGGCTGCTGTGCTCCTTACCTAGATGCCCAAGGCACACTGTATAGCCACCTAAGAGAAACAGAAATCGCCTGGTGGGTGGCAGGGATAGGGCGCCTTCTCATTCTCTACCAGTTTCATACAGGAAACTTACTGAACTTCAGCACATCAGCAAGTGTCTTAATTTATGATGAATCTGCACATTGCTGTGCTCGTCAGCAGTGCATCCCTGCAGCCTGGCTCCCTCTTGTAGCTTACGCTCACCTGCAGGGTGTTTTGGAAGCCACCCGGACTGAGCTACGTTGGCAGTGGGGAGGGAAGGGGCAAGAAAGTACATCTACCCTGGGGTGAGTGTCCGTGTGGAGTTTTATTATTTCCCCGCCTGGTGAAGAACTGTGTGTAGATGAACCTGTGGTATGTTTTCTGTATTTCTGTGGAGCTTCACCTCTTGGGTTTGAGCTAGTTATGAGCCAGGCTTCAGTGATTGTCATTGACAGGGAGATGAAGAAACTCTTTGATGGTGCTCAGATCTTACCTCTAGGTAGCTGGTTTGTTCTCCATCTTTGTTGGGAGCACTGTTTCAGAATTCAGCTGTGAGCATCAGTTCCTTTAGAGCTAAGGTAGAGCTTTCCTGTTCATCTGCGGTTTCTGCCAGGAGTACCTGATCTGATGATGATAGTTACTACTGTCTCTGGAATTCAGCTGAAGATAATCCTGTGCCAGAATGGAGAGGGAGAAGGGCTAAAAGAAAGCAAGCAGCGTCAGGCACGTGAACCACCCAGCGTCACTGTATCGTGGTGCTTCATGGCGCGTTTTGCTCTTGCTTCCGAGTACAATGAAAGAGCACGGTTCCATCTTAAACAATATCAACCTCTTAATGACCCCAAGGTTAGTGTTTGTTGTAAAAAGAAAGTTAGACCTATTCCTCCCTGGAGGTTTGAATGAACTAACAAGAGTGCTGTCTTGTAAGAAGTGGAAAGAAGGGAAGATGCAGAAGCTTGAAGGCTCTTGACTTTTGCTTGCCCTGCAGAATTCACTTACCTAGAAGTTGATAAGCAAAATAAGTTTTACTCTTGCTGTTCTGACAGAAAAAGTGAAGTATTGCAATCACTCATTCTTAGCCCATAGAAATCTCTGCCTTGTTTTGAAAGCAAAGGAGAGGAAAGATACCTAGTACTTCACAATTAGAATTCAGTGGATTATCTCTAATACACTACAGTAAATGATGCCATTCCCTTTTTTAACCTTGTCCAGTACCATTCTAAAAACTGCTTTTTCATTACATTGTATGCAATATGGTGCCTGGCTGTGACTTTGATTATTGGGAAGGAAACTCTTGCAATGTCTGCACATGACATGAAATAATTTTTCTAATGCATGATTTGCTGACCTTGGGGGAAAAAGCCTATTTTCTTCCTGCTTACCAAGGAATTCTTGAGGCAGGCAGATGCACTCCCTTCTCCTTTACAGAGAAGAGAAAGCATTTTTGGAGCCCATACAAAGTGATTCATGGCCTTACGCAGTCCCCAGAGGCCAGAAAGCCCAAAGATGCAGACACTGTCTTCCTCCTCTGTTTTCCTCTGAAATTAGAACACAGCAGTAACTCTGACAACTAGTCTTTGGCTGCTGAGTAACCAAGCTGTAGTTTAAGGTGGGGAGCACTTTCCCTTTTGCACTTAACGGAGTACTGTGTATTCAGGCTGGATGTCAGTATTTGCTTCTGTAAATATGACAGTATTGATTTGCGTCCTCCACCTGAGTCCCATATCTGTCTATATTCATATCTCCCAAGGAGAAAAGATAATCATTAAGCTTCTGTAATATTAAATATCCCTGCCCTAACCTGAAAGCAGAAAAATAGAGTGCGATGAAATATAGCTGCTTTCTTTGATTTTATTTATATCTTCTTGGAAAATAATTTTGCCTACATTCAGTAGTAATGAAAAGATAGTATCAATGATCAGAGAGCAGTAAAACTGTTGAGAGTTGTTCATAATGCCTGGGATGATTGTGTAAATTGGGAATGGGAAGATGATGCAAGATGGGAAGGGCTAGTAGAGGGCTCGGTTCCCTGCACTGAACAGTGCTGGTTTACGCCTGTATTCTCCATCAAGCTTTTGATATCCTAGGATAAGTAGATTTACCAGGTAGCATGACACAAACTTAACTGGGTCAAGTTACTCGAGGTTTGGTGATGTATTAAAATTCTGTAGGAAAATATTTTAAAATGAAAGTTGTAACAGAAAGTGAAAAATCCCCTCAGTAGCTGCTTATACACACTCAATAGCTCAAATTTCTGTATCATTTTCCCACTTTCAAAATGGGCAATTTTGAAGCACAGGTGGGTTACAGCCAGTATTTTCAAGTTTAATGGTCTGAGCTTTTGGGGGTTTTTCTCCTTCTGCGGTGAAGAGCATCTGCACTTTTTCACTGGTAGTCGTTGCAAAACCAACTTACACAACATTGTAAAATGTAGAGTGGTAACTGAGGATCCCATAGCACTTTTCATGAATTAAGGTGGGCTTTGTCTGATTGCATGTTGATGTCTGCATTTGAGCAGGACACAGTAGCTAGTCAGTATACCTAATGAATGCAAGCCTGCTTATCCTACATGCCTAGAGTTGGTTAGATGAACTGCACCCCAAGCTCCGTTGACTGTTCCATGTGGCTTGCAGGCAGACACTGACACTACAGACATCTGAAATTAGGCGAGATGGATCTTACGCCTGGGAGCGTGCTGGCTGGATTGTAGCATTGATCTTTGTTTTGTGGTTAGCAATGGTACTTACCTCCGCTTCCGACTTGATGCTTGTTGGGAAGCGTGAGGCTTTTTTCTTTTGCTTTTTTGCTTTTTTTTCTTTTATTCTAGAGCAGGTGGCACTACGGTGGTGGATAAAGTAACTGATCCTTGGTTATAATACTGTGGCATAAAAATGATTTGGGGTTTTTCTCAAGTGTTTTAGAGATGAGGTTACTATATGAACATTGGACTGTGCATAAGTTAGAATGTGTTAAGACACATAATATTTGTGTCCCAGTTGATGAAAGTATTTCCTTATGCTTATTCAATACTACATACTTATCATTAAACTTTCCTTAAAGAATCTGCTAGAATGACAGAAGATTCAAGTCTGCATCTGTGATACAAAACAATCAACCATAAGACCTCCATTATGATTTCAAAATGTTCCCCCTGCCTCCAGTTCCAGCTTATAAAAGTGTTTCCAATTTTGCATAGTTGGCTATCTGCATGTATGCTTACAGTCTGTACGGAAATGCACTAAAATGAGTTGCCCTACCTGGGAAGGCTTTATATTGTATAGAAAATGTGGCACTAGGTACTGCTCTTCATGTGCACAGGAGAGTTAACAGGTGTCGATCTCGTTTACAGAAATGATGGCGCTTTGCAATTTTCTATAATATATTGCAATATATTTAAATGTCCTGTTTGACATGTGAAATGAAATTAAGTTAATGCATTGTTATGTATTTGAAGTATGAGGAAGACGATTCACTAACGACCAGCAAGGTTTTTAGAAGGTGTCCAGTATGTAGCCGTCTGTGTGATTTGTCTGGTGTATGTGATGTTAAAGGAAGCAACAATACTGTCACTGTTTAGAATGAAGAGTTTCTTTTGAATGATGCAATAGCTTACAGTGTCTTTCCTTTGTAGCTGCCCAGTGTGGTGAAGGGGAAGCAATTCTTGAAAAAGTTCAAGATAACTGGTTAACTGTGAATGGGCCTAATCTTTCGTGAAACCAAGAAAATTTTTGGACACACACAGGACTTGAATACTCAAAAGGATTGGAACTTAGTGTTGTGCCAAAGTTAAACTACTGCAGTTGGCAGAAGTTCTGCACTGTAAATAGAAGACTGATTGAAAGACAGCTTGTAAAAAAAAAAAAAAAAAAAAAAAAAATCAAATTTTAATACAGTACGTTTTTATTCTGATACATGATGGAAACATTCTGGTTTAGACCTTTTTTGAAGAGGCTTCAGTGACCACTAGATTTTTGTCCTCTTATATTTTGTTTGGCCTAATACTATATGTTCTAGTAAGATGGGCTTTATTGCCTGTGTTCTTTGATACGTGATTAAGCTTATAGCTTTGAGTGACCAAACATTTTACAGAGTAAAAGTTCTTAGAAACAGTATAACGTAACTGATATTTCTGTGTCTTATTTATCAGGCTCTGCACAAACTTGGAAAGTTGTGCTGGACTTGTACAACTCATATATGGGAATGCAGCGTATTTCTGGATATTACAAACCTAAGCCTTGTGGCAGTACGGATCTTGTCTTTGGATTTATTTTTGTTATTTTTTTGAGGCAAAGAGATGAATGGATGCTGCTGTAAAATATTTGTAATATTGCCATTATTGCTTTCTGTAGCAATTACTGCTTTTGCTTCAACAGATAAAGAAAATAAATCAGAGATAGAAAAATCCTAAAAGATGTTGGTAGAAGAAAGGATCATGTGGGAACTTCTGAAAATAAACTTTGTACCAAAAATCTGAAAACAGAAATAATGGAATAAATGTCTCCTTACTGAGTGCATGTGGTTGTAAGAGATGGTGTGGAAACCAGGAATTGTGTTGGTATGAAAATGTCACAAACCAGATCTTCTCAAGTGTCTTTTTTCCTGTTACACAAAACTGAATTTCACCAATTCCTCAGATGCGTTGAATTTGGAGAACTGGCTTGGCTGAACAGCCAGCGTGAGGTCAGCTTCACATGCGAGTCAGTACAGCTGCTTATTGCTGAACTGTTCTGCTGTGTCAGCAGGCCAGGGACGTTCATGTGATTTTTCTCACTGAGGCAGATGCTCTTTATTATCGCATTTAAAATACTTGGGGTGGGAAGAGTGGTGGCGAGTAGGAACCACCTCCCTGCTGAGGTCCCTGCCAGTTGGACGTCACGCTTTGTGGCTGCTTTTAACACGTGCCTTTTCCTCAGAGAAGAAGGGTCTGAGATGAGCGCTTTCCGTTGAGCTCTGCATCTCTCCAGCAAGCCTGATTTGCTGTCACTCACAGAAGCTCCCTGCCAGAGGCAGTGCCACTGTCTTGGATCAGCGTGACTCATCACACCTGTCTACTTCAACTGTTGCACTGCAACCGGAGGGGCTTGAGACCCTGTCTTCCCTGCAGGACCTGGCATCGTGCCTACAGACCTATCCCCACCTGAGAAAAAGATGTTTAAGGCAATAGAATCGTTCCTGTGCTGTAGCTTATGTCAGTCTTGGAAAAATTGCATCCCTAGCTGAAGTAGTGACCTATGCACGGGCCTGGAGATGAGCGCTAGTAGTACAACTTGGTGTTTGGCCAAATAGTTCTACTTGGTTTGGTGAAAAAAAGGGGAGGAAGATAAAAGAATGCTTATTCAAGAATTCATCAGCTAATGAGTGAGTTATGAAAAGCCCTGGATTATGCATGCAGTCACTTTTTTTTAAGCAGTTACCTTTTTTGTTTATTATCAGTGATTCCAAAATGCTGCAATTCAGTTGATACTTTCACAAGAGACCAGCTGGCTTTGTGGGTTGTTTCCCTTCTCCCAGCCTCCTCTTCCCAGCCCCTTCCATCTTCCATTTGTTTTCATAACAATACTGTCAACTACTATTTTTTAGAATTTAAAATAACAAGCCACTTTGTGCACTGCCTTATTTTTCTTCTTATGCCAGAAAGTCCCCTCTAGAACGATGTTAAATTGCTCCCTGTGGGCTTGGTGTTGCTTTGAAACACTGCTGGTGGTGGTCTTCAGTCTATCAGATGGTGGTTTCTAACATTTTTGGTTGTTAAATGACTTGTTGCACTTCAAATACTGTAAAGTGAAACGTTTGAATATATTTATATGTTCCTACTGTTATATTGTTGAACTATTAGTATTGTGACTAATTCCTCTCCCATGTGTGTTTCTTTACAGGCTCAGTGCTGAGCTGATGCTCATTACCTTAAAATATTTTTTTGGTAGAAGAAAGAAAAGACGGAAAAAGGGAATGAAAGTGTGTGTCACACCTAGTTGATTTGTGTCTTTGGGTGAAAATAAAGGTCAGTGTTGGCAGTAATTCTCCTCTTAGTGATTTTCAGTTTTCCTAAATGAAAGCCAAATAGGAAAAAACATAATTGTAGTGAAGCCTGTCTTCAGGGACTAACATGGAAAAGGGCCCACAAAATAGCCTCTAATAATGACGTGTTCTGAACCGAAGGAGATGGTACAAATAATATTGCAATTGTAACTACTCTCAATCTGCAGTTTCTTTCCAGCAGTTGGCCAGAGCCTCCAGGTGAAGTCCAGCTGCATGGATTTCTGTGCAAGCATCGCACCCGGCACCCACAAAGTGAAGAAGCAGAGGACCACGGAAGCCCTGTGATGGAAGTGGCTCATCATTTTTCTTAGTCACACCACAAAGTTACTGCATCACTGATGTATGTTTTATGGTGTTCTTTGCTCTAAATTTATTTCACTTGCAACGATTTGGGGAAGGGAGCAATTGTAGGCAAAGTCCATTCTTGATTTCCGCATTTTGTTTGCGTTTGTTCATTGAGCAGTGCTTTCCCTCTGCTTCGCCTCACGCTTTCTGCAGGCATTGATACATGTACAAGGCAAATATGAAGCCATAGAAGCTAAATTTAATAGCAGTTTCCACTGGTCCTTTCCAGCAGTGCAAAAGCTGCATGGGAAACGAAGCACTGGAGAATCAACAAACAGTTTGGTTGTTTCCCTTGTGGAGGCAGCCTCCATGTGGAAAAGGAGAGCAGGACTGGAAAAGCCCATGAGTTGTGAGGGTCACTCAAGGGCAGTCCTGAAGCCCTGGGTATGTTTCTGTAATGTAGCATATTTTTTTCTAATTGCTTAGATTTGTTTAATGCTGCAAGACAGCAATATTGTAGGAAGTCAGTTCAGTTTAATGGCTGTTAATACAATAGGGTCTACAGCAGCCAAGGCTGCTTAAATGGTGTCCTGGAGGAGTTGCTACCAGTGCTACGTAGTCCTGCCCAGTCCTGAAAACGTCACAGTAGTCAAGTTTTAACCTAGAGAGGTAACAAATCTGTTGCGGTCTCCATGGCCTGGTTTCATCGTGAGTAGCAATTAAGCAACAAGTATAACAGTGGCCAGGGGAAGTTAATGAGTCTTCAGACAAACTGATAAAACTGAAAAAAGGCCACAGAAGGAGGCATATAAACTTCACCGTGCCCCACAGTGAGTCTGTTGGGGTTTTTTTCCAGTTAGAGCAGTAGATCAGAGGTAGCGCCCTTTACGAGGTCTTCTGCATCAAGCTTGTATCCACAGACCATCAAGCTACAGCCTCAGTGCTTGTACTACAAGTCTGAGTGAAGCGGTTTGAACACGATTTGCTACAGTACGGGAAATGTGCAGGCTTGCACAGGAAGATCACTGCTTTAGGATTCTCCCTGGCACCTGATCACCTTCTTTCTTTGCAGAAAGCTTTTTTCCGCTTCTCTTTTCACGAGCATTCTGGTCAAACCAAAGGGCGTGCTCATTCTGCTTATCATTTATCTTACTAAACAGAAAATAGTCGCAAAACCCATTAATAGCTGAACACATCTGTGCATAGTGCACCTTTTTGGCAATAACGACTTTATTAGGTTTTGTGAGGCCTGAGGGGGAAGGATTATGGCCTAGTTAATACGGCTTGCCAGAGGTTTGAAAAGTTGTACTGTTTTAAGATAGAGCAGGCAAATGAACCATCTTTTGGGGCATGTGTCTTCTCCTGTCTGTCCTAAGGACCCCTAAAAAGCTTTTGGCTTCTGTTACCAACAAACAATTCTTACTCTTTGATTTCTATGATGCATGACCCCTCACTTCCACACTCATTTTTGTTGTGTCTTACTAGAACTGTGGGGTGGCTTGGTAATTTACAAAGAAACCATATTCCATGGTTTTACTTTTCTGAGAGATGAGAAAGCAAAAGGAGATTCCTTGCCTGCTGGACTCAGTGTCTGGTTGGAGCGGTGCTGCTGCTCTGGCTGTCTGGTTTCTTGCCTGATGCCCTTCTGCTCAGCCGGTGGCCTCTGTGCTCTTGTATTAACACTGTCCTGATTTCAACGTACCCTCCTCCTTCCACAGTGCATGAGGGTGCTGGAGCACTTTCCCCGTTAGGAGTAAGGACCCATTTTAGTTCCTGCATTTGCCTTTGCTCAGTCCTGATTTTACCTGCTTCAAGGACAGATCTGGATTTAGCAAATGTAGCTTCCTCTTGGTCATATTTTGCTGAACTGGTTTCTCAGCTAGCTTGAGATGGATGGAGATTCATCCTAATTCTACCAGCACTTCTTGAAGGATGTAAGTATTCTTTTCCAGAAATTTGGGTCAGTGGCTTCTGTGAGCTTTGGCTCGGGGGGGGGGGGGGGGGGTGTCAGTCTTTTGCTGCCCTCAGTGTGAGGACTTACAATTCAAGGAGGATTGCTCTTGAGCTCTGCAGTTGCATCTCAAACCATCGTAGTAGGATTTGCTAGAGCTCCTCTGAGCTCGTCAGAGCTTTAACTGTAGTTTTGTTTGCATTTTGTAGTAGTGATAACCTCTCTATGCCCCTAGCCATGAAATGTTATTTGTATTACCCTCCCACGTTAGTCATGGACAATACCCCTTATGTGTGACACCATGCAAAAAGGATGAAAGATTGTCTCTACTGTAAAGAACTTGCAATCTAAATGAAAGAGGCAAGGACGCATCAAGACAATGTCAGCAAATAAAGAGCTGCTCCTGTTCTCTTTTCATGAACATGTTTAGGGAGGAGCCTACATTATGACTGTCGAAAACTAATCTTCCCTGGAGGTATGAATATTTCACAATGTGTGGAAGAATCCACTTAACAATTCAGGAGCCACCCATCCTTTGAGGAATGCTGCCTGTGGGCCTTACTGCCCTCTTCACTGCAGGCAGCTCTTGCTTTGAGAAGGGAACTAGACTCTCTTGCTTTCTTCCAAGGGCAGCTCTTTTCCAGCATATTTTAATAAAGCTATAAACCATGTGAGAGCTGCATCATTCCTTAGCCGACATGTGTGGGTAGTGCCTACCAAGCTAGGGCCATAGTTGCTGACTGAGGTTTCTTGTTTCTACTGTGTGTGCTTGATGGTCTCTGAAACCTTTGTGGTGTGCATTCTCCTGGCACAAGAGTGGCCGGGCTGTGGTGAGGACTCATGGAGGCTATCGCAACACAAATAATAACTTCAGTAATTAAAGAAACACTGGGGGAGCATTATTCTGAATTAATTTTGCATCAGAGTAGACTGGGAAGCAGGGAGAAGAAGTTGGGAACTAGACAAGCTCTGTTTGCCACGCCATATTTTCTTTTTCTGGCAAAAAATCTCAGGCAGTAGGGCAGCGTGACAAATTCCTATCGCTTGAGTTGTCTTTACCACCCAGGCTTTCTCTGGGCTCACCCTGACTGCAAGATGAAGCATGCTAGCCTGCCCCCCATTCACAGAGGTTGAAGCTGGGTCACAGCACCTCACTGCCTGCATAACGAGGCACGCTCGTGTGAACAGCTACAATAGCTTTGCTGATGCGCAGGAGCTTGCTCGGCAACCGCAACTTACTGGAGCCCATTTGTTTTATTGGTCCAATGTTCATGTGCCGAGCCGGTGGTTTAGGCTGGCGGTGGAGTAAGACCTCGGCTGCCTTTGGGGAGAGATTCATCTACGGCTTCTGCCTACACAGAGCAGCTGTAGCAGTGCAGGCTGTCGTAGGGCTTGTGCATCTCTGAGCCCCCTCAAAGCTGCTTCTTCCAGAGACCTTTTTTCCTGCATGAAGCCAAGGCTAATAGCACCACGGCAAATCATGCCATGCAAACTCAGGCAAGCGGCTTTACTTAAGTACAGTGGGAATTTGTATTCTGGCAGCTACACTGATGACTCGGGTCTTAGGGGAGAAATTGAGCAAACCTCTGGTGCTGACAAGGCACAGGAATTTACTAAAGTTGCATTTTTTTATTTCTGTAACTACTACACGAGGAGCCTTTCAAATGTCTGAGGGGAGGCGGGGGAAGGGGACAGCCAGGGAAGGAAGGAAGAAGAGAGGTAATATTATGCCCGTGACTTGTGACTGAAACCACGAAGTCAGCTGCTAGGCCCCCCGTGTGGTGCTCAGGAATCGCTGCTCTCCTATCACTGATTTACCAGACAAAGACATTCTCTGCATTGCAACACAGAGCCTTTGCAGACCACGTTAGTATCCTCAGAGACAACGCTGGCTGAAACCCCCAGCCCTGGAGGACTCCGCAATCCAAGCTGACAGCCCACTGGCTGCTCTGGGATGTGCCCCTGGGAGTGCCTTGCTCTTTGTGTGTTTTACTTTGAGCTGGGTCCACGTTTCACTTTGATTACTCATGTCTCTGTTTTGGTTTTTCTTCTTTTTGATTTGTTCTTCATCATCTTGATGGATTTTTGGGCTTTGCTCATGTTGTGGTTTAACCCCAGCCGGCAACTAAGCCCCACACAGCCTCTTGCTCACTCCCCCTGCAATGGGATGGGGGAGAGAATCAGAAGGGTAAAAGTGAGAAAACTCGTGGGGTGAGAGAAAGACAGTTTAATAGGTAAAGCAAAAGCTGCGCACACAAGCAAAGCAAAGCAAGGAATTCATCCACCACTTCCCATTGGCAGGCAGGTGTTAAGCCACCTCCAGGAAACCAGGGCTCCATCACAAGTAATGGTTACTTGGGAAGACAAACGCCATCACTCCAAACGTCCCCCCCTTCCTTCTTCTTCCCCCAGCTTTATATACTGAGCATGACATCATATGGTGTGGAATATCCCTTTGGTCAGTTGGGGTCAGCTATCCCAGCTGTGTCCCCTCCAAACTTCTTGTGCAACCCTGCCTGCTCACTGGTGGGGTGGTGTGAGGAGCAGAAAAGGCCTTGACTCTGTGTAAGCACTGCTCAGCAATAACAAAAACATCCCTGTGTTATCAATCAACACTGTTTTCAGCACAAATCCAAAACATAGCCCCATACTACCTCCTATGAAGAAAATTAACTCCATCCCAGCCAAAACCAGGACAGCTCATTAGACTGGTGTGCTGCAGTGTGACAGGCAGTCCTGGAGGAGTGGGAAAGGAACGTGTGTGTCCAGTGTATGTGAGAAGTGCAGACACTAACTTTTTAGACACTAATGCTAACATCCACAGCCTGACTCCTATGCGCTCAGCCTCTGTCCTGCAGGAACTCATCACACTGGTTTGCGTGCAGAGGAAGCCAGATGGTTTTGGTGTGCACATACAAGCAGCTCTGACTGTGCTCACCTACCTTGACGTTTGTAACAAAAAGACTGCAGCACATCGAGCAAACTCCTGATTCTCTCCAGACTTACTTGCTAAGCAGTTTCCTATGTTCAGGAGGGCTTGTTTGCCAAACAGCAAGTTTAAAAGCAAAAGAAGCTTCAAACCCCTTTTATTTTCTGATCAAATCTACCTGCCAAAGTCGAGTTTCTACCCAGGGATTTATGCCAGCTGATGCTACATCCAGTCATAGCTATGCTGTATGGAAGGGTATTTTGAGCATATATCCACTTAGAAAGAACAAAAAAAGCAAACCCAGAACCCATCTTTTACATGTCTACTAGAAGGAAACCCTTAAAATTATCCATATGAGCAGTGCTTTGGCCTCAAAAGCTGTTGTGTTGTAGACAGTTTCATTAGTCCATTTTGCATGTTAAGGAAGTACAAAGATGACTTTTCAGCTCACCTTCTCCAAACCCACATGATGATTAGACGGGGCAGAATGGACTTTCCTGGATGGACAGCCTGGCAAGGTGGAGAGAGGAAACAGCATTGCAGTACACTTAAAACACAGCACACTGTGCACAGTAGCATCATGAAGCAGGGCAGACAGCTGGAGTAGCTACAACTTCCCCTAGGTCCTGTTAATGAGCAACAACGTACCTGAGAACCTTTACGTCTTGAAGAAGCTCTGGGATCAATCTTCACTT
Source organism: Gavia stellata (assembly GCF_030936135.1). NCBI lineage: Eukaryota > Metazoa > Chordata > Aves > Gaviiformes > Gaviidae > Gavia > Gavia stellata. Next base: position 13,639,852 of record NC_082596.1, read on the forward strand.
TGTCGTGTCCCCATTTCCCATAGCACAGTGTAGGGGGCTTTGGGAAATCCTGTCTCAGAAAGGCTGAGATTTCACAAGTCTCCCCTTCTGCTTTGGGGCAGAACTGAAATCAAGTGGAAAGTTACCAAAATACACTCCCACCCACCCCCGCACAGGCACCAGACCAAGATACTAACAGAACAACTCTACAATTATGCAATTAATTTATCAAAGCACGGGACACTTTGGTTCAACTATTTGTTACAAGATTTTACAACATTTGCATTACAGTGACTTGTGACCAAACTCCTCGCCAGAGCCAGGGAGGTGCGACGGCCCTGCTGCCCATCGGGCATCGCAAGACGCAGCTGTTTACCACCCACCTCGTAAAACCACCGGGCAAATGCCAGAAACGAGGAGTCACAAGCTGCTCTGAGGCAGGGCCTTCCTCCACTCTCGCTTCGCTCGGTGGCCTGGCCCTTGGCAAGGCCGGTGGTGCCCAGGCTGCCACCGCCCCCCTTGCCAGCCAGTGCCCCAGCCTAGCGGCGCTCGCCGGCTGGCGAGGGGCGGTTTGGCGCAAGGACTGCTCTACCGCAGCTGCCTCTCATCTCCCAGCCTGTGTAGCGAGGGGGTCAAGGCCTTCTGGGGGCGCCCGCCTCAGGCACCAGCAGGCGGGGCCGGAGGGAGCCGGGCCCGGGGCGCGGCGGTCGGGACTACAGCTCCCGGCGGGCTGCGCGCCGCAGCCCCCCCCCCCCCCCGCCCTGCCTAAGATGGCCGCTGCCCGCCGCGTCCCCTCTAGCCCGCGCCGCCCCTAACTCGGTGCCCCCCGGAGGCTCGCCTCCGCCGCGCCGCCGCCCTCGGTGGACCTCCCAGAGCGGCGGCCCGGCAGGGGGCGCGCTGCCGCCGCGCGGCGGGAGCCGCTCGGCGCGGAGCGGCGGGATGGAGCCGCTGCTGGTCTGGCAGTTCGAGGACTCCGTCTTCGCCCCGAGCCGGGAGCGGGGCCCGGGCGGCGGGGCCGGGCCGCCCTGCGGCGCGAAGCACTGCGAGCCCCGCGTGAGGAGCCGGGGGCGGCGGACGGGCCCGGCGGGAGCGGCCGAAGGGGCAGCCTGGGGGCGGCGGGGGCCGCTTCAGCCCCCCTGACGGGTTTGTGTTGTGCCCGCAGTGGTTTCGCAGCGAGGCGGACGGCGGGGAAGGCGCCGACGGGCTAACGGCCAGCAAGTTCCGGGCGGACTGGGCCTACCGGCAGCAGGAGTTTGAGGTATTTCCAGGGCTCTCGCACGGCCTGGGGCCTGGGCCGAGCTTGGGCCCTGGTCAGTGGAAGTTGTGGAGATAGAAACTGGGGTGATCCTATCGTCCCCGGTGTGCCGAGTGAATGTGTATATATATTTATGTAAAAGCCTCCCAGCTGAACCACGGCCTGGAGGTGCTAGCTTGATGGCCCCTCGTTTGTGCTGAAAGCACGACAGCCCCACGGGCGGTTGCTGTGAGCTGGCGAAGAGCCGTCCTGCTGGCTGAGCTGCAGTCAGGACACGGTGAGTAACTGTGTTCTGGTAAGCTCCCCCAGCCAGATGTCATCTTTCCAGGAGTCAGCGTGAAGTCAGTGTCAACTGGCCAGAAATGCTGCTCTGCACCCGGAGCTGATCCAGGTCAGGCTTGCACATCCAAGCGGCTCATTAGTGAGCAGAGCTGGTGCTTGTGGCCATGGTCAGCCAGAGTTAAGCATGTGGATTTCTCAGCTCCTGGGGATAATACCATGTCCCACAAAGGCTGTCAAATCGCTGGCAATTACCTGGCTGCTGCTCACCTTTCTCAGAGCTCCCCCCGCTGTCAGGTGAGAGCTGACTGTAGTTGTCAGGCTCCTGACAGCTGGCTTATGAGCCTCATCATTAATTGTCCCACCTCTCTGCTGCCTCTCCTCCCTCTGGATGGCTGGTTGTGCCTTTGGGGTGCATTTATGTTCCCTGTTTCTGTTCCTGCCTGCTGTAGTCCTAGACCCTGTCCTGCTTCCTGAGCCTCATTCCTGATCATCAATGCTTTCCTGCCTCTGTAGTCTAGTTGCAGGATCTGGTCTTTTGTTATGTTGTTTCCTGGTTGAAATCAGCCACTTCTGCACTTGTTTCACCTGTAATAGCTTCTTGTTCCAGGCTATGGTTTGCATTACAGGCTCCCTGATTTCAAAGCCCTCAGGCTGACTTGTGACTCCACTCCTTTTGCCTTGCCCATTGGATTTGTGGATCTTTTTGTACCTCAGTTGGCACTGACTTCTGCTTTTTAATGTTATTCCAGTGCTACTGTTGCCTTGTCTATACCCAACCGATGCTTTCCAGTCTCAGCGAAGACGCCCTGAAGGGATTCATAAAAGTGTGCTGGAAAGAGAGATGCCTTAGGCTGCAGTCAGACATGGCTGCTGACCCTCAGGAAGGGCAGATTGCTCCTTGCTGTGTGCTGTGGTGCCCTCTCCGGAGAGAATGACACTCCCTCAGATCTGCTAGTGGAACAGACTGTTGCTTCCTAACCCTTTTCTGTCGCGGTGATCCATGTTAAAGATGTCTAGTCTTCAGTCTTATTGCTAACCTGGATCACTGTGACAGAACCAGAACCAGACTGCACACAAAATTACCAGAACTAGACTGCACACAAAATTACATTTTCACCAGTGGCTGCTGTGCTTACTGGGCAGAGGGAAGCTCCCTCTTTTGCTTGAGAAGGAATGCGAACTTAACACCAGGGAAGAAAAAGGTTTCAGCTATTTTGCTAGAAAGTGTTTAGGGTATGTTGCCTGGATGCTCTTTCTGTTAGAACCATTCAAGTTTGCAAGGAATAATTAAATATTCATTTTGAGAGATGGGAGAATGAGCACTCATATGGAGGGGGAGGAACCAAGATTCCAGTCTTAGCTTCACTGAATACTTAATTTAATGTATTTAAATGTTAATTGGAGTCCTGGTGAGTGCCCTGAGCATTAAGCTACAAAAGTATTGCTCATTCTTGTCTTTTTCCTTAGCCCGATTAATATTTAATTATTTCATGCAAATTAGAACCACCCTACAGGAACGATGGCGATTCGCCTTCCCTGTGGTATTCTCCGACTTGCTGATTATTCATGTGAGGTGAGGTACTTGCAGGTTCAAACCTTCCCGTGGAGAATGTCATGGATTTGAAACAAGGTCCCCCAAATCTAGGATGAGTGCTCTGATCATTGAGTTGGTAGCTGGGGGGAAGACGCCTTGTGTCACATATTGCCCAGGTTGGTAGATGAACCCTTCTGGATCAGGCCTGGTGGGGGAGAGATGGACAGATGTCTGGTGAATCCTGCCAAGGCTTAAACACGATTTAGAATTGAGGTTGCTCATCACCGTCTAGACTTAGCTGTGTAATACTGGGGCCCTCGTGTGTTGCTGGCATAGGTGGTAGCTGACTCCAGAGGAATGAAAATGTGGACTTCAGCTCCTGAATTCCCTTTGTGACTGTAGTCATAAACAAAACATACCGTCAGGCTTACCTTTAAATAAAAATCTCTCACTGTTTTGTTTGGCTTTTCTTTTTGTCGACACTACTAGAAAGCCCTGTGTGAATACTCAGACTGCTTACTACTCTTACCTCTCAGTAACATTGCAATGAGACGAGATGTCCAAGAAGGGCAGGCTCGGTGTTTGTCTCGCCTAGGAAGGTACAAGGAGGCTCTGGACATTGCAGAAAAAATGGTAAATAATGCAATCTTTCTTTTAGGCTTTGAACATTAAAATATTGCCAGTAGTTCTTTCATATGGACCATTTTCTGGAAAAATAATCTTCATGTGTATAATCCTTCAGGATGTTCAGTGCTCAGAGTATTTGGTAAACAGAGGGTAACTGTCACTGCAGATATAATCACTCTTTAGAAATCAGAACACCCTGTACCACAATGAGCTCCCTGTGCAGGGAGGCTGGTAGTCCTGGAAGGGACTAAATATCATGCTCTGCCAGGCAGAATTAATGTAATGTAATAGGAATTATAAGAAAGGGGATAAATGAGTGCTTAAATCTTTCCACTATAAAAGTGACGGTTCAAAACTTCCTTTTATTTCCATATACTTGCTCCCAAACTGCCACCAAGAAAAGTATCTAACCACAAATTGAGTTTTTCCCATAAAAGAAAAAGTCCAGAGGCTCTGAAGTCTGCTAGAATTTTACTCCTGCTGTTTATTTTATATAAAAGGTGTTTATACTACAAAGAAGGGCAGCTGCATAAAACTCTGAAGGCAAATAAACAAATGACAGCATTTGGGGCCTTCTTGCCTTTTGGACTGGGACAAGGCAGCTAGAGGGAATGCTGTCAGCTTGATCCTGCATGATCTCGTATCACGTATCATTTAAAATTAAAAGCACAGTTTTGTACAATTTAAAAATTCCCTTTAGTGATAGCTGTGCGTCATTATTCAGGGAGACATTTTCTTAGGCTCTAAAGGATGATTCTGTTCTACTCCTGTTTTTAATCTATTATCTTTTGTTTCTAGAGAAACGGCGCTACTAACACAGATCACTTAACGACGGTTCTCAACTTGCAGTTTGCCATTTACCAGGGTCTGGAAAATGTAGAAAAAAAGATCATGTGTCTGCAGCAGCTGATCTGCTTACATCCTTTCAACCCTTGGTACTGGAAGTTACTTGCTGAAGCTTATATGAGCCTTTTACAGAGTTTGTCTCCATTAGTCATTCCAGAAACAAATCTAAATCAATCTGAAGAGGTTAGTGTAAGTGACAGTAGTTTCAAAACATCAGCTGGAAGAGAGATTAATTTGCAGCCTCACAGATCAGACAGCCAGGAAGACGGCCCTTGGTCCAACCTTGCTACAGAAACAAAGAGGAAGAATGCAGGGACTTGTAGCAGCAGCCAAGCTGTAAAAGAATTCCTCTGCACTTCAGAAGAACTGGAAAGGACGGACGAAGGGAAGCACGCAACCTCTGAGTCCTGGGAGCAGAACATGTCGAAGAAAGTTGGGATAAAGGCATGTGCCTCGTTTATTAGAGCAAGGTAACTAAACGTATTCTTAGAATAATGTTAACTTCTCCCAGTCGAGAACAATTTAAAGCGTGTTTTTCCCAGCCTTAATATTTTCAGTTTACATTTTCAATTTAAATGTTTGTTCAGCATTGGCAACACTAACTTAGAAGCACCCTGCTGTTGCTTCACATCTAAAAAGCAAAATCCGCTAGCATGGTAGCTGTGAACAGCCTAAATCTGAGTGGAAAGAGTAAACCAGTGTCATGCACTGTTGAGAAGTAAAGCATTTTTTAATGACCTTATTATATGAATCTTTTCAAGTAATTATGTACAAAAGGGCTTGTTCTTCAACAAATGCTCCTGTTAGAGCATGGCTGTTTCCTGGTTTGGTATTAAAGATGCAGCAGCAGAAGTGCCCCAGAGGGAAGGCTAGCCACTCTCCCTTCTGCGAGTGCCACCTGTCTTATTTGCTTGAAGCCTCATGCTTGAGCAAAAGTGTATTTTGTAGTAATACCCCAATCTGCATAATGGATGAGGTTGAAAAATGAACTCTGTGACAGCTGATTGACAGGGCTGCATTAAAATGCTCTTTCCTTTTCTTCCCTCTCTTCCTAAAACTCTTTCACACAACAAAAATCCCCAAAACGTAATCTTTCAAAGAGATAATTAGGAACTGTTGTTGTTAAAGTAGTCTTGGATTTCCCACCCCCTCTTGCCTCTCAGTAATGTATTAGTCACCGAACATATTTAAAGCCATTTTATGAACTTCCAAAAATGTTTGCAGAGAACGCTTTATTACTGCCCTGTTAGGACAAGATTTAAGAAATGTAAAAAAAGATATAGTAGCTTTTAACTGTACTCAGACTAAGAGATGATGACTTCAGTTGCTACTTGGGAGAAGTTAATAGATTTAGCACTGATATTGAATATTAAAGCTACATTCATATTAAAATAATCTGTGTTGCTTGTTTAGGTGTGTATGGTTCAGCATTAAGACAGTTATAAATTGTGGGATTTCCTTGCTTGGCTGCACAGTTTCACAAAGTGTTATTGTGGTTTATATTTGCAGATACACTTGTCCAGGGCAAACTTCTCCCCTGCCCAGGGCTTATGCATTAAAAAGGTTGTCTAATATTTTCAGGTCTGTTGGATTTTAAGTGAGATGTGGATGTTGTATAAATATATGTGCAGGGTAAATTGCACCTGGAAAAGGGATTTTAATATTGCTTTTTGTAGGAAATAAGGTTCTGTGTTAAAGTGTCGTGAATAATTGAGTCTTCCAGTTCTGTTGACAACAAAAAAATTGGAGAAATTGTTTTGTTTAATTTTCATTCTTTCTTACATTATGTTGATGCACATTTTGAAACAAAAATGCTTTACAAATTAAAAATACTTTCCATTTTTACTTTGAATTTCCCAGTAAAAACTTTACTGAATTTACAAATGATTTGTTGGCTCAGACTTGTAAATTTTGATGTTTACAATGCTCAAATGAAAAATTTCATCTAAGATCTTAAGTCGTCTCTTCATAAAAATTTACACCTTTATTTTAACACCTGCTTCATTTAACTTTGGTAAATGTGACAAAAATATTTGTTGCTGTTCTTTATGCGTAAAGCTTCAGTTAAACATAGTTTCAGTAGCTATACTACTAAGGCCCAGTGGTCCCTTGGTTGAATATACTTAGATATCTCCTCTGCTGACATGTTTTACAGTCCTTGTCTGAGGAGGACTCTGGAAACTGCCACTGCTCTCTCTGGTCGAGCAGTTGGTGATGGGGTCCCTCTGTGACGTGAAGCCACGTTGTGAGCACGTCTAACCTTCACCGAATCATGGTGGTGACTTCTGGGGCACTGCCTGGAACGTAAAACTGTGATGACAGATTTTTAAAAATATTCCAGGATTGGCCCATGTGGGGAGGATGTTTGATGTTTGTCTAAAACCCCCAAATTTCTAGCTTTTCAGATTACAAAGATAATCACTGCCATAGGCAGCAATGCACTGCTGTCTTGTTAGGCCTTAATAAGGGTGTGGGACACCTGATGTACTGCAGTTAATGCTACCAGATCCAAATTTCACTTTTGAATTGTGTGACAGATACATGGGGAGAAAAATGTTTGCGCAAAGCAACCAGAGATACTTGGCGTGTTGTTTTTTAGAAGTACTGCTCAGCACTTCTGTCATAGCACGTATATACCGTACCCATAGTAGATTGATACAGATCTATTAACTTCTTTGCAGTTTTTGCAGTTGGCAGAAGTCAGGAAGAAGAGCTGTTTTTAAAGTATATTTTGTTTGGGTTTAGGTTTGCTGACTTACTCTTTTGCCAGCTGTGCCTTTTTTTAACTGCCTTTTTCATTTCAGTCTTTTACTTCAGCTTACCCAGTTGCAACAGTCGTCCTTTGTGCTAGAGAATAACCTAAAAGGTCAAAAAGAAATTGATGACAAAGTGGCACGACTTGGTTTTAGTGAAAACTCCCTGTTGTTGATGACCAAGGTAAGGGAATGTTTCATTGTGTGCAAGTTTTCAGCTATACGTAGGCTGGTTGAGGTACCCAAGCCAGTTTAGGCACAAAGTCCTGTAAGCGTGACACTCCCCTGAGCTAATTAACTGTGCCAGGAAGCAAGGTAAATTAGCTGGGGCGCGTTGCCTTGGTGGTGTGTTATCTGGAACTGACAGTGATACCTATACATCGCTGGCTTGTGTCATGAAGGTGTATCTCTGTTCTGCTGAGATTCTCCTTTCGGGAGTGTTCAGGGTTGTTAAGTTTCTCATTGGACTTGCATTTGCAGATGCATCATTGCTGTGCGTCTCCTGGGATGCAAATTTTATCTCAGGAGTTTCAGATGCCACCAAGTGAATCACAAGTGTGAAATGGAAGTGGAGATTACTTTAATGGCCACAGCAGTATTAAACACTTCCAGAAAAAGTATTAAATGTTTTCAGAAAAAGCCAGAGACATCCTTTTACATGATTTCTTCATTCTGTTTCATGTACTGGGTTCTGGTTTTAAAGAAATACAAAGGAGGAGAGTAACATTGCATTACTTTATTCATAGAGATTGAACATTTTTAGTGCTATTTATAGAGATTCTGACTTTTATCTTAAGGAACAAAAGGAAGCCAGCGAGATTCTAGTTTTGCTGTTAGTATTACAGCTTTAAGTCAGTGAAAGCCAAGCCGTTGCCTGGCTGGCAGGCAGCCTTGTGGGATTTCATCCATAAGAGGGCAGCAGCATGCAGACTATCTCACGTTGTGAAAAGGCTGGGAAAAGAACCTTCTCTCCTTGCTTCCCTTGGTCCTACACCCCCCAGGAAGAGATCAGAGTGTTGGTGCTGTTGCAAGGTGAGCACTGAATGCAGAGTTGGTGTTGAGATTTCCGCAGCTACTCAGAGAGTGAAAATCCCCCCATACAAGCATAGCTAGAAGCTGGGCAGGGTTGTGCAGCTGTGAGGCTTGGGCTCTCAGTTCTCCATGTTTATTGCAGAATGCAACAGGCAGACAACTTGATCATGACTTGGAAACTTCTCCTGGACAGCATGTGGTTCATGTGTCAAGGGCTTTTCTTGTAAAGATCTGTTATTAATGTCATATTTGCTGTTTTTTCTGCAAGTTATTTTCTTGTTTCCCATCTTTCTTACCCTGTTTGCAGGTTATGGGGCAGGATCTTATGCCAGAAAAAGTAAAAGAGGAATTTCAGGGTGAGGTAAAATGCATAGGCCCTTCAGCGCTGTCATCATTAGTAACTGCATCAGCCACAGAGTTTGAAATCAAATGGTTTGGTAATCTCCAAGATGATTTATGTCACTTCGACAGACAATTCTATTCAGATACATATCTGTCACCTTCTGTAACTTAAAGGTTTTATTGTATTTATTCTCATATCTCCAAATTATTATGGAATGATATATGCAATAAAGTTCATATCACATTGTTTAAGAATTCTTATTGTATGTCTTAAGAATACATATAAATCTCTGCATTTACACTTTTTAACGTCGCATAATTTTCTTTGTTCAGTGGTTTGTTTGTATTTAAAATAATAAGGAATCCAGTATAAAATTGGGTTTTCAGTTCAGCTTTCAGAGGTAGCTTTTCATCATAAACTTCACTGTGTTGTACTTGAAGCGCCTGTGATTTTTTGGGGCCTGCGATGCTGGTGGGATGGAAGGCTTCCTTTATGATACCCAGCTGGAAAGTTTCTTGGTATCAAATTCTGTGTTGTTGCATTTAGAGCCATGGAATTGGCCATTTTCTTAACTAATTTTTTAAATATTTCTTGATTAATTTACGTTATAGTCCTGTTCAGAGCTGGATAGCTAGAAATCTTAAATATATTTATGCTGAGAAATTGTCGACAAGAATAATTCAGTATGTTTTAGATAAAAAATCTAATGGTAAATATTTAACTTAGAACTGGAAGGAGATTTTCTGTCTTCAAAGCTAAGTGTTTAAAGATACAGAACTAGCTATAGTCTTATCATCAGTGTGCTTAGAGGAGGGAGGAGAAACACTATCAAGGTTGTTTATATGTACTGAAGAGTGTTTATTCAGATCATATCCTTTGTAAAACCCTGTAAGGAAGATGATCTTTTCTGTGAAAACTGGCAGTGTTGTTTCTGCATCGTACAGCTCCTTAAGTTATGCTTTCAGTTGATGACACCACTTTGTTTTACTTTCTGAAGCGTTGATGGAACGTGCTTTGGGCTTCCATAGAAAAAGGCAGAGATTATCCTGTAGTTTCTTTTGCTTGAAATAGTTTACATTTGAGGCAAACAAGGTGTGCTTTTCCCCCATCTTCTCTTAAACTGTGAGACTTAAATTCTTTGTCACTTTTTGTAAAAGTGTTCTTTAATGGATATAGTTTAAAACCAGGAATCTCTTAGACATAATTTGCTGTGACTTTTCGTCATGTTTTCCTGTGTTTTCTTTCTGAAGTACTAAAGAGTGCTGAAACGAAATAATTCACAACTAAATGGTAATTCACCATATCTGAACATGGTTTGTATCTGCTGCTTTTAGGTGAATTTTAAAACTTTAAGATACTGGTTAGGGAACCTGTTGCTACCATACTTGGTATGGTATAGCCCTCTGCTAAGTTGACTCTGAAATCTCTCCAGAAAAATGGAATATTGCCTTCAGCCATGTCATATTATCTTTGATAGTTTGGTGACTTAATGCGATTAAACCACATCCCAGTCAGCTTGTTATGAAAGACGATGGGTTGGCAAATATACTTGGGTAAGCTTTAATGCACTCATAGTGTATTACAGAATATTTGGTTTAGTCATGTGTGTGCTTTGCTAGGTGGAAACCTTTGTGTGCGTGTGTAGAGCACTATATTCGGATGGCAGTGAAGCCTGCCTGAAGGGCCGGGGATGCTTTTAAGACTAACTGGTGTCATAAGTTTTCAGTAGAGACTGTCTATAACATGCTGTAAATTAATTACGATGTTGGCATCAGCAGTAGAAGGTCTTACAGCAAAGATATGGCAAACATAGAAAGCTTGATGCCAAATATGTCAGCAAAGAACTGGAACAGGGACTTAGCCCAGTTTCTACTTAAACTTACAGTCATGAGTAGCCACATACAAAGCTATCATTTTTTTTTTGCCACAGCTCTCAAGTAGGTTCAGGAGTTAGGACACCAGAACACAGCTTTTGTGGAACCAGGTCTGTATAGATACTCCATGGGAACTCGCCAAGTGATTTGACTCCACAGTTTAGAAGGTGGAAATAGCTTTGGAGCTGTTTGGCAAGTATTTAATTTGCTGCTAAAATGTTGTTGTTTTGTGACTGGGATGTCCAAAATACACAGCGGCTAGCCAAGGTGATTTGGAGACTTTTTGGTGTGCGTGCAGATTGTTGGACTTGAGGTTGTCTCTTAGACTGGCAACACAATGGTTAACTCCCCACTGGCTCTGGGAGTGGAAGGCAAGTGGCAGTTCTTAAGAACAGGCAGTATTTTCTCAAACATAACAATAAAGCAAAAATGTTGGTTTTAACTACTGCGAGGAAAACAAGATGAATGTTGTTCTGAACGTGTCGCATAGTTACTGTTCCAAATAACCAGTGTTTATTGCACTGGGGCTATGAAATACTCCTTTGTCCCACTTGTGCCTGGCTATCTCTCATCTCAGCTACTTCAATTCCTCCTTTTTTGGCCTGCCTCTCACTTTTTTGGCATGTCACTTCTAACTCCAGTTTTCTGTTTCTGATCATATCTCATGAGAGGCTTTGCATTTCCATCTTGCATTTGAATGCCTCGTCGTTGCTTCTACATTCTGCATAATTCTACATCTTCCTGTAATAGATTTCTTCATGTTTTGGCTCTTGTGGTACTATTATTGGTATTAGTACATGCACATTAACACGCTGAGTTAAACAGCAAACTTCATTATTGCAAACTGCAAGTAAGAATCCATTAACAGTTACTGAGGTTTGATTTTGTTATTTTAACACTCGCTCGTGTTACAGATGCTTTGGAAAGGAGCCTCTGACCCTGGTTGTGATGCTTCTGAAATGATTGCTGTGTACAAACACAATCTAATTGTATATTGCTATGGAGTGTTTGAATACTGCTGGCTTTGAGGTGAGGGAACATGTTAGTGCTGTAACTAGTGACATTAACACAGTTTTCTCCGTCACAGAATCATAGAATGGTTTGGGTTGGAAGGGACCTTCAAAGATCATCTAGTCCACTCCCCGCCCCCCCCCGCCATGGGCAGGGACATCTTTCACTAGATCAGGTGGCTCAAAGTCCCATCCAACCTGACCTTGAACACTGCCAATGATGAGGCATCCACAGCTTCTCTGAGCAACCTGTTCCAGTGTCTCACCATCCTCGTCATAAAAAATGTCTTCCTTATGCCCAATCTAAATCTACCCTCTTTCAGTTTAAAACCATTGTCCCTTGTCCTGTCACTGTGTGGTGGGTTGACCTTGGCTGGCTGGCAGGTGCCCACCCAGCCGCTCTATCACTCCTCTTCCTCAGTATGACTGGGGAGGAGAAAATAAGATGGAAAAAAAAAAAAGAACTTGTGGGTCGAGATAAAGGCAGTTTAATGAAGAAAAAGCAAAGGCTGTGTGCAGAAGCAAAGGAAAACAAAAAATTATTCTCTACCTTCCATCAGCAGGTGATGTCATGGTAAAAATGAGTATGTGAATAGTTTTGAGATTGCTTATAAGGAATCAAGAGTTGTAACATGGGGTCCTACTCATGGTCCTAGCTAAGATCCACCTTTATTGCTGGCATTAAAAAAAGGGTTTCAGGTAGTGCATACTTCTGCTGCCTTCTTTCTGGTACCCACACACAAACTAGAAGAAAAGAAAAATGCAAGAAAATCCATTTTGGTAACAATTTGGTGACCCACGTGGGACTCTGTGTGTTCCCAACCTGTTGAGCGTCGCGATGGCATACAACACAGCTGGTACTGGGTGAGTTCACGCAATTGTCTTTGCGGGATCTGCATTCCCTGGGAAGGTACTAAAACTGGGCACAGCACAAGTCATGGGGGGTTCAATAGGTAAGGTAAAACAGGGTTTGCAGCTGGCAGAAACTCTGGGAAACAGGAAGAAAATTGATGGTATTTCAGGACTCAGTAAAACTTGAACCTGTAGCTTTCTGTCAGGATGAGTGGCCAGCTGGAACTTGGGAGGGGATGGCCTCTGAGCACTGGCCCCTGGGAAGTTGATTTGATACAAGTAAGCTGACCTTGCTGCCTTGTATGTGATATGGTATAAGGCAGAATTGCCTCATATGGTAAATCCCTGCTGATGACTCCCCATCACCTTCTTGTCCTTCACAGGACAAGTTGGAAGTTGTTTCCAGGATCTGTTGCTCCATCACCTCCCCAGGGATGGAGATGCAGCTGGCAAGCCTAGTGAGGGTCATGGAAGGGGGCCACGCAGGAGTATGGTGTGCAATGGTCCAGGAAGGAGGAAAGCCTGGGGGCTCTTTATTTTCATAGGAAGAGCAACAGGGGCAGCCCAGGGTGCTCTCTTTTTCAGAAAAAAAAGCAGCCTGTGGAAGAAGCAGTCAGTGAAATGCTTCCAAGGAGCACAAGTGGCAAGCAGAGGGGATGTCCTTGAGCACGTGCTCCTCTGGGTGCTTTGTGTGTGAGCAGCAAGCGCACACGTACACAGGAGGTGTGCTCCATTAGCAGTGACACGGCCAGGCATCAGGCTTCACACTCAGAAATGCTTTAATGGGCAACACTGGCAGGACACCAGCAGAAGCATCTCCAAGCCAAAAGACCTGCAGGGCCGGTTCGGGCTGGGGAAAGGACACTCTGGAAAGCCCTGGCCAAGGCCAGCCCATTCACTCAGCTTACTTCCTGGGTGCGAACGCGGGGGCAGCTGTGGGTTCCAGGTGCCCCGCAAACATCCTTTCCCGGCACGTGAGCGATGCCTGTGCGGATCGGCCCTTGGGCAATGTCACTCACTGTTTCACTTCTCTCTGCTCCCCACAGTGAGGACATGCACAGCAACTAGCCGTGACAGGAGGGTCCCCATCGCTGCCAACAGCAGTGGTGCTCTGACAAGGCAGAGCTGCCCTCTGGAAAGCCCCAGGGGCCTTTGCTGGGCTCTGCAGGAGCCTGTGTGGAGCCCTAATTACCCTCCAGAGTGTCCCAGGACCAGAGCTGAGCTCTGCAGGGGCCTTTGCAGGGCCCTAATTACCCTGCAGAGTGCCCCAGGGCCTCATCTGGGCTTTGCTGGGGCCTGTTGGAGGCCCCAGCTGCCCTCCAGAGGTATCCCCATTCTACAAAAATCTAGAAGTCCAAAAAAAGTCACTTTTATGGACAAATTCACTTCTGTAGATATCCTGGAGGTTTGTATAGGCTATGTTTAGTTATGCTTTTCAGCCCCCATCACCCGCATCTAGATCCTCTTCATCTTCCTCCAAAATAGGCAAGAGACCAAAAATATAATAACGAGGATCATTCCAGTTGTTGTTTTCCAGGTCGTCATCTGAATCTTCTTTGGCAAAATTAGAGGGGATGAATCGTCTTGTGCCGTGTGCCAGCTCTCCCACAGACCGACTGTCTCCATCCACCTGTCCAAAGACATAAACATACTGTCCGGCAGTTAGAGAAAGCTCTGGTTCAGGCTGCTCGCTGGGACCGTCAAAAGGATCGTAGCTGTATCGAGCTATGGATGCTGGAAGCTTTCCCGGTGGTTGTCCCAGAGCCTGCAGGATGACAAACTCTTTGTCTGCTACCCGTTCTCCTGTCTCACTTGTGGGGTCCTCCTCTGAAAGAAGGCAGGATCCAGGACTGCCCTCTGCCCAGGCTGACTCTGAGGGGCTCTGAAACCAATTCTCCGGTTCACTCAGAAGGCCGGGCCCTGGCGGGGCGAGGGGCAGCTGCATGCCACAGGCCCCCAGCCCGCACCATCCCGCCTCATGGCTGAAGGCTCGGGGAGCTGGCCATCGGCCACCGAACTCTGCTGCCAATAGGCACCACTGGTCACGTTCCCTGGTGTACTGGATCTGATGTTTTGTGTCTTGGTTTAACCCCAGTCCGCAGCTAAGCACCACACAACTGCCATCCAAGCCATCAGCCAAGTGAACCACAGAATTGGTTTCAGAGCAGAGTAATTAGGGGTCTTTGCAGGGTGCGTCCCCAGAGCTGGACACAGTACTACAGGTGGTGGCTCACCAGAGCAGAGTAGAGGGTCAGAATCACCTCCCTTGACCTGCTGGCTACACTTATTTTGATGCAGCCCAGGATACGGTCAGCTTTCTGGGCTGCAAGTGCACGTTGCCAGCTCATGTCCAATTTCTCATCCACCAGTACCCCCAAGTTCTTCTCTGCAGGGCTGCTCTTAATCCCTTCACCCTGCAGCCTGTACTGATACTGGGGATCGCCCCAGCCCAGGTGCAGGACCTCGCGCTTGGCCTTGTTGAACTTCACGGTGTTCACGTGGGCCCCCTCCTCCAGCCTGTCCAGGTCCCTCTGGATGGCGTCCCTTACCTCAAGTGAATCAACTGCACCACTCAGCTTGGTGTCATCTGCAAACTTGCTGAGGGTGCACTGTATGGTGGCAGTGTTTATTCGAGCCCTGCCCTTGCAGCAGATGGGCCAGGTATGTCAGCATCCTGCCGTGACCTTCCTGACAGGTAGTTTCTGCAGCTGCCTGTAACCACACATTCCCCTCACCACTGAATGATCAAGCTTGTGGAGGCCTGTTAAGATTTTTTTGGCATAACTCATTGC
Organism: Gavia stellata; assembly: GCF_030936135.1. NCBI lineage: Eukaryota > Metazoa > Chordata > Aves > Gaviiformes > Gaviidae > Gavia > Gavia stellata. The sequence continues at coordinate 13,655,031 of NC_082596.1, forward strand.
TGAAATTGTAAACTCTGATTGTTTTCCATCAAAACTGAAATTCACAGAATCACAGAATCATTAAGGTTGGAAAACACCTGTGAGATCATCAAGTCCAACCATCAACCCAACACCACCATGCCCACTAAACCATGTCCCTCAGTGCCATGTCTACACGTTTTTTTAACGCCTCCAGTGATGATGACTCCACCACCTTCCTGGGAGCCTGTTCCAATGCTTGACCATTCATTTGGTGTTCAAGTTCAGCTGTCGTCTGAACTAGCACAAGCTGTACCCCTGATCCAGGGCTGAAATCAGCTCTTCTTAACTCACAGTGCTCCTTCTGGGTTATTAGCTTGTCCCTTATCTACTTTTCATCAGCTGTGGTCTCTAAAACTTCTGTAAGCAAACTATCTTGCCCCACAAAGGTGAGAAGAGCTCCTTCATGGATTTCATGGGTCATGGCTTGAGGAATTGAAGGCTTCAGAGGTAGCGGTCCACAAACTTCTCCCCATATCCCCCTCTGTGCCACCCCCCAGTTGGGCCACAATGGGATCAGGAAACTGAACCAAATTTAGAAGAAAAATCTTAATCAGGTTGGGGGACACATGTTTAATTCTGTCCCTGTTGATTTCAGAAGAAACAAAATGTGTTTCCTCTTCACCTGGGCTCTGACTCTATGGAACTCATTTAGCTTTTGGAAGAGAAGAGAGTAAGGTGCACAAGTCAAGAGAATATGAAGAAACAAAATGATTCTCAAAGGGATTTTAATGAAAGTCTTCTCTTTTATTTGAATGGTTGCCATATTTAGAGAATTAAGTAGAATTGTCACAGGAATGAAAATCAACTTTCCCTGCTTCCCAAGGAATCTGAAAAATGTTGCTATGTACAGAATTTACAATTACATGCAATAGTTTATTGTTATTCTGGACTCCAAAATTTGGTATCAAAGGTAAAAATATCCACACTGAAGCTAGAGCAGGATGTGTGCATCCTGTACCTTTCCTAATGTTCTATAAACCTTACTGGTATGCTTTCAAAATGATTGCTCTTCTAGGGATGAGAAACTTTCCTCACCTGAGATCTTGCTGCTGCATAGAATTTTCATCATCTGCAACCTAAATAATTAAATTGTATTCCTTTTTGAGCAGGTGAGAAGTCAGGCAAAATGGGCCAGATGTGCAACTGTGTTTAGGTTTCTGTTTTCTGTTGGAGTCAGATGAAAGATGATATAAAGCAGATGTAAAAATCTACTGAGAAATCAGTAGATGTTAGGCATCTAGCAACTTTGGGATTTGGATGGAAATACTTCGTTTCATGAATTTTCTTACTATTTTTTGCCTTTCACTTACAGAAGCTTCCATTGTTTACATGGGTTATTTGGCAGAAAGTTTTTCTGCTTTTGGTTCAAGCTGCTGAACCTCTGTAACTTCCTCTGTATTCAACGGGCACTACAGACACCCAGTTTCTCTTTAAAAATTAGAAACCTTGAAGAACTCTGAAATAAAGCATCATTGTCTCTAACTTAACGTTCAATCTAGTGACCACTGAGAGGATTTCTAAGATCCATGTGCTATTAAAAGAATTGGAACTCAGTCCTGGTGTGTTACTAGTATGACTTTGCTTCTTTACTCAGCTTCCTTTTCCAGTCTGAATCTACACAGCTGCTCTGCAATAAGGAAAACTGCTTGGAGGTTTGTAACAAAGTGTGTTGGAATGCACCCGTTTTGCTAATGAGTGGAAGTGAGCATACGGTGGCTACAAGACGTCCTCCATAACCTCCTCCATAACCCGAAGTGTTGGTCTTGGTCCATGTCGTGGTTAGCAGGCCCCTTCCTAGAAACCCTGCGAAGAGACGTCCTTGCTGTGCACCTCAAGCAGTCAGCTCGGAGACAGTGCGATGGTGGAAACTGTGCTTCTCCATCAGCCCTAAAGGAGTCCTCCTAAATCAAGATTAAGGTGCGATGACAGCATGAAGGTAGACTGCTGCTGCCAGCATCGCATCAGTTTGGCATGTAAATAGCAGCCTTTGGTCTCCTTATGCAAGTGCGTAAAATGCATAGTAATAAACTGTGACTTACCGTGTTTTCAGGTGCCTGGCCATATGAGAAACAGTTAACCACCTAAATCTACTGCTACACAAATATGCTACCAAGGACAGGTGATAGGCAGCACCAGTGTTGCACTGTGAGCAGCATTATTTAGATGTGTTCTTCCTAGGATTGTGATGCACCCAAGGTTTACATGTTAGCAGGCTTGGCTTTTTAATTAGGGAAACGAAGCATCCATAAGCAGCAAAACAAAACAAGAGGCTTGAAATCATCCTCATTTTGTATTATACAGAATTTCTATATTCATCAGTACACAAGCGATTGCTAAACAGGAACTCACTACATTTACTTGCAATTCAAAACAAGGTGGTTATTATGCAAACAGGTTAGCTTTGTGGAGGCATCTCCAGGGTGAGCTTAACCCTGTCCTGTTTGGTTCCTCTTGTCTAAGTCTTACTGGTCTGTAAACATTCATGTTGTTATACAGAACTGTGGAGTTATCAGCCACGTAGTGCGGCTGATAGTAATTAGCCTGGATGGCATTCTGTGGTGGGGGAGGTGTGAATGAGACATAGCTGTGGAAAGAATTAACTCTGTGGAGAGGTGACTGGGGGGTGAAGTTGCTGCTGAATATGAGAGTTCTTGGGGGCTGCTTGGTCTGGTGGGTGCTGCCAGCTGAGAGGCTGCTGAAAGGATCGGAAAGAGTGTTAGCGCTTCCCTCGTTGCTGTCGGGGAGGCTGCGCTGGGGGCCCCAGCTCTTGCTGAACAGGAAGGGCATGGTGCGTGGTGGAGACTTTGGTCCCCTCACTGGCTTGGACAGTGCATAAAGGTGTCGGAACTCTTCATCAAACAGCTCCACAACCTGACCCGTGAACTTGGAGAGGAGGTTGCGGTGAACCTGGCCACATAACCATGTGAAGCTGGAAGGAGAGACAGGGTAAGGGTTAGCATTAATGTCAGCCATTAGGAACTGGAGATCCCCGCAGGGGTCATGCGAAAGGCAAATGTGTTTTACTGCTGAAGCTTCTTGTCTAAACACAGGATGAAAATGGTGTCACAGTTGAATTTCAGGTCAGTTCACATCAGCGCTCTTTGACTTGGATCAAGCTTTGTTATTGCAGCTGCCTCTAAAACATTCAAGAAACCTTGTAAAGTTATACAACCTCCTAAAGGGAGTGGTGATCCAGATCCACTGCAGGACTAAATGTCAGATACGATACCCAAGGTTTGGGTGTCTATTCCATGGAAAGTAGTTTAGACCCCTATTTTGGATAGCCCTCTTCCATGCACAATGCTTAAATTAAGGTCTTACCATGTCTTGTCTGCACACACATGAAATGTACCTTCCCTGCAGAATGCTGTGCCAGTTGGTAAGTCTCACCCACTCAAAACTGACATTAGAAAGACTAGTGAAAAATAAGCATCCTTTGTTTTCATTTTGCCATACTTTTTCTGCATTGGTCAAGAGAAATACATAAAACTCAACCTCCCTGTCACATCCCACTCCCACAAAACAAACTGCCACACCTGACAAATGCTTATTTTCTTCACTACAGAGAAATGAAATGACAAATATTTCCTACAGGCTTCCCCAAAATAAAAATAGTACTTTGCTATAAAGTAAGGGAGAAACACTGCAATAGTTTTCATTCTGGTAGCCCAGAGACACACCTTAGGATACCCCATAGCTTTTAAATTATTTTTCCTTTATGTGCTTCCCTAATCCACTTGGCAAACATAAATTTGTGCTCTTTTACAAAACCACAAGCCAGCTTGATTGTGCTGTGCAGACTGCCTTGTCTGAGCAGCAGCGGCATCAATAAAATGAGCATAGTTGAGAGAATGAAATGTAATTACTCCCTGAGCTGACTGGGGCTCAAGCTGTGCAGCAGAGGATACAGAGCAGTGTTAGATTTGAACCCAAGGTTATTCTGTGTTGGCAAAACTCTACCCCAGTTATTCCTGCATGACTTTATTAGTTACGCTGGATTTGCACAAGGATTGCTTGAGAGCCAGATTTGGCTGTAGGTGTGTGCACTTTAAATCTTGTTCTTGTCATGTTTTGACAAAACTCCTGTGAAACTCAGTGGGACTGACAGCCTGAGCTGACGCTAAGGGAATAATGACAGATGATTTACATCTGCCCGTTCGGAGCATTCTTAAGGAGGGCTGGGTTTGGGGCATACAGTGGTTTTATACTGTGGCTTCAGGAGCAAGGGGAGGAGTGAAGAAATCACTAGTTCAATGCCACTGGGCAACCCTACAATATATACTGTACATCCTATGATTGGACATGAAAATATGCACTAAGTTACTAGAATACAGGTACTTTCTCATCCACTTTGTTCAAATCATTCTAAATATGGACAAAACCTTGGGAGCCGAGGTAAACAGCACAGCAAGCTAACTCCCCGCTGTGCGGGTAACATCTGCTGTGCTAGCTCAACGTTGCCTTCGTTCACTAAGAAGCACTCTCAAAACCTTTGCATGTCCTTCATCTAACTGTTAAGGAGCTAATAAGCCAGGAACAAATATGAAAACACATGCAATTAGTCTGGCATATCTACGCTGAAGGTTACAAACTCATGAAAGGGCTGAGGTGTGGAATGACAGGTTTATACTTTATGTGCTAGAGATATATGTAGTTTATAGAAGAAAATTTAGAGAGAAATAAAAAACAATTACACTTATAAATGGCTTTTAAAAACCCAACAAAATCAGAGGAAAAAACTGTTGCATCCAATTTTGATAATTTACTCCCACATGTAACATCCTGGAGTACCCGATGGACAGATATTCATTTGTGGCTCATTGATCTTATCGGTAACCCTTGCAACCAGAGAAAGCTGGATCCAATTAATAGCCCAAAGATTCTCCATGGACTGATGGCAAATGGGTCAGCTGTAAAGTAACAAGTTGAGACCCGTGTGATTTTAGACAAACCTTTGCGGACTTCATGTAGTGAGTCACAGCAATTTACATGCTGTGCACTTTGCTGAAGAACAAAGCAGAACTTGACATAAAGACTTAACAGGTTTTCATTGGCTTCATTCTAAGAGGAAATGCATTGTTTGGCTTTTAGGCCCTGTTTTGCTCCTTAGTTTACAATTCCAAGTGCTCTTTTAGGAAAGGCTCAGAGAAGTCTGTTATTGTCACTATCTGCCCAGAAGGATCATTTTTCTACCAGGCCTCTGAGTGAAGCACATCAGAAAGAAGAGAAAGCACAAAGTACTGCCTAGTGTGGGGCCAAAGCTGTATCACACATTCAGTCATTAACAGATACTTCTCAGCCGTCTTTCCAGGGCTTTGGCCTAAAATCTATGTCCTGTTCCAGATCCTTTAATTTATGATTGTCTGAATCAAAACCCACCTCCCCTGTCCAATCTTCATTTGCGCTGGACTTGGTTTTTTTCTGAGTGGACCCTCTGCACTACTGCAACTGCAGTTCGTTAGGGATGCTCTCATCCCTTGTGTTTACAGTGCTACAGTAACATGCAGCATTACAGGCATTTAATTTGAAACTCAAGGACTGGGTTTTTCAGCTGAGCTCAGGTTCGAATTTACGTATGCGTTAGTGTTGCCTGCTGGTGGGATAACCTCTGTATGAGAAACCTGCCCCACCTGAACTGATGCTCTCTGCAAAGCACGCTGATGTTAGATGTTAGATACTGGCTCTGAAGAGGCCGGTGGCTTTCAGAGTGGCAGTCGGGGAGGTACTCAGCTGCCCCTGGGAATCAAGGTCTATGCTTTTTGCTGTTTTCATTTTGCCTTCTTTAGGAGCACTGAGTTCATGCACTATCTAACTTCAAATTAATTAAAAAAAAAAAAAAAAGGAATAACATAGTTATCATAGGATGGAGTTGTGTAACACAGAGAAAGCAAAATGAAATACTGCATCCAAACCCCACGACATAGAAATTGGCAATAAAAATTGAGAGGAAAGCTGTAACTTAAAACACTTACTCATGTCTGCTCTTGTGCAGATACAGGGCTGGAACAGCCTTCAGAAGCTTCTCAGCTCCAGCCTGCCCTGCGTGGCAGGACCACGGTTATCCACACTGACCCAAGCAATGGCTTTTTAATGTCATTTTAAAAACCACCCCAGAGCAGGAGATGCCACAGACTTGGTGGTGGTTCCTCTGCCTCTAACTAGTTGCCAGCTTCAGTCCTCTTCGTTGTATATTTTGTCCCCAAACACTTTGGCTAGAAGCAGTGAGCCAGGGTCCCTTTTAGAGCAGTATGTCCTGAAAGGCTATTTTATTTCCTCAGCCTGTTCCCCCAACTGCTATTACAAAGTCATGCAGCACACGGCACTTAGGTGAAATTTGCTGTTGTATTAGTCTTAAGATCTTTTCTGTTAGTTTTAAGATCCATTCCAATTTGATTTCTAACTAATGCATTTCAGAAGAGTTTGAGTCTGTTTTACTCAACATCATTCTTGTTTATACCTGCAGAGGTTGGTGGATAAGGTTTAGGGATAACAGAAAACTTTCAGATTAATAAAGTGAGAGCTAGCAAGCCTACAGAAATGCCACGTACTGATAGCCAGCCATAACCCATGTGAATCTGCAAACCATTTGCTGAGCATGCTGAAGTTAAATAGTATATAGATTTGTTCCTCACCACCCTCTCTGCTTGCTTGCTGGATAGGGGATTATGTAGTTTGACAAGGCTTTTGAGGTTAGAGGATATTGCAAGAGCAGTAGAGAATGTCAGAAGTGACTCTGCACAGGACTTCAAGGGGTTTTCCTTTTTTTAGGATTGAAAAGAGAAACCAAAAGGAAGCTTCTCTGCTAAAGAAAATAGATCTTGTTCTGTCCCTCTTCTCCCACGCATCCTTCACTTCTACTCGATATAAATCTGCAGTTGCATTTCTACACATCTTTGGTGAGGGATTAAAAAAAACCTGAAAGAACAAGAAAACCACAGAGTAGCCAATTAAAAAAACCCACTCGGAGTGTTCATTCATTTTTGTCTGATGGTTCATTTGGAAACTGACTGAAAAATGGATGCCTGCCTCTGTGGACAGCTAAGCTCCTGCAACCTATGCTAACTCCATGTATTCACCTTTATCTTCGTTACTATAGTTATGTAATCTTCCTGGTGGCACAGTTTTATCGGACTAGAGGCATTTAAGCCTCCAAATCATAAACCGGGATTAAGAAAAACAATCTCATCCTTTTAATTAAATAATCACCTCTGTAATTTTTTTCTCTCGTCTTTTTGTATCTGGATTTCTAGGATACACTTTGGTCATTTGTGAAACTTATCTATGTAGCCATGAGGCGTAGGAACTTTATTTGATGCAAGCTCAGAATCTCCTGAAATTCCCTGACCTGAGGATCTTGGATCTTAATTAAAAACCCAGTTGTTGAGATGCTACATCCTCTACCTGAAATAATTATAGCAGCACAAAAGTGGAGAGTTACAGACTCAGCTGACAAAAAAAAAAAAAGAAAAAAAAGGGAAGGTACAACAGTTGCGTAGACACGTACTGCCTACCTGTTAATGAAACACAAGAAAAAAACAGTAAGTCTCTGAAGTATTTCTGTTTTCCCTTTAATCACTAAACTTGTCATATGGAGAACAAATCCTCAGATAAGCTGAGTGACATATGCTACATTAAAGGATCCCGAGGGAGATGGAAATGTATCATGTCTCATGATCACAGCATCTGAGGACCCAAGCAATGAGGAAAGCATAATATTAAGCTATACATATTTCTAGTTCTGTTCCAGGGCTGCACTGGCAAAGTTGTTTATGTTAGTTTCTGAACATTTAAATTAAACACCATGCTCCATAAAGAACTAATATTGGCTTTAAAGCAAGTTAAATGGATTATTGAAAAATGGCACATATTTGAAAACATGAGGGGTTTTTGTTCAAAAAAACTTCTCACCTGTACAAAAATTTCCATGGCACTTTTTTTGTGAAGTATTTTTTGTGAAGTAAAATTCATAAAGAGCACCTAGACATGAACTGCAATGGCTTATCTCACCTGTAAGATCCAGACAGCACGTATCTCCAGTCAGAGATAAGAAATTTTTCTTGTATTTGTCCTGAAAATTTCCTGCCTGATTTGGCACAGTAAACCTCTCCAGTAACACTGCGGACTGAAATATTCTGTAAAGAAAAAAAAAACAAACAACAAGGTGAATTCCTTTTTTTTTTAAATTAAAAATCAGAAGGAAAGGGCCCTTTCTCGCTACTGCCTTTAGCTCTTCACTTCCCCAATGTCTGTTATGATTTCTTCATAGACTCTCCAATGTTTTATTTGATGGTTTGGGGCTAGAGGAAACCTAGCCAAGCTCTCTCACCTGCCACAGTGTTATTTATTTCAATGGGGATATAAATTTCCATGGAAATTCACACAGATGGAGCTGTGCTGTGTAACGATAACTGATGCCACCCCTACCAAAATGAGTATGAGACATGTCCATAGCTGAGAGCAGCCTGTTACCTCTGATGCCCCTAGAACAATTTGCTCTAGCTGTAAGCTCTCTTGTTTTACATTGGCTATGGCACAACACAGCAGGGCAAAACCTTTGCTCTTCCTATCCACCTGGGCCTGCAAGGACGTACGTGCTGCTCTTCTAGCACAGCCCAGACGAATGCCGTCCTGCAGGATCAGATGCAAGTACAAGTGTGAGTGGAGAAGCAGGTCAATTTGGCCCACGCAATGCTCTGTGCTGTCCTTGTACCTGAGCAAGCACATTTAAGGCAGGCCAGGCACCCAGACCTGACTCTGCTGTCTGTATGTACACTTTGCAGAATCAAGGCCTTAGTAAATGAGTGGCATCAAAGATTTGGCTCGCACGTTGTCAAAGCTTGTGTATTGCAGCAGCATACTTAAAAAAGATAGCACAGGATTGTTCTTCCTAAGGAGTGGGGATTTACAGACATGCAAACACTGTTATGTGCATGTTTTATTAATTTCAGTTTCTTTATACATTTGGGGCAGAATTCAGCTGTTGAAACACTGGTGTCTGGTGCACATAAGATGCGCTCAGGTCTCCTGCCCACCCTCCAGCTGCCATTCCAGAAGGCACCCACCTCTGCAGTATCAGCCGTCTCCACAAAGATGCCACAGGTGCCCTACACCATCTCAAGCAACAACTGAAATGGTCCCTAGGAGGTTATTTTTAAGGTCAGTTCCCTCTGGCAGAGATGAAGGTGGACTAAGCTAACAGCCAGCTAAATCTGAGGCATTACCTTTAAAACAGAGCTTTGACAGCAACATGTTTTATCAGAAACCACCTAGTGCAACCAAGGTATTGCTGTGCAAAAGCGTTTTGTGTGCTCGCTACCCATGGCTGCCAGACCACAGCTGCTGCAGAGTTATTAAACAGAAGCAGTTGCAATGCTTATGTTAGACAGCTCTACTAGGGAACTTACTTAAGCTCTGTTTTAAGATTTCAGGGTCCAGATTAGTTTCATCTAAGGACCTAATGGAAATGCCTTAACTTCCTGTAACATCCATGGAAAAATGTACGCATCTTCAGAGGGGAATTAGGTGCGCTAATGCTACCTCTGGAAATCTCTTGCTCCCTTTTAATTACAAGGTGGATTGACCCTAGCATAACCATGCTTCTAGCTCAGAGTGCCTAAAGTTAGGCAGACGAATCTGAGCCTGAGAGCTTCACAGAGCCACAGTACCTTGAAGAGCTCCTCAGCAATTTGCAACTTGTCACACATCTCCGAGAAGAGTTTTATATTGCCATGATCGAGCAACAGGTAGACAAACACCATGCGCTTGTTAGCTGCCTCCAGGAGGTCACAAAGAATCTCAGTGTCCGTGAACACATCCATCACGATAGCTAGCACCTTGGGGGGAAAAAGCAGAGGCATTAGCAGAGTCAATTTACATAACTTAAGGTTGCCTGTGAGGCCACTGAAATGTAGTGGTTTTGTTTTTTTTTTTAAATATTCCAACAAACACAAATCTTCAGGGATATATGTGGATATTTCTTCTGGTTTTCTCCCTAAGTGCCTGAATCAGTAAATCGATGAGACACGTTGTGACATTGTTTTATTGCTCATATAAAGCCAATATAACATGCAACATATGCACTTCAGTTAAGCTCTTTTAATCATAAAACACAAGATGACCCATGAATTTGTAGGTGAGATTTCAGCACTATGAAATCATTGAAGTGCTAATCGGAGAGTAATAAGGATGTAGCTAAAATAAGAGATCGCAGCCCTTGCCAAGAGGCTGACTAGCTTTCATAAGTCACGTGCATTTAGCAAGAATCACTGGATGATGCTTTCTCTGTTATGACTTACACCTGGAACAATCTTTAAATCCTCACTCTGTCGTTGGTGGTGGGGTGACAGACTGTAACAGCTCCATCTTTTTTTGTTTTATATAATGATCTGTAAACTAATTGTTTCATTTTAACCATACATCCAATTCACAACTGGCAGGACAATGTGTAAAAGTCTCATGACTGGGCATAAAACCCCCGACAGCTACTTAAATACACAGCCTCCAGCCAGCGTGAATTGAGGGAACGGTAAATGCAATATAAACCCGCTTTCATGCTCTAGACCCTACGCTTAGCGTTGGGCACGGCCTCATGAAGGCGCTGGTCTTCACTGATGTCTGCTATTGTCCATGGGAAGGGTCATCTCCTCAGGGCAATTCAGCCCAGCTAATACCTGACTTCTCTTCAGAAGGTGCCTATTTCTCCATTGACTAGAACGGGAACCCTTGATAATTAGGATATCATCTTCAATCAAACGGAACTTCACAGTATCTCTACAGATCTGTCTAATTGCTTCCAACTTGCACTGAATCTTACTCCAAAGCCTGTGCCCACACCTGCCAGCAAGCTTATTCCTTTCACCCACCATGAGGAAATCCTACAAGACCAAGCACATCCTGTGCAGCCTGCATCCTGTTCAGGCAAGGCAAATTATTCGCGGAGCAGTGAGGATCCCACACCTTCCTTCTGCTGCCAAAGCACAGTGCTTCAGAAAGGGCCTTGCCAGTGCTAGGTAAGTGGCACAACTATGTCCAATATCTCACATCCACACTTACTGTTAACTCACCTTGTCTTTTTAATCGGCACAATACCACATCCAGCCTCACCGTAGCTCCAGACCACTCTCTCTAGTGCTGCTTTTTCACCAGCTGTTCCCAATTTGTATTTCTGCACCTGACTTTCCTCTCCTACTTGCAGTACTTCTCGCTTCTTTTGCCCAAATTTTATTTTATGACTTGTACCTATTCCACAAATGTGTTAAGATTATAGTACTACTCGCCAATCCTTTGCAGTTTGATGTCATCAACAAACACAGTCTTTATTCTGTTGTTTAAGTCATTAATGGATATATCAAATACTAGGCTATTCAGGGTAGACCCTTATCAGATACTAATTAATAAATGCTGCCATTGAAAAACTGTACTCAAAGAGCAGTTGCCAAATTTATACTCTAAGTGTTGCTCCGGCACCCTCTTGTAATGTAAATTAGATGGTTAAGAAGGTCACGTGAACCATGGATTTATATTACTTTTCCCACTTTTTCCTCTACAAGTTTTCTCCTCTTGGGACAGAAAATTGGCCTGGGTTTATACTTTCCCTGATGCTAATTTTATTATTCCAGAGACATTTCTTCTGTTACTTATCTTTCTGATGCCGCCAACTTAAAATGACTGATCTGTAATTCCCCTGATGTGCTAAGCACTTGTAGCCTTTGACAGGGCAGTTGCCAACGGGGATTCTTCTCCCCTGCCATTACACTCAGCATTATCAGACCCAACACTTGCCCTTGCAGGAGAATAATAAAGCGAAAGTCCGTAACTCCAGCGGGCTCCACTGCCTGTGCCGGACAGCAGGCACTACAGCCTCGTTTTGTTCCTGACCGTTCCCCTGTGAAAATGCTAGTGGCATCTCAAGTTTATACAAGCGGAAATCTCCTGGATGATGGTAAACACAGCCCTGAAATGTCAAATATTTTTTTTCCAGGAAAACAGGAGACCTGCCAGAACACACATGACAGAGACTTTTTGTCACCCTCCAGCTGCTCAGCTTCTGATTTCCCAGTGTGTGGGCAGCCTGGCTTGCGGCTGGCACATCTCTGTGGCCCCCTGTCACTTGTCTGTTGTCAGGGGCATCATCTGCACCTTTCCCAGGTGCCAAATTATGCTGCAGAGACTCTGTATGGAGCCCATGTGGCATTTTTAGTGACACTGACAACGTATTAGAGATGAAAGGTCTTTTTTCTGAATAATTTCCTTCCTCTGGGGATGGCTGCTGGCACACCAGACACACATGCCCTTCTCCAGGCTCCCCTTCACCCACATCTCCCATGAATTCCCTAAAACAATTGCTAATGGCTCAGAGCTCGCTTTAGCTTAATTCTCATTACCAGTGCAATGGTCTGAATGGAGCAAACCATCCTGCTGGTGATGCACCAGAAGGGATAGAGCACAGCTGCCCTTTCTATATCACATTTGCTCTGCTGGGTTAACGAGAGTTTAAAAGAAGAGGGAATGCTTTTTTTTTTAAGACACCAACATAAAAAGGTGTTGGTGTGAGTACAAAAAAAGAAAAAAGCGCTGCCTGTGTTCAACAACGGGCTCTTTACAGCCACTTTCTAGAGCAAAGCTACACTGCAATGCACAAGGCTGCCTGGGATCAAACACTGCGTTTACCTGATCTTTTTAAGAGCAGGAAGACAACCGAGTGCAGAGGAAATTCCCTCCCCCTACCTGAGTAGTCTTGTTGATGTACCGGCGTATGATGTCTCTAATGTTGCTGTTCTTCTCTGTTTGGAAATACACAGTGGCGGTGGATTTTTCCTTTAAATAGGGCTTCTCCGCTGTAATCCATGTGTGCAGCAGAGCTGGGTCGCTGCTGTCAGAAATGGTGGGGAAGTAGGTCCCTGAAGGGAGCGACCCGGCATCGTTCTGCTTTGGCGCAGCCGCCCCGTCGGCGGCCAGGGACTCCTGCGCGTAATAGGATTCCCTGGCGTTATCCTTGATGTACTGAGCTTCCACTGAGGAGAGGAAATCCACCTCGCCCTCTTTGCTTAAAGTTTCGAGGTAAGAGTCTGTCCCACCGTCCAGGAAGGCGTCGGTGGCCAACCTTATGCTTTCGTTGTGGCTGAAATCCGCTTTTGTCAACTTTGGGGACTGGTTCTTGATATCTTCCAGCCTTTTCCTTATCTTGCCCATGTGTCTGGAGTGGCTCATGGCTCTTTGTCGCAGCAGTCGTTCTGCCGGGCAGGCACCATGCATATGTGCAGCAGCACAGGCGGCGCAATCGTCCTTCTTGTTTGGAGACTGCATTCTGGCGTGAAATCACCTCAGCTGATCGAATTAACTATGAATAAAAATAAAGAGATCTTATTACCTCAGGCAAATTCAGGCTCCCGGATTTCGTTGGTACAATTACCTTCAAAAAAACCCGAAGCTTGCTTCTCAGGTGGTGGTGTAGTTCGGCAACAATCTGTTTCCAGATGGGACACAAGTGCAAAGTTGATTAGATTGCTTATCTGAGAGGCACCCACCTCACCCCCAGGGCATATGAAGGATTCGAGTCCAATTACCAGGGCCGTCCGATTCGGTTGTATTTCCCTTCCTGTCGCATTCTGTGAAATGTGAGTGAGGAAAGCACTCAAGCAAAAGCAGGTAGGCTCCTAAGCATCATTGCACAATCTTCAAAACAGCTTGAGGCTTCTCTGTCTTCCTGTAGTATTCGTTAGGGAGCAAAAACAACTCTGACGTTGAACTGGGACAGAGACATCAGCCATGTCCATAGCTTCAGAACAGCAGAAAGGGTCACGGACTCTTGTCTGCACCTACATGCTGCCAGGTAGGCTTAAAAACAGACTTGAACTTCGTCACTGTGCCCTGTTCGTAGTATGCTGCTATTACCATAGACGATTCACTCCTTTATTTCTTTAAAGCTTTGTGACTACGCCATCCTATTAAAAGAAAAATACCCCTTCCCAAACATCCTGAATATTACGTGGAGGGAGGGTTGTGAGCTGGCCTCAAAGCATCAGAAATACAAACACTCATCACTTGATTGTGCACATTTAGGGCTGCTTGGTTGGTTTCTTTTTTTTTTTTTTCCCAGGCTGCAGCTTCTGGAGTCACGTTGTCCCTGTGGCAGCTTGGCTGCTGTGTCATTAGCAGGACAGAGGCGCAGGTTCGCAGCAGGGTGAGAGGCGCAATGCCTCCGGGGAGCCAGGCCGACTGGTATGACTGCGCGGGGGCGAGGAGAGGCAGGGTGGGAAGGCACCCTGCCTGAGGTACGCCATAAATACCTGTGTGCATGCTTTTACACAGAGGCACGTGTGACACAGTTTTCTCACGCAGGTTGAGTTTGCCCTCGCCCTGCGTAGCTCTGCATCCGTAAATCGGCATGCCACAGCTCCGAAGGGGAGCGCAGGATCAAGGGGACACACCAGCCTGAGCTCTTGCACGGGGGTACGGGCTGCTGAGGGCATGTCTGAGAAGGGAAAGGGCCCTGCCGCTCTGACCAGCATGCATGGGAGCACAGATGTCTTCAAGGCCACTCAGAGTGACACAAGCCCAGTTTTTCCAGGGTGGCTTCCCAGATTCTGGGTCTGTGTCTATGTCAGATGCCTTATGAGGGGAAAAAAAGTAATCATACGTGAGGATGACGCAAACATATATATATGAAAAGAGAAAAGGGTATGAAATGGTTCGGATTTTAATCCCGGAGCCACGGAGGGCAGGAAACACCCACCTGGGGGCCAAGGAGAGGCGGTGGTGGGGCCTGCCCCCGAGCTCCTGGTGTGATTTTAAAATCTATCCCATCCGTCCCTCCACCCCCAACATCCGCCCGCAGTTGTCAGACGCAGCCAAAAGTCACTAATTATCTACTGACCTGTTCTGCGCAATTATGCTGAAAACGATGCTGCCTAATTAACCTGACACGCAAGATCGCGCCCTGTCAACACGGATGGGGCCTCCCTGTGCCCAGCAGGGCCGTCACCTCCCCATCCTGGCCAGGGCCAGCACTGTCACCTCGGGTCCCACACGGTTACCCAGTGTCCCATATGATCACCCCAATGTCCCCCATAGTCACAGCAGGGCCCCAGGCAGGCCACCCAAGGTTGTCCCCATGGAGCCTCACACTGCCACCACAGGGAACCCCCGTTGTCACCCTGGGGTCCCACACGGTCACTCCCATGTCCCACATGGCTACCACAGGATCCCCCACCGTCACCATCAGGACCCACACGGTCACCCTGGAGCTGCATAGTCACCACAAAGCCCCACACCGTCTCCACAGGGCCCCACTCAGCCACTGTGGGGCCCCACACGGTCACTCCGAGGCCCCAGGCGGCCACCGCGGGACCCTCCGGCAGGGAGCCCGCAAGACAGCCGGAGGAAGGGCCGGGCCGGGCCTGGCCGGGCTCTCCCTCCCGCCCCTCGTCCTCCCGCGGCGCGGACTGAAGCGGCCGCCGGGCCCCCAGCGGCCCTGGAGCAAGGCCGCCGGGGCGGGGCCGAGGGGCAGCGTCGAGGGCGAGCGCAGGGAGGGAGCTTTCAGCCGCCTCGTTAGCGCAGTAGGTAGCGCGTCAGTCTCATAATCTGAAGGTCGTGAGTTCGATCCTCACACGGGGCAAAGGCGGACAACTGTTTTCTTCCTGCTGCGGGAGGCGGCTCACCCAGCCGTGGCCCGCACACCTCCCCCGGCCGCTGCGGGTCCCGCACAGCGGCTCCGGCTGCGGCCCCCGCGCTTTTAGCTGCGGCCAAACCATACAAAACTCTTCTCTAACTCCTCAGCTTCATCGTTGCCATCGCGATTTCGGAAGGTGTGTTCCAGTGTGGTTGTGCGCTCATGCAAATAATTTCTGCGACCTGTATTGTTCAAAAATGCACTTTGGCGGAGGGTTTTCTGCATTCAAGCTGTCTGCAAGCCCGTTTCAGCGTTTGGGAATGGGGAAATGAGTCCCGCTCCTGCGGGGTCTGTGGGGCAACCCAGGGCGCGGGCAGGGCCGAAGGCTCCCGCTGCCCCCGGCACCCCAGCAACAGGCAGGGAGTAGGAGCTGCCACGGGGGCACGACAGGGCATCAGCCCCCACCTGCTGGAAACACTCCGGTTTGTCCACACTTACAGCTATAACGTTTTTATGAACCATAAGTGTGTACACATATGGCCCAAGATGCTAGCCAAAAACTTGGTGGGTTTAATTTTTCTCTTTAAATATAGAAATAATCACATGTAAACTCCCAGATAGTCATCAGAACAAGGCACTTTTCTCATCTACTCCTTCTGCCTCCCAGAGATGATCTTCGCCTGTTGCACTCTTCTGCCTTTGAAAAGGAACGATGCCTCTTCCCCGCACTCTGCTGCGGGCTGCGATGAGATTTCTGCGGATCCCAGTTGCTACTAATGTGACTCTTTCTGGTTCTAGATGCAGAGGATGCTCATGTGAAAATCAGCCTAGCAACACAAAAATAATTGTTTTTATTTAGCTACTCTGTCCCCTTTCTTTATCAGGAAATGTACCTGCTAATATGTATAACAAGTACATGTATCTCCAGCAACAGAGGTTCCGCAGCCTCTATGGACACTATTTTCAGTGTTTGTCTCTCAGTGGAAAAATTTTTTTTCTCAATTGCAAATTTCCCTGCTGCAACTTGTAGAATCCACTTACGCATCACTGACAAACCCAACATTTTAACAGTGGTTTGTTTCTTCAAGTCATGGCATTCACCAGAACAAATAAAGTACACAAATACTGCAAGTGTAATAACTTAATGGTAAAAAGTGAGTTTATTTTAGAAGTAAAAATAGCAGTATAGTTACCAAGAAAATAATGAGAAGGTTACAAACAACACACATTTTTCTAGCTAGCATTTTATTTTTATATAAAATACTTCCAAAGACCTTTATAATAAGCAATGTCTGATCAGTCCTTAATCACAGTATACATACTTGGCATTTCACTGATTAACAATTTGAAGGTATAGATGAGGTCTAGAGCAAACCACCTCAAGTTGTCCACTTTGTAGCTTGGAAACCAGTTGGAGGATGTCTAGTTCGAGCCTGTGAGGTAAGCTTTTTTCTGAGCCGTCTGACTTCTGCCATCAGTTCCCGCTCTTGGCATGCCAGTTCTTCTCGTCTTCTGTTTAAAGACACTTAAGTGCAAGAAACTCGGACTTAATATTGCAACTAACAGTTTTCCATAAATACCATGAATGCTTATTACAACACTGATACCTCCTGCATAGAAACGCTATGTTTTATTAGTAGCATTGTATGCGAGACAGCCCTAAAACCCGTAAAAGCAAGGAACAATCCCTCCTAAGTTCTTTGGAAGTAGTACCTATGTTTTGTCACAAAAAGGTCAGATTCGCTATGGCAGGTCCATAGAGACATGTTTCCCATTGTGTACAGTTTTGTACATAAGATGCATGTGATTTTAAAACGTGCTTTCACTGGCCATAACGGCTAGGACAGCCCAGAGGAAATGATTACAGACTGATTCCTGACTATACTCTCAGTAAGATTTTGATGAAAGACAGTTCTACATCTTCTCAACATCCCCAAATCATACGTAACAGTGAAGACAGAAAAAGCATAGGTAAAATGATCAGGTCAGAATGAGATTAAACTAGGCTGAATTTTAATATGACTATTCTCATAATGTGACACACTTCAGGCACTTCCTACCTCTGCTGTCACTGGTAGTGAAGACATTTTCTCAGATGTGAAATAGAATACAACAATAAACTGGTTTACTATCCACTAAACACCTACACAACTAATAATGACTTAATCGCACAACGAGGTGTTCCAGTAATGCTTCTGAAATTAAACGTTAAAGAAAGGAGGGTCCTAACTTCTTAGAAACTTACTGTGTGATGATGACTCTGATGCAGACAAATCATTCAGACGGATGTTTCCAGACCTTGGCACCTGCTGGAATTCTACCACTCTCTCTCTACAACTGGCCTTTAAATCATGCAGTCTCTCTGTGGCAAATGGAGAGAAGGATTCTTTGTAAACTAAAAGTGTTTAAATTTCTAGTTATTTTTTCTAGCTTGAGGTGAAACAGTTTTTCTCCAGGAAGCAAAACTGGACAATCACTCACTCCAGCTAATGGCAAGTACAATTTGCTCAGAATTAGAAGTCAATGTTTCTAGTCTATAGGTCAAAGCTATGCATCACTGCATTTCATTTTAAGAAATTACGGCTCTGCATGTGCTGTTTCTTCGTATATAATTAATCCTCTGACAAATGGGCCACTAAGATCATGTGGAATATGGCTACTCGTACTTGCAGTTTTAGGAGGAGACACCCATTTTAATAATTTGCAAATTACTCCACATTAAAAACATTAGGCAAATAAGGGCAAAGTCTGAAAAAGCTCACCCAAAGCAATATTAATCACCTAATCTTAATACTAATCACTAATATTGTGTGAGCCTTGCAGAGATGGGGCAACAGGAGAAATATCTGCAAAAACACACAAATGCAGCATTTGAGAAGGATGTACTGGCCAATTCTGGAAGCACACAAATGTTTTTTTCCTGTGAACAGACACTTGGCAAAGTCACTTGTTGGCAGTGAGTTTGCCGTTCTTTACATTATTTGACAGAGGATTTCTAAGGCATGCTATTTTACGATCGGCTTAAGCTGATCTAAACCTGTGCTCCTACCAAAAATGCCATTTATATTGCTGCATCTGATACATATGAAACTGAGTTTCCTTTCCAAGTCTTGCCTGATATATTGGTTTCAGGAAAGAATACTGCCAAAAAGTACTTATGTAAAGGAGTTAAGCTTAAGTTTATCCCTAATATTGGACACTTAGTTTGTATTCAGCTGCTGAAAGCTTCATGCCAACATCCATGCAGAAGAACTGGATTATCTATACGCTCACCAAAATAGCCATCTTCACTTTGCAGCTTTTCAGCCAATTCTAATGCGTCATTCGTTTTGTCTTCTAAAAACTGCTTCCTCTGCTCATCTGCAGCAGCAGCAGTCTTCTGCTCTTCTTCCACTTGAGCTTTTTTCTGTAAAACTTCTTCCCACTGTGCAACAGAGATATTAGTGTCCTCAACAGATGTGTTGCAGGAAAAAGCAACAAGTAAAACCATCTGGTTTATTACTGACTAAACTTCACCCTTAAAATAAAATATATGTTATTAAGCTGACTGAATGTTTCTTTTTGAAAAATTTCTCATGCAAACACCTGCAGAAAGGTAAAAGTCTTGGGTCAGAGAAAAAAAAAAAAAAAAGAGAGGAACTTACAGAATTAGGAATATGCTTTCCTAATCCTAAAATATCCTCACCAATTTGCTCTAGTGCTTCCAGAAACTTCCACTCAAAACAGGAAAGGAGATTCATAACAAAACATTTCTTCAATACCTTTCAGTTTTATGCTCTACCATGTTACGGGCAAAAGAGAGTTACATTTGTGCCAGTCCCACTTAGAAAAAGAAATAATGCAAATACCTTTTTTTCTTCTGCTTTCCTCATGGTCTTCAGCAGTTCAGCTTCTTTCACCCTGTTGTCATGCAGGAGCTTGGCTATCTCTTCATAACGCTTCTCACGGTCCTGATCATCACACCTTAGTTTGTGCAACGCTTGTGACCTCCAGTTGGTGTCAATACGTTTCTGCTCTGCTTTGGCTAAATTTTCTTCAGCCACCTAATAAAACATCTTTCTTACCAGGAATCCGACTACTCTACTTCAAGTACATAGCCTCACATACAAATAAGGTAAGATGAACTGAAGTGTTCTCCAGTGCCACTCCTCCATCCATTAGAGTAGGCTGTCTCATCTATCAGGGCTTTCTTCTGCTGCTTCTTCATTCTTCTTACTCTTTCCCTTACTGAGGGTCTTTTTTGTTTGGTTTGGTTTCGTTTTTTTTTTTTTTTAATTTTTTAGAAACAGGCATCAACCCTCTCCATGATTTTGGGGATTTTGCTTTCCTAGCATGGATTTAAGAGGATTTACAGGTGCAATTAACATAAGATTGATACCTGGATGCCAATACTCCCACCCACATCCATCTGCTTCTAAAAATCGAAGACTGTTTACAAAAATTCAGACCCATATGTTTATTTCTAGACAAAATATAAATGCAGATGCCAAGCATATGGGCAGTGGGTTAGCTGCAACTATTTTTCCAACTGTGCAGTTACAAGTTCTGAGCTTAAAAATCTGAACAATTCCTAATGTCAAGCTACACACATTCATTACCGTGATCCAGAAGACAGCTTCTACAGTTGAATTTCCTGTCAAGTACTACCAACTGAAAGTTCCTTTGAGGCTTACTTTTGTTTTATTATGGTTACAAATAAAACATGTTCCTTAACAGGAGGATGTCTTATTCTGAAAAACACTTTTGAGTCTTATATGCCTTCTAAGTTCTGAGAAGTAAAGAAAAGTTAACATTCATGGCAGGCCCAGAGAATTTCAGTATTATATAGCTGTTTGGACACTTCAGTCAGATTTTTGAAAACCTCAAAACTTTAAACATACCATCATAATCTATTAATATAGGTATCTAGAAATTAGATTTCTTTAGAAAATATTTTCATATTAACTTGAACTAGTTAATTGCAATGAAAATATTATTAACTAGTACTACTTGTACTAGTTAGCATAATAACTCCCCAAAATACATGCTAAGATGCAATCATCTTACTATCTGAGCTTTCTGTTTTTCTTCTCTATCTATTTCAATCAATCTCTGAACAAGATGATCTTCCAGATCCACCATTCTTCGATGGGCATCCACCTCTTCTTTCATTTCCTTTGTAACTGCCTCTTGATCTTTGATTAGATGCTGCCAAACACACAAACATAAATTATTGTTGCTAAGCTACTAACCCACATTTGTAATTCTGTCTCTTTAACATCTATTAGAATTTCATTAAACTAGTATTTGAATATATCCACACATCTCATCCCACTACATATCATAACTGTCCAAGAAAGTGATAGTCCCTGCTGTTTTATCCACTTGGAATTACACTAAGCCTGAGTCATCACAGTGGTCTTGCTGGTTGATACTGATGTAATTCCATTCCCTGGATTACAGTGGAGCATAAAAGCAGAATTCCAACTTAAATGAACTAGACTAATCATGAAACTATTCTGTACTTTCATGGCACGCTTTAGCCAAAACCTCAAAATGTTTCATAAATATAAATCATGTTTCATGGTACAGGGACTTATAATAAATACATCTGCAGCTTGAATGCAGAGATCATTTGCTGAAGTAGTACAAATCAGCAGTGGATCTAGAAATAGAATTTTAACTCTCACCATTTTTTCTTCTACATATCTACACAGTTTTCTGGAGAAGACATAAGCCCTTCCCAGGCCTGCAGGAATGTATTGAGCTGTGTCAGCAGGGTACTGAAACAAAGTTAACATACACGGCCTTCTAAGCTTGAATATAGCCCCTCGCTGACAGCAGTAAAACAGTTCAGGGCATGGGCAGGGAAAGCCTGTCTACACAGACTCTTGTGGGAAGACATATATCCTCAGTTAGTTAAATAATTGCTACCTTTCTAGCCTAAAGAGGATGATCACTGCAGAACTGGTTCCCTTAAACAGCTGACTTTACATGTACTGGAACACAAATGACCTTAGCGTGGTTTGCGTTATGTAGCCACAATACAGCTGGCTGTGTATTTAATGAATAAACACGAAAAGAAGTTTAGCCCAGTTATGCTCAGCATGGTTTATAAAAAGTCTATGCCAAAAACTTTAAAAAGCCAAATATAAGCAGACACATGCTTCAAAATAAGGGTTAGCCATCTGGATGTCCACTTCTGCTTGCATTCCATGGGATCTGCAGGTATGTAAGACGGGCACATGTAGCTGTGATTTCTGAACACTTAACTTACTATTTCTAACCAAAACAGACATTACTAAAGCCTTCCATTGGCAGCCTTGCTTTTCAGTCATTAATTATTTACAATAATTAACTCATATTTAACTTTAAACAGTATTATTGATTAAAACCCTTTACTACTGAATAGTGATCTTTCTGAATTATAAGTCAGTCATTTGAGAAAGGCACTGCACATTCCATACAAACAATCCATTCCTTTTTGCTTAATGATGTTGGCAATCAGACATTTTTTCATCAACTACATCAATCTGCTATACTGTTCTCTCAAGAAAATGTAGATATATCTGGATACCACAGATGAAAAGGTGGGAGTTTCTGGGATGAGGAACATATTGTTATAGACTTATTTCTTATTTACACGTTCCTTGCTTCTCTCAACCAGCTGAGCACGCAGCTAAACGCTGCAGCAACCAAATGACACCTCTGCACAGGAGAAGAATAAAATGGGGAGGATATGCATATTTTCTCCCAGAAAAACAGGTAACAGTGAGTTCTACTAATGCTTTTATCAATAGAGGGTTTATTCTAAATGAGGTATCAGAGAGGGGAAAAAAAAAAAAGGGCCCCCTTTTGCCTTACAAAGTCTGGTTGAATGAACACAACCGGATCTGACAACTGCAAAGGAAGAACCTTTAAATACAAACATCTGTATAGTTCCCTAATAATTACCTGTTCAAAAAACTGTCTTTGTGATTCAAGTTCCATCCGTCGTACTTCTACATCTTGAACAGTAGCAGCTGTTTCCTGCTCTCTCATGGATGCCTTGAGGAGAAAAGAAACACATGAAAATACAGTAAAGGAGAAATTCTTCTCCCTTAAAAAAACAGTATCAAGAAGAATGTCCAAAACCCCAAGCCACACCCTACTTCTAAATTCTAGTTAACTTTCTGTCATACCACGAATAACGGAAAATATTGCATATCAAAAGTACCAGGCAAGGTGGAAAAGAGGCACAGGAATAGTTTTACATCCAGCCAAGCACATTAGGGAAATGTCAGGCTTGATCTAACACTAATAATCTGCCAGATGCAGCTCTGAATTGAATAAGGAGTCTTTGAATCCAGAACGCTGTGGAGGACAGTACACAGACAGGGAAGTGGCCACTTTGCACCTGTGCTGAGCTGGAGATAACAAATTTTACAGTGCCCTAACTGCAGAAACAAACACACATCTGCACCATGCTCTGCAAAGTGTGGTGCTGAGACACGAGGAATGGCCCTGCAAGGCTCAATTTGTGCCCATGAGGTTCAAAAGCTTTCATTCTCAGCATATGCATGCCACAGTGCTCGAGCTAGTAACATGGAAGCAAAGCCAGGCCTTGCCAGAGACCGCTGCGGAGCCTCTCAATCAGTGGCAGAGTTAATTTGCAATCTGGACATACAGCCCACAGACAGCCAAGAATTCACTAGTCCTTTAAGGAGCTCATTACATTTTTCAACACTGCTAATATACAGCTGAATCTGGCTTTTCTCAGGAATTTTGCCAGTTAAAGCAAGCCAGCGGAACACAGTAAGTGCCAAATAAAACTGTTAAATTATGCATTTACCACTTAATGCAGTCCATCTCATGCTAAATACACCTCTGGGCTCACAAATCACAGTATATCAACTGAAATTTTAGTTGTGGATTTTTCCTTGTTTATTTTCACTAATAAACCTTCAAGAAAAGAATTGCTTGAGCAATACTCAGCCTTTCTCGCAATTTCATCATCAAGATGTTTCAGTTCCATTTGACGCTGATCTTGCTGGTATTTCAGAAGACGCCTTCTTGAAGCATCTAGAAATTGCAGTTCCTTTACTTTCAGTTCTCTTTTCAAAGCAGCTAGTCTTCAAAGCCAAAACAAACAGAAACACGGGAACTTGTATATAGGAAAGGTCAGTACCAAAGAGCACAAACTTGCACTGCAGTTATCCATTAGTTACTATGAGCTAATCTTTAACTTATAAAGCTCAGGACAGTTGCTTTCATTCTTTTAAATTGTCCAGTTTTCATTTACAAGACAAAATTAAATTCACACACAGACATCCCCTAACGGCAATGTCCCCAATTAAGCTTTGAAGTCCGGTGCCCTGTTTCTGTTCTTCTTTAATAAGCATTAGTTTACTATTGCAATGATCCAGAACTGGAAACTATTCCTTAGAATAATTGCCAGTGTCCTGGTACCTCGTTCTGCAATTTGGAAAATATCAAACTCTTTCAAGGAACAAAACCACAAACTCAAGAATTAGTTTGCAAAGAAAGGCTCACTGCCAGCTTTAGAAAAAAAACCAAACCAAACTTACTCTGTAGGTTACAGAGGTTTAAGAGAAGTGCCTGTAGACATGGCGCTGAGGGACATGGTTTAGAGGTGGACTTGGTAGTGTTAGGTTAACGGTTGGACTTGATGATCTTAATGGTCTTTTTCAACCTAAATGATTCTATGATTACTCATAGTTGATCTAAAAAAACTGTGCAGATGTTGAAATTTCTAAATCCACTAGAAATGCAAGATTGTATACAGTCACTGATACTATAAGTGACTCTTAAATTTGCAGTGTGAGTTTGCCCACAGTGCTAGTCCGAAGTCTCAGTGTGCAAACACACAGCAATTGACTGCTTCAGAGCATTCACAATCCGAAGAGACCAGACAAAAGGCTGGGAGCTGAGACAAAAATATGAAGTGACTTGGCCTCTAATCTGCTGTATTCCCTCAGGCAAGGCAGTAATACAACCCAGATCACTTCATTCCCACACCAAAATCTGACCCACCAGACCACACTGCTTTCCCACATTACAATTTATACAAATTAGTGGTTATTTCTCCTTTACTCATGGTTAAAAACGTAATAGCAGGATACAGAAGCCAGGCCCCTAATGCTTCTTATATTATAATACCTCTGCCTCTGTTCCGCCAGTTTCTCTTCTTCTTCCAGTAGCATTTTTCGCCTCTGCTCTTCAGCTTCTCGAAGCAATTCCTGCTTTCGATACCAGGCTTCATCTTCTGCTTTCCGTTCCTGTGCTTTAGCTTCTAATTCATGTGCTATTTGTCTAAATGGAAGGAGATCACATGTTAATAATTCAAGCCAAGTATCAAGAAATTACTTGATGACTTGGAAATTGATGACTGTACTAGCAAAGAACTGCTGAAATGAGATGCCATAAAAGAGTATGGCATCCCCTTTATGTACTGATAAAGTACATGAGGAAGAGTTACAATACTGACTGTTACACACAACAGGGCATTTCAGATGACTGCAGATATTTTCTTCCTCAGATTGATAACAAAAAATAGTTTTTAAAGATGCCGTGGCATCATGGCACCCACTGATTTCAATAACAAGATAAGAACTCCTGGCCCTTCACAAAGTTGGACACTACAAGGTCAACAGAGGTTTAGGCTCTGATTTAGAAGTTTTCAAGTTTGAAGACTTGCAGCCCAATATTTTCTGCAAATTAACATTTTTTGTTTAAGATAAGACTACCAATTTAACTTAAAAATGTGTGAAACCAAATAACTTTTAACCTTTAGCAGCTATTTAAAGTCATCTTCCTGAATTTCTTAATTGCCTCTCTTCTCAAGCATACAGACTACAACAGAAAAAGGCAATTGTGTCCACCTGTCCCTCCCGGTCTGGTACTGTCTTCAACTTTCCCATTAATACCTCTCTCGTAAGTATTCAATTTCATCCTGTCTGATCCTCTCCCGTTCCTGAGTTTGATAATCCACAATGAACTTGGGATATTTATTAAATACAGGGTACTGTCCTTTTGTAAGTGGTATGAAGTCATCAAGCATACGCTGTGGATGGATATCTAGCGGTGTAGCCTCCATAAGATGATAAGCTTCCTTAATCACAACGTTAATGTCCAAGTTGTTACGATGATGAAAGAAATACTGTAAGAGACATGCTTCCATTTACATTCTACAAAAGATTAAGCAAGTTTTTAATACACCTATTTGGGAATAATTAGGTAAATTAGCAAGAGCTATATTCCAAAAGGTGATTTAAAATGGGAATATTAAATTAGCCCTACTAATTAGTAAAATATCATCGTCTCAAATGACTTGACCCAAACCTCTTCAAGATGTAAAAGTATGCTCTGGTTCTTTTCCTTCTCTTCAAATGGCAGTTGTGTAAGGGATCTGGAAAGCTAGGTGTGAATTTAGGGTGTCCAACTGCCTGCAAAGACACTCCTACCACTGGATAAACCTCCCTTGACTTCTGGTGTTCAAACATGAAGCTTGTAAGTTCCTCTTCTTGAAGGACTGTTCTTCCTGTCAAAGATCTTATTCACCAAGAAAATCTTTAAATTGGTTATTATTAAATGTAGCAATAATGTAGCAATAATGTCTGTTTGATGTCTGTCAAACTGACTGCTGACAAGCACATTTTCAAGGTGAAACCCTTTGTTTGCCTACAGAGATGTTTTCATATGAAAAAACCTCCTCCTCCTATGTAAGGCTAAACATAAGGAAACATCTTCATTTAGCTTCAGAGAATGTCAAATAATACTGCCTAATTTTGCAAATCTGAAAGCAAAATAATGAAACATGACAGAATGACTGTGTCTTGTCTCCACAGGCACAAGTCCATATTAGATCCCTAAAAAAGAGGCAGAATTATTTTGTGGTTGATGAACTATTGACATTTACAAAATAGCTTTTAGTGGCACTAGAAAGCTTATGAAAGCTTTTAAAGATCTTGTTGCATGAAACTGCAGGAAATTGCTCAATATTTTACTCATTTATTGTATATTTGTGAGGTACTAGATGACATTGTTCAGAAACATGCAATAATATATTCATGTGGAAATGAAACATCTCCTTCTAACCCCTGTAACAACGGATACAATGTTTTATACGTCTCTGTAGGTACACTTTCATATGACTGACTTAAATATGAAGGTGTTTACCTCAAAATCCGCTGTTTGATTACAGTGAAGCAAGGGAGCTCTGGAACATGTAATATAGGCAACAGCAATCATTAGAAAGTACGAAGGATGGTTGGAGAAGATATTGTCAAAGACTTTCAGCCATTCTTCTCGTGTTAGAACCTCAGAGAACAGTGTTTCTAGAAGAGGCCAAGCATAAACCTACATTATTTGGGAAAATTGACAAAATAATCTGTTAGTACAATTTTACCATTCCTTTTAAAGAAATAATATGAATTTTTCTTGCCTTATACCAAGAATCTATTGATTTATGAAAGAAACAGGAACTAAAACAGAATATTTGAAGAGAAATTTTATCACTCACTATAAACATTCAAAATTAATACGCGGTGATTATAAATACATTTCTTATTTCACTGGATGTCTAAATCTTCTGTTTAAATTCGTGAAGCTAAAATCATCCCCAATGATAAATAGGGATTACAAAATTAATTCATCATACCTATGTCCACTTTAAAAAAAAAAGTACATTTATTATTTGATAAGTAGATTTTCAAGCAATGTGGACTTGAAAGCAAAGAACTTCTAAGAACTACAGTAACATATATGTGACATTTATGATCATGGAAAAGGAAAAGCTGCAGGAAAGCAATGATATATTCTTTACACTCCCATATCATTCACTGTTATTTAATGAAAACTCCCTCAGAAAAGAATTACTTCAAAATAAAAGACTAGTCCACTATCATTCACTGCAGTGACATTTTATATACAAAAGTTGGCTAGAATATTACCTGTGAAGTCACACTGTATTTTATTAAATGCTGAAGCAGTTCTTTGTCATGATGTGCCAAAACATTTTCCATCATACTAAGGACATTAACTGGAGGATTGGGAAAATACTCAAACCAGTGCTGACAAAAATTGACTGAAAGAGAAAAAAAAGCCCAACACAATCCACTGTAATCCAGAGTGATTGACAACCTTAAGGTTTGGTTATAAAGGCTATGAATTTGAGACGTAGTTTTAGGCAGCAATATTTAAGATATTCCCAGCTCTCCTCTTTGCTAGCATTTATTCCTAAACCATTCCCACAGTACACTGCTCCTCCAGCTGCACGGGCATGACTGTTTGTGTCAGTACACTGTGAACCAGACTGGGGAACTAATCTGCCTCAAAAATAAAATGAAAAAAAAGTCTGTGTGCTGTGGGACTAAGCAGTTGGAGGCAGATGGGAATACTTAAACCAGTGTTTCTGTCTCATGAAACTACAGCCTGGATCAAGTAATTTTTAACATAGTAAGAATAATTGCCATAAACTTGGATACTTGTTCACCAACAGCATGTGTTTGCAAAGTGGGTATGTATGCTTGGCAGCACATATCTTCTGTAGACTTAGCAGCAGCTGCAACAACTAATTTAAGTGTAAAGCACTTTAATTTAGAATGTTTCTTCAGAAGACAGCCATAGCCAGCTTTCAGCCAAATGTTTAAATTTTGAGTTACCACATGCTTAGGACAACTAAACACAGTAAAAATTTAAAAGAGATCATTCCCTTTTGACTGGGAGTGGGTTGGGGTGGGGGGTTGGGGGTGTGTGACTACTTTTCCCATGTCTCAGTGATTTTAGTTATTATGATATAATTATGCTAGATACATTTGTTTTTACTGAGTAGACTTTACAAATATTGTTAAACTGCTAACTTTTTGCTAGAAACATTGCAAAAGGAAATCTAATATCTTGGTTTTATTTATAAGCAGGTTTTTGTTTTAAGCGTACAGTTGCTACATATTAATTCCTGGCAACACCTTTAGAAGAGAGCCTGGTGACCTCTTAGGAAATACCTCATTCGTTTCATCAGGAAAAGGTTTTTGCATGGGAAAGCTTAAACATGTTGCATCATATTTGAGTTTTTAAAATCATTGCTCACCTACTACCGTAGCAACAACTTCAAAGCAGACCAGCTGGTTGTTCTGGAATAATTTTACAAATGGGAATGCTAGCAAAGGAATATAAGGCGTCTCAGCGAAGATAGCAGACCAGTGAGCTAGAGCTGATAAGGTCCTATAGGCAAACAAAGGTGTAGAAAACACCCAAAAAGAAACAAAAATATAAATGCATTTTAGAACCAGAACATAGAAAGATTGTAAACTTCAAGACAGATGCAGGATTATACAAGTTATAAAACCAGAATTGCATGAGGCCACTACTATTGCATTTTAGAATTTTCCTTACAGTTGATTCCAGCTATTGGATACATTTCAGATCACTATATGAAAATAAAAATCTGTAATATTTAAATAAATATATATTTTACCTCTGTAAAACTCTCAGCAGTTTCCTACTTTTGATGGGATACTCATTTTGAATATTCACAAATGCACTGTGGGTGCCCTTATCTATCAGGCTACTGAATGCTAAGTGGTTTTCAGGAAGTTGTAATAAGGAACGCCAAACAAACATCCTGCAATTAAAATGCAGACTTAGTCAAGCAACTTCCCTTTCATAGACCAGTAAACACAAGTAATTTTATTTTGTGCAAGCATGAACATGCACACAAATATACCTGTACTTTGCTGGATATTCTCCAAATCCTTTCAATAAGGCCTGCAGACGTTTCTTGTTTAATCCACCTGGCAATTCGTTCTACGAAATAAGGGATCAACAATAAATGTAAGGATTTCTCTTTCATAATCTCTTTCCTTGCACTCTAATTGATGACAGTAGCTAAATACTGAAGTTCCTAACATAATATTAAAAAAAAGAATATAATGTGTACTGCTATTTGTTACATAACCCTAGGTATTTCAACAACAAAAAAGATAATTCAAAAGATCATTCATCTACTGAACTCAAAGAACAGCTGCCATTGATTTCAGTCAGAAGCAAATCAGGACCTAACTGACTAAACTATATACAATTAAATGATGGATATAGCCAAACCCTAAAGAATATTGACATAGGAATAGATCATATTGTGATGAATGTTACAGCAGGGTAGATACATATAGATATACATATGTGTGTATATATATTTCAGAATATATATACATATGAGATGTAAGATAAAGACAGAGAGACAAGTGGCACAGTGATAAGAGAAGGGAAATAAATGTTAACAGTAATGCATTTTCTAAATAATTAATAAAAATGAAATGGCTTCTAGGCAGACATTTTAGAGGTGCCAGTTTGCTAGCAGGGAAGCAGATCAGATCTAGCAAATATCCAAATGTGTCACAAGTTGCTCGAACAACTTACGAGGTACCCCAAGCTGACTGGAGGCACCTCTGGTTGTGTCAGGTAATACTGGAGTACGGACTAAACAGAGAGAGGAAATAGTACTAAAATTCCCTCAATCCCCTCTCTTCTCCAAGTGAGTCAGTGCCCAAGCTTATTCTTTAAAATAAGTGGGTAAATATTTTTTTGCAATGAAATTTAAATGCTACAGACTGGAGAACAAAATATTTGCATCTTCTTCCTACCTCTTTATTTTCAAGTGACGTGTTCACTTGCACTTTTAGCAATCTGGTTTGAATTTTGCTTCCTTTAGATTTCCAAGGCCGCTCTGACCTTCCTGAAGTCACTTTCATTGCCAGTTTATTTGCCTCTGATGTGCACTTGGACCAATCTTCTACTACTTTGAACATGGGTGGTGGAGGCTAATATTAAGTGAAAATACCTTGGTTAACATCTTCTAAGACAGATTAAATAACACTATAATTTGACATTTATTTTATATGCCATATTTTTGCGCTTGATGGCCATAGCAAGACTAGAGACACATTTATACCATTAATAAATATATACAGACTATATACTCCTGAATAAGTATGCCAGTGAATAAAACTGCTGTAATAAACTAGAAAGACTGTCGGAAGGTTTATGTACCTTCCAAACCAACTCAAACACCATGTTATTTCCTTGTTTAGCAAACACTAAAATATAATTGGGATAGCATAAATGTGTATCATGTACTGTTCAGGTTATTTACTTTAGTGTGTTTCTCAATGCCACTAAAATATTTTGCATTTCTATAGCACCAGTTAAAAAGAATACAAAAGACCTTTACAAACTTTAATTAGTCTTCAGTGTCAGGGAGGTATTAATTCAATGTTGGAGATTGGGAAAGCAAGTAACAAAGTGGCTATCCCAGTTCATGTCAAACCGGCAGCAAAAGTGCAAATGGAATGCATGTGTGACATCTTTACACATCCTTCCTCAGCTCCAACTCCGTCATTATCCAAAGCTGGTTACTGTTTACTTCAAAGACATGGTGATTAAAGATACATGGAATTCTGGATTTAGAAACCTGACTCCCATTAATAAATTACTTTAACAAAATAAGAACTGGTATTTAGAATGTTTGTTATTTAGCAGGGATTAGGAGTATGATTGTGCCATAATGATGGATGCTGGTATCCAATAACACAGTAAGAAGAACAAAATCACAGTAACAAAAATACCATTCATGCCCGCAGTTTAAGAGAACATCAGTTGCAAAACACTTCCTATAGGAAACAGAACAGAAGCGGCAGAATTACGCTGCTTCCATCTCCCCTAAAATGTCATTACAAAGAGAAATTGATCCATATGAATTGCTGTAGAACGACAGTGATATATATACTTTAAAAACATCATATTACCTGACAGGCTGGAGTAACTATGAAGGGAGCTCTGCAAACCACTTTTTCTTTATTTGTAGTGTTAAATATAGCACTCCAACACACATCTGCAAACTACTGCTGATACAAAAGTTATGTAGACAAGTATCAACTTTAATGGTTTTACTGCTGTTTTAAGAAACGTAAAACACTCTACCTTATTTCCTTCTTGAGTTAAAGCTTGGATACTGTATAAATTAAGGCTACCGTTTTCCATTACTGATGCAATATACCGTCCATTGGGGCTAATCGCTGCTGTATTAATTCCCCCTTCATGACTCCCAATGTCAAAAAGAAGTTTGCATGTTTCTATATTGATAAATCTCATAATATTATCTTGACTTAACACTCCAAGGACCTGTAAGTTAAAAGGATTCATCAATTAATATTGTCAATGTAAAACAAAGAGGAATACCCAATTCACCAGTGACATTCCATTAAGCTAAAAGAGCAATTGAGCAAACATTTAGCACAGTAACTTTCCTTTTGTATGGCATGGGCCCATATTCCCAGTGTCCCCCAAAAGCCCTCCAAATATATGTGTTGAATCAACTAACCAAATACTCCAGTCTTAAGCTTTGTAAAAAAACTGACCTGATTAGAGCCCCCATCAAAACTGTCAGGGAGGAATTCCAGATGACGGACAGCTCGTACTTTTGGAGGCATCCGGATTATTCTTATCAACTGCTTTGACTCTAAACACCATAAGTGAAGATGATTTGATTTTCCACCAGCTACAAAAATCCGGCCATCTCTGGATCACAGATGAGGTAAAGTTTCCATCAGAATACTATAATTTAAGTTAGTATTAGCTAAAAAGACAGAGATAGTACATTTCCTTCTATGCCCTCAAATCACTTTTGAATCTGCCATTATTCCTGTCATACTCTCCTGAAAGAACAAAATAGCCCCTAAATAATAAAATTTGCTTTCGTAAAGGATAGTTTAAACCTTATTTTAGTGGTCATTAAAAATCAACTTACTTTATTTCAACTGCTATGGGACTGTAATAAAAACTGCTATTGATCCTTGCTGAAAGTATCAGTCACAGCAGAGTTCAAAAGCTTATCATAATATATATAGCTCAATACTTCCATAAAACATTACAAATAAGGAAAGAAAACCTGTTTTAAAACTATAATTTTTGTAGTCTGTCTTTAGAATGTTTAAAATTGCTATTTACCTGGTAACTGCAAAGACCTTATAAAGTAATACAGAACCTTCTACAGGAGTTGGCAACTGGTATTTACAGTGAAGAGTATCAAATTCCCATGCAAAAACAGAATTATCTTTGAAACAGCTGAGGATGGTGTTACTCAATGGAAGAAAAAAAACCTGGAAGAATATGGAAAAGAAAAAAAATTGAATATGTTGTCAAGGAAGTACTATTTAAATTGGACCCGAGTGCATGGCAAAATAAAATACAGTAAGAAGCCATGACAGTACAGCTATTACTATAACTGTGTAATGCAGCTGCAATGTAAGGCTTAAATCCACAGGCAGTGTGTCCCCTTCTCCTGTTACAGCCTAGGCACGCCCGCTCTCCCTTGCACTGGCTCAGGCTTGTTGGACCCTTTGCTAAGCCAGTTTAATTCACTGAAATGACACAAATCTTTATCTGTGTTATTTTTATGACTATTAAACTGTCTCGCGGAGGTTTCTGATGAGTGCCAGAGAGGACGCAATATAAACGGTAGGAACATGAACCCAGGAACAGGAGGGGATGGGAGATATGAGCCAGCACTGTTCACTGAGCAACTGCTTGTTGCATCTTCTACAAACCACGTTCAGCGTTCAAATAATACCAAGAGCCTGCAAATGCACTCTATGAAGCATTCATCTTTAGACTTAAACTCCTTAGTTTTATGTGCAACTATTAAAAGTAAAAAATACTGTAGAGCGTTTAGCAATGTATTCTCCAACTATGAAATGCAGATTTTACTGTGAGGATGAATGAAGATAGAACCAGAAAGCTTGTAAAGATATTTTTTCAGTTATTCTGAACATGTTTATTGTTTATGTGTAATCTCTTTCGAGAAGAAAAAAAATTGGATTATTTACATTTTTGGATGTCATCAGATACATTCTTGCTTAATGACAAATTACTGGTTTAGATCAGAGGTTCTATTTTGGCAGCAGCACATGCAGCTTCAGCAAATTGCCTGTACCTATAATTTTGAAGGTTAAATTGAAATGTCTTCTGGTATCTGAACTGAGGGACTACCTGAAGGACACACTGGCTGAGATTTACAGTCAGTGCTACGAAGTTCAGAGTTTTAGTCTGAATGGTCTCTTGGCGCCTTGAAAATCTGTAAATCTGGACATGTGGGATGGGATTTGTCTTGCTGAATGTTAGTGACTGAAAGTTGGATGTTCAGGCCAAATTAGTCACTTGATAGTTACCTGTGGGGAAAAAGTCACCTCACCTACCAGAGTAATTTATCTTTAGACAGACTGAGCTGCCTGTCCTCCTTCAGGGACCCTGAGGAATTCTAGACAATGAATTGAAAGCAGATGCCCATCATGCAGACGGATGAAGTTTAAGTTTTGGTAAACTGGCATACTGAACAGTTCCTCATTTTCTGTTTTGCCCTAGAAAAATACCACAAGATGGTCACAAGCAGCTGTTGAATAAGCAGTGATGCTTTGAAAACGGTCATTATAGATGTCATCTCTTAGCTCTTCTTATTTTTTTTTCACCCGCTAGTCTTACAGCGTGTCTTTTTAAATTAGCTTTGCCCCATACCAGCTTAACAGAAGGTGTATGTTGGAGTGCAACTGGGCTTAAATAAAGAGGCACCAAAAAGTACACCACAGAGATTGGTGTGACACTACTATGATGGCTCAGACAGCAAGCAAGAATCCAACTTTGGACAGTGAGGCTGCACTTTTTGACAGTATAGGCTGCAGTCTAATAATAAATCTAGTTTTTAATAAAGCACTTATCTGTATGTCTTAAATCATGGCATAGGAGTAAGTATCATTATCTCTGCTCTAAAGACAGGAAAATGAAATCTAGATAAATTGGATTATTTGCATAATGTCCTATCAGAAATGGTAGAGCCAAACCAAAAGTGCAGGCTCTTGATTCCCAAACAGTTACTTATTCATTCAACCATAGTCACTATTGTTTGGATTTAAAAGTTGTTTCCATACTGTAACATCCTGATACCACCAAATTCCAAGAGCCATTTATCAATAAGAAGCCCCTACACATAGCCTACACAAAGAAAGATACTAAACAGTAAAAAAATCTTGTCCACTAAAGAAATGCAGCCATCTTTGGAAGGAAGACATGATAATTATTTTAGCAACAAGCACTACACAATAGTTTTAATAAAACAAACAAACAAAAATTGCTGCATGATCTTCCACAGTAATTGCTAGGTGACTATTTCAAGCTGACAAAACTTCTGCCTGACCTAGAACATGGTGAAGTCGCTCAAATGAATAGCCTTGTTCTCTGCAAAATCAGCATGGCTTTTTAGTCACCAGCCTGATGAGAACTTTGGTTTGAAGTGGTGTTTGTAAGACTATTCACTGCAGGGCAGCACGTGTGTAAGCAATGCTCAGCCACTGTGTCAGTACTTTCTGTAGTACTTATGCCAAAGTTTGACATTTGGTGGCGCAGGCAGACCTGTTTAAAGCAGCGTAATGCTAAGGAAGACCTATTTAAGCCACTCCCTGACACAAACATATCCTTCTCATCCCCTGTGTTGTTCCAGTAAAAGCGTCTGTGCAGCAAACCGAAGCAAAGAAACCACTAGGCTGAAAAGCAGCAATTTCTTATGCTGAGTTACTTTTCAGCTTTGTTTGTTCCCACATTCAGTGCTTAGCATTCATAGAAAGAAGAGCAGCTTTGGAATAAGCAGCTGAATGGGCTAGGTGGTGGTGACTGTTTGAAGTTACCATTATGACACCAAAACTGTTTTTTTAACAACACCCTTAAATCCCAGTACCATTCAGGTTGGAATCAATCTCTGGAGGTCCTCTGAGCCCAACCCCTGGTCAAAGCAGGGTCAATCTAGAAGACAGCTCCAACTTCCAGGTTAAATTGGGTTAGTCAAGGTCATATCCAACGAAGTTTTGAGTATCTCTAAAGATGGAGGTTCCTTAAAAGTTCCCAGCAGATCTCTGCAACTATTGAGTCATGATTCCAGTGGTCTGGGTGACATGACCGGATGACAGTTAAGGAGATATGCCCAAAGAACATAGAAAAGATTCAGCTGTATTTTAAAAAATACTTTCAAGTACTGTGATTTTAACATCCGGTGTTACTCCTACTGAGGTATGCTTGTTCACCCTTTAGCAATGGCTCTTTACTCACCTTCTGTATACCCACAGACTGACGAACATTCAGCTTTCTTTTTCTTTGAAAGGTGTCCAAGTCCCACAGTTGTGCTGTATCAGTGGATGTAGTGATGGCATACCTGCCTGAGCCATGGACAGAGATGGAAGACACCGAAGAATCATGTCCCCTCATCCAACTAACTAGCTCCTTGGTTTCTGCAGGAGTTGATGAAAAAAATGAAAAGGATATGAAAGTCATTCAAAGTGAAACAACTGCTACTTTATTGCCAACACTATGGTGTGAAAGAGACTTTTAAGCATACCTAGTGTATGACCATTTACCATCACAGCCCAACAAACAAGAAACAAAGGTATTAGTCTTCATGTAGTTATTATACCTTAGAGAAACATAACCATCTCTTAATCTCCAAGTAACAGATTTCGTAAATTATTCTAAGAAAGCCAACTTGCACAGACTTGTTTAATTTAGCCTAAGAATCAATCTTAAAGAGTCATGAACACTGTGATCAGGTAAGTTCAGCATGCCTCATAGGCAGATTATCTGATGTGAACACCCGCAGTAATCTCTAGAAGTTGCAACTGAATGTTCTAGCTAGAATTCTCCATGTACTTTGACTTGTGGACAATATGTATGAATGATTACGCAGCTATTTACAGGTGCAAGGAAGAAAGGTTTAATGACAACGGGCTATGACTATGGAAAGGCACAGTCAGAAAGCAACACCTCATTAATTCTTGTAGAGCCCCAAACATTTTTATGCTGTGCATTGCATATAAGGAAATGTTTCCTCTGACTACACTGTCTCCCACTTGTGACTGCACGACCACTAATCTTCCCTCAGCAACCAAACCGTATTTGCGGCAACTACACTATTTACATTGGGTAGTTTGCCTGACACCCATGGGGTGGTTCCAGCTGACCTACTGCTGTGGCATCAAAAATGGGAAATGGCTATAAAGCTGCTCATAAGGCCTAACAGTCAAACTTTCTGCTGTGCTTACAGACAATTGAGTGCTTAAAGCTATTGCCACTTGGAGGATGACATGGGATTACAGAGTATGGCTTCTAAAGAACGGGATGGAGCCCACCAACGTCTAAGGCTAGTTCACCCAATACTGACTTACGTGAATAACATTTACATTTTAAAACATTCTTCAGTATGACTTGGTACCTAGAAACAGCACCATATAAACATGCAGGACTCTGTGGAATAATTAATAAGATTTCTCTAAGTGCATCCAAAATCTGAGTTTGGTCTTACTGTGGTTGGAAGGAGATAAAGCACAGAGGATTTCAGACCTTAACTCTGACTCTTCCTCTGTTTTGGGGAACAGTGTGTTACATTAAAATCTTCACTGATACTATCAGACTTAAACCCTCAAATTGCAGATGAGTGATTCCTATGGCTTTTTAAAAAAAAAAATTAAATCCAGATGACATGGGACACTACAACTGCACTTTTTGTTAAGTTAAGATTAATTTTTGAAGAATGAATTGTCAATGCCTTTCATTACTTAAACTTCTAATCAAGTCAGAGACACACAGCTGAGAAGTTAATTTTAGATATTGCTTTTTAGCAAGGATACAGATCTACTTGCATACTCAAAAGTATTGTCAGTTCTTTTAGTGTATATTGTCACTTTGTTCAAATATTTTACTGAAAATACAGTTAATAACTGGTTCAGCTGCAAACTAACATACTGTCAACTGACTTTGGTTTCATTTTACATATAGCACCTCATTCTAAGCAAACACACAGAATTGCTTTAAAAAAGGTAACATACATAATTGCGATCCTGTGCTAGACTTCAGTTAAACAGGCACCTGCATGACGCAGTGGGAAGAAGAAACTTTGATGCAGCAAAGGATTCACTTACCCACAGGACTATAACCCACATGGTCCCAAACTGTAGGGGGTTTTTTTTGGAAGAACAGATGGCATGAAACACATAATAAGATCTCCATCAAAAACTTACCAAAAAATTGAAACTGATTCAGTTTTTTATAACAATCCAGATAGTAAGTGTTTAACTTTCCCCTTACCTGTATCAAAGCACTTTATGGAATAATCTGCCAAAGCCACTAGGAATTCTGTCTTTCTGCGAAGATTAAATGCCAAAGCAGTGCAAGCCTGCATTGTCCGCTGAACAAGGCTGAACCTAGTTAAAAATACATGCTCTCATTGTGTTAGGAAACTTTGGTTCATAATGTCAAGTGAAGTAATAACTTAATCAGTTTCAATGTATTTCACTGAGAGAAAAAAATAACTCAAAAGGGAGCAAAGAAATAATTACAGAATCACAGATTCATTAAGGTTGGAAAAGACCTGTAAGATCATCAAGTCCAACCATCAACCCAACACCACCATGGTCACTAAACCATGTCCTGCAGTGCCACGTCTACACGTCTTTTGAACACCTCCAGTGATGGTGACTCCACCACCTCCCTGGGCAGCCTGTTCCAATGCTTCACCAAAATAACACCTAATTACGATAAATATAAAAATATTAAAACTCTGTAGTGTAAAATTGAAAAGACTGATTAATATATTTCTGCAAATGACACTACTGGGTCTAATTTATTGTAATTCATGGCTCATATTATTAATTGATTGGTACCATTCAACGAATAACTTCTTGTGGTAGTATTTAATCACTTAACTTCTATGAAATTGCTGTTTGTTCAGTTTAGAGTTACAAACTACTGATCTTTTGGAGCAGCTAAACTAATAAAATAGTATTTAGGGAGCCT
Organism: Gavia stellata; assembly: GCF_030936135.1. Taxonomy (NCBI): domain Eukaryota; kingdom Metazoa; phylum Chordata; class Aves; order Gaviiformes; family Gaviidae; genus Gavia; species Gavia stellata. Next base: position 13,693,522 of record NC_082596.1, read on the forward strand.
ACAGGGGCTTGCAGTTTCAGCTCTGAGAAAGCCACTATTTCCACATTCATGGAAAACTGAGGGTTAAAACCGACCTGTGGCATGCTGTCCAGGCAAGTTCCATCCATACCCCTGAATGTTACAGATATCAAGACAATTAAAATGTCTTGATAGAAATACTCTTACCTGTTTCCATTCAAGTCAAGAACATATATATTCCCTTGGTGGTCTCCAGCAAGTAGAGAATCTCCGGAACTGTCAAAAGCCACATTCAGGAAACGTATTGTCTTTGAATTATACCCTTTGACACTATGAATTATGTTTACTATAACTCTGTGAAGAAAGTAAGCAAAACAACCATGCTTAGAACTGTTTTATTATCACATATTTTTCCAAGACCTAGGATTAAAATGTTCCTAGCTTATGGTTTTACAATTCCAGTATTTCGTAGTGTTCTACGAAAAAATCTTCTTCCATGAAAAATATGTATTCCTAATATAAAAAATATACTAAACAAAGGAAGTCATTCACTATGTTGGAAGGTAGTTAGGAGACATGTAAAGCAGATGGGGAAAATCCTCCATTCATGATCCTTTTATGTGGCTCCCAGTTACCCGATTTTCAATTATATTATTAATGAATAACACTAACATATATGCTGATGTATCATCTACCAATGTATCTGAAAGCCCAATTCAGCACTCAGCAAGGAACCTGGCTCTTCATTATCACTGTAAAGAAACATGCTAGAAAACCGAAAAGCTATGACTTACTGTAAGAAACCACTCGGATTAGATGTTGGGGGTAAATCAGTTTTAATACCACTTCTTTCCAAAGCCTTCAAAAGCATGAAGCAAGCCATTTTTATCATTATTCATCTGAGATATTGTGGAACAAAAGTTGATGTTTTCTCACATTCTATCCTTGTATCATGCTGTTAGCATAAAATGGAGCCAGATGCAGAACTGAAACCCATGTGCAGAATAAGCCATAAAAGGAAAGTTTTTTCAGGAAGCAGGACATTAAGATTTGGGAGATCTGCTACTCCTGAATTTCTTGGATAACACTGAGCCAACCAATTATTTTCTATTATCAGTTGGATGTAAATTCAGAGTCAAACTAAATATCTAAAACTGTACAGGATATTGGGAGGCTACTTAAAGACTGTAGGGCACTTGCAGAAGTCTATGACCATGGCTATATAAGATGCCAATACCTGTTTGAGACACCAGTTGCCAAGAAAGTAGCATATGGAAGCCAGCACTTGCATGCAACTCTTGGCGTATGTTACAAAGTGTGAGTGACTATTGGAAGAAGAAGGTCATACAGCCATGGTACAGACTAGAGACAAAACTAATTTTACCTCATTCTGTTAAGCTCATTCTTCTCTGCAATAAAAGGGAAGGGCCATAAAAATGAAATTAGAAAGATGTTAAGCTAATTTAAATTGTAATTAAAATTTAGTAATGTTAGGGTCTTTAACATCATAGAAAACCCCACAAGCAAAGTATGACTTCTGATTCTAAAAACACCCTGAAATGGGAGTTCTTATCAGTGTAGTTACAGATCTCCCAGAACTTCCTCAACGCCGCTCGCTGCCTGTCTAAAGTTCCTTTGCCACTAAACTAACCTAGGAGAATGAAGTTAGCAGTTCATGGAGCTGCATCCAGATTCCCTATGCCAAACCCCATACAGGTACCCCAAAACAGCATTCATACTGCTGCTCTTCAGCTTGGGCCAGACAGTATTTTCCTAGTATTTTACATTTTAATTAAATTCTCGTGGGAATTTGCCTATGGTATTTTGTTCAACACAATTAAAATAAAAAAGCTAAATTGAGAGAGTTGTCCAGGGTCTTGCCCAGCCAAGTTGTGAGCATCTCTGGGCACGGAGGCTTCACAGCCTCCTTGGGGACCTGCTGCACCTTCAACGGGAACGTTCTTCTCCGTTATCTAACCGGGCATCCCCGGGCCGTACCTCCAGCCTGCAGAAGCTCAGGTGGCTCCGGCTGACTCTGCTCCCTCCATCCCCTCCCCTCAGGCGCCGCGGGCAGCGCGATGCCCTCGGCCTGCCCACTCCCAGCCCTCGGCCTGCCCGCTCCCTCAGCCTCTCCTCCGCGGCGCAGCGCTGGGGACGGCCACGGCTGCAGCCGGCCCAGCACCGAGCCCCGGCGGCCAGCCGAGGCGGCAGCGCTGCGCGGGGCCGGCCCTGCCCCGCCGCCGCCGCCGCCCCCCGCCGGCCGTTACCCCCGCCGCGCCGCCGGGCCGGGCTTGCGGTGCCAGATGGGGCCCTGCTGGCGGCCGCCCAGGTCGGAGCTCTCCATCCTCAGCCCGGCGCCGCCGCTCCCGCGCTCGCCACCTCCCCTCAGGGCTCCTCCAACGGCCGCCTCGGCGGGGGGCGCTGCACGCATGGTACGGCCCGCTCCCGCTTCACCAATGGAGGGCAGTAGGAAGGAGGTAGGCGCCCCCCCCCCTCCGCGAGATGTCGGCCTGCTGGGGAATGGAACCGCCCCGCCCGGCGACCCCGGGGCCTGCCGGGAGCTGTGGTTTCCCTGGCGGGCGTCACGCAGGGTTGCAGGGCGAGAACAGGGGAGCGCCGTCAGCGTGGGATGATAAATAAAGTGGAGGCCACGACTTATATAATTTTATAAGATAATGCAATGGGACATGTAATGCGTTTTTTCAGGCTTTTGCAAGTGCAGGACGTACTGCCGGTTCACTCTTGTTACCAGCGCCCTCGCCTTACTCAATACAGCTTCGGGGAAAGGCGCCGGTTGCAGGCCCAGCTCGCGGGGACGGCGGCACCGCCGGGAGCAGCGGCACCGTCACCCAGCAACGGCGGGTCGCTCCGCCCTCCCCGGAGGCGGGACTTCCGGCGCTGCCGTTGCCCCGGCAGCCGAGGGGGTGAGGCCGGAAGTCGCGGAGACTCGGCCGAATTCGGCGGCGCCACGTCTGGCTCGGGGTTCTCCTCCCTGCCCGGGGCGGCGGCGGCGGGAGCAGCGGGCGGAGCGCGGCTGAATTCTCGCCTCTCTTCTCCTCTCCTCTCCTCTCCTCTCCCCTCCCCTCCTCTCCTCTCCCTCAGCGGCCGGTTCGTAGCGAGGCCTCGGCGGCGGCCGGGCGCAACACCGGCGACATGTCGGACCTGGGGGACTGGTTCCGGAGCATCCCGCTGATCACCCGCTACTGGTTCGCCGGCTCCATCGCGGTGCCGCTCATCGGCAAGCTGGGCCTCGTCAGCCCCGTCTACCTCTTCCTCTGGCCCGACGCTTTCATCAACCGCTTCCAGGTACGGGCCGCACTACCGGTCCCGGCGTGCCCTGCGGTGCCCGCGCCGTAAGAGAGCCAAGTCCGGGGCGCGCTCGGCATTCTGGGAGTTGTAGTGAGTGGCTGGCTGGGCTGCGGGGCTGGGGGCTGCGGGCGGGGGCTGGCCCCCTCCCCCGGCCTCCGCGGCCGCGTTGGGAGCGAATCGCGCCCCGAGGCAGCCCTTAGGAGTGACCCAGATCACCTCCAGCGGGAAGCCGGGCCTACCTTCCTGCTTAACCTATATAAGGCCTGCGAGCTGGGCCCCGGTTTTAGCTAGCGCTCTGCCTCCGCAGGCCCCGGGCTCCACACCAAGGTGACACAGGCTGCAGTACCTGGCCCTGCCATGGCCCCTGGGTGAGCCAAGGAGGGCTGTGGCCCTTGTCAGGCCCTGTAGTTTGTCTTGCGTCTCGTTCTGATGCCTCTTTTTCCTGAGTTTTTTGGGGGGGTTGTTCTGGCTGGCACCGGTTGTTGTGCCAAGGCAATCTAATCTCTGTAAGACCTGTGGCTGTGAGTTCAGGTGACTTGGGCAGCCTCCGTTGTGTGATTGTGTGGGTGTGACTTTGGGAACAGGGGTTACAGGCAGGTGGGCAACTGTCCTAAACTGCAGATGGCTCTGGAAATGTTAAGGCAGAGCTAGAGAAATGCATCTTTTGCACCTTCTTAGCATTTCTTGCTTGGAATTTGAAAAAGCTTGTGTTTGGGATTGTCAGCTTCTGTGCCTGGGTATGGTTGATGTAAACTAGTAACTGAAGTCCTGAGGTTTCAGTTGTACAGCATTCCTGGATGCATTAGCAATATCAAAAGTGGTCACAAACTGGACATAGTCTTTTTCCTTGCATTGGGAGGTTACAAGTTCAGTGTTTTGATATGCAGGTGTGTAGGGGGAGAGTGGCCATTGGATGAACTGAAAATGAAAGTGAAGGAAAAGAAAAGATCCCAACCTTTAAATTTCTATTAATGTGCTCATTATATCTTCAGTGAAAAAGACTGAGTGCAAAAAACCCATGAAAAGATAGCTTTATTTGTAGTTTGTTTCATGTATCGTTCCAAAATTTAGTAGGTTAAATGGCTGGTTTTTCCTCTAGTTCTGTTATTCCTTCCAAAACTGTGATGTTCAGGAGCCCAGTACTCTATTTGGCAGTGTTGCTGTTTAAAGAGCTCATTCATAAATGGCCAGACGTTTTCTGTCCTTGCTCCATGCTGCCATGCAGTTGGCTGTCCCTGATATTGATAGTTGGGAGACTCTCTAAAGCAGGTGCAAAATGCTCAGAGCAGTGCATGCTGTCTGGAACGGTACGCTAAAGGCTGTTGTGTGAATTCCTTGGCCTCTGTACAACAGATAAGAATGGGGTTTGTATGTATGCTTTTAAAACAGGGTAGCATCCTTGCAAGCCTATCCCTTTTGCACTGCAATAAAGACTCAATACGGCGAAGATGTGATGGAAACGATCTGGGAAGTTGTGTGTGATTTCTGTTGTAATCTTAATAGCTTTGCTTATCAGATTTAAAAAAAAAAAAACTGTAAAAGCTGCTGAAGCAGCAGTAATTGATACCTGGGCTATTTTTAATCTCCTCCTTGATCTTCAAAGTAGTTCATAACAAATGAAAAGAAAAAAACCTATGCATATGAGTTCTTCCTACAGTATATAAATACATCTTTCTCTTTTGATCTTTACAGATCTGGCGGCCGATAACTGCAACTTTCTTCTTCCCAGTGGGACCTGGAACAGGGTTTCTCTACTTGGTGAATTTATATTTCTTGTATCAATATTCATCACGATTAGAAACAGGTATGTTATCCAGTAAATTGTATGCACATGGTGAACTCTGCTCAGAGTTGATGGAGACTAAGCATTGTCAGATAGACCTTCTGTTGGGAATGTTTGTGGTGGTGGGGTTGTGGCCGATTGAGACAGAATCGTGAGAAAGATGGCTCATTGCTGTGCCCACTTATGTATGCCCACTTATGTTGGTCAATGGGAAGCTGCTCTGACAACTGATTTTCTGTGACTGGCTCCTTCCCTTTGGCAGGAAGCCTGTTTATTTAGGATCTGAACTTGATACTTCTTTCAGTAGGAGGGCCTGGTGCTTTTAGCTGTTGGATTTCAGGAAACGAGGGATAGAGACTAAAAGATGACATTACCTTTGTTTTCTTGTGTCTGATGTCCTTTAACACAGAAGGGTGATAGAGTATATGTAATAATGGGTATATCCATCTTGAGAAAAAAACGTCAGTTTTTCCTTTTTTAAAAAGGCAATGATACTTACCTGCGTTATTCTATCAGTTATGTTGAATTGAGAGACACCCTGTACAAATGAAGTGTACCCCTCTGTCAAATAGAAATGTGAAAAAGTTAAGGAACTATCTGGATTTTCAGTTAGGGGGAAAAATTAAGAGTAGAAGAAAGGAGATCAGATAATGGACCATTTATCTCAAAAAAGAGATTGTTGTTACAAGGTAGCTTCAAAACTGGGTTCATCTTGCATTGCACAGTTCATTAAAGCTAGACAAAAATTGTTTAAATTGAAGTAAATAACTAAAGTATTTGCAAAGCCAAGCTCCTCCTGAAGGCCTTTATGAACAAGAATTTCGCTGTAGTTCTAATGGAGTCTTAGAACTGGTGGTGTAAGTGGAAAGGCATTGCAAGGTGATGTTTGGGAAGTCCCACGACAGAAAAGAGATCTCCAGTAAACCTGTCATCCAGAGAGTATTGTGGAATCCCTTTTAAGTTGCAAGAAGAGTATCAGCAAAGAAAGGGAGGAGTGGTGCCAGATTGTATTTGGTTGTTTTCATGTTAACATATGTGACAAGGAGGGTACACAGTTTGTGAACTGTGGTAAAAGGCTGGCATGAACCATGGCATTTGAGCAAGACTCCTATCAACTTTCATATAGCTCCATGCAGGCAAGGAAAGCCTGAGAATACTGCTGAAACAGACCCAAACCACACAGTGACAAACACAGCACACCACAAACAAGCTGAACAAGCTGAATTACATGCTAATAATTAAACATCAGAATGCCTAGAAAGAAGGCCACTGCTTAATGTTAGCACTATTTGGCGAGTAAAAAATACCATATCTCTTGAGTCTGACTAGGTGATGCAAAGAGGATGCAATTTGCGTAAGTAAAGACTGGTTTTCACATGACTCTATCGTTAAACTTGGTGTCTCTGCTTTTGCTGGGCAAGTATATTTCCTTATAGTATGCTTCTGACTGGCAGCTTCTTAGGAAGGATGGGGTCCAACTCCATTTTGAAGTCTTGTGAAGTTAAAATCACTTATCTCCAGAGTTAAAGTTAGAGCTACTGTGTGTGCACTTAATGCAATAGGCTGAATGTCTTATTTTTTGGTCCTGTAGGTTGTTCTATTTATAAGGTCTTTTAAAATAAAAAAAAAAAAAAAAAATCATAAACCACAGACTGCATGTAGGGCAGCTGTTATTAACTGAGCTTTTCTTAGACTCCTAAAAGTAAAAAAAAAAAAGTCTTAATTTCTTACCAAGATTTCAGTACCCTTCCTAACAATTCTTTTTATTTACAGGGGCTTTTGATGGAAGGCCGGCAGATTACATGTTCATGCTCCTGTTTAACTGGATCTGCATTGTTGTATCCTTCTGCTCATCATCAAACTTTTAGAATATTTTGGTTCTTCTATTTCTGCCTAAAATATGTTCAAAGACCAAGTTTTAGCAACTACCAGTGTTAAAATGTACCAAATGTTCACAGGTGAGTTTTTAGTCTTCCTGGAAAGGTAGCGAGTGGCTTGCAGGGAGATTAATAAATGTGCTAATACAAGTATGTAATCTGGGGACTAGAGCTCTGCTTATATAAAGTTCAGCTCGTGCTGTGTGAGCTTCCATGGTATTCGCTGTATTGCTTCACTTAGCCACTTTTGTGGATTGCCACATGGGCTAACAGTGAATTTAGTGTGTTTAAGCTGCCATGTGCAAATAGGTCTGATCTCTGCCATTCCCTGAGCTGGAAATCCATGCACCTCGTGGAGAGATCCTTTACCTGCTGGGTACAAGTCAGCTGAGTCTGTGAAAGCAGTGTTGCGGTATCCGCATTGAGCCACCTTCCTGAAGAAGCTGGGCTTGTTCATTTGGGAATGTTGGGAAACAGTTTTTTCATGAGCTGTGGTGTTCTACCTGAATTTTCTTTTAGGTCTCGGATACAAAACTGGGAGGAGTTGTTGATAGACCAGATGGTTGTGCTACTATTTAGAGGGATCTTTAGAGGCTGGAGAAATGTGCTGGTCAGGAATATCATGAAGCTCAGCAAAGGACAGTGCAGAATCCTGCCCCTGTGGAGGAACAGCCTCAGGCACCAGGACAGGCTGGGGACTGACAGTCTGCAAAGCAACTTGGCAGAAAAGGCCCTGAGGGTCCCGCTGGACACCAAGTTCACCATGAGCCAGCAATGTGCCTTTGTGGCAAAGGTGGCCACCACCTTCCTGGGCTGCTTTAGGCAGAACGTTGCCAGCAGGTTGAGGGAGGTGATTACTCCTCTCTGCACAGCCCTTGTGAGGCACATGGGGGGCTGCATCTAGCTCTAGGTTTCCAAGTACAAGAGAGACATGGACATAGTGGAGTGAGTCCAGTGAAGGGTCATGAAGATGATTAAAGGGTTGGAGCATCTGTCACACGAGAAGCTGAGAGAGTTGGGATTGTGCAGCCTGGAGAACAGGAGGCTCAGGGGTGTCTTATCATAGAGTAGTTTGGGTTGCAAGGGACCTTTTAAAGGTCATCTAGTCCAATCCCCATGCAGCGAGCAGGGACATCAACTAGATCAGGTTGCTCAGAGCCCTGTCCAACCTGACCTTGCATGTTTCTGGGGATGGGGCATCTACCACCTCTCTGAGCAACCTGCTCCAGTGTTTCACCACCTTGATCGTAACAAATCTCTTCCTTATAGCTAGTCTAAACCTACCTTCTTTTAGTTTAAAAACATTACCCCTTGTCCTATCGCTACAAGCCCTATTAAAAAGTCTGTCCCCGTATTTCTTGTAAGCCCCCTTTAAGTATTGAAAGGCTGCAATAAGGTCTTCCTGGAGCCTTCTGTTCTCCAGGCTGAACAACTTGAACTCTCGCAGCCTTTATTCATAAGAGAGGTGTTCCGTCCCTCTGATTGTTTTTGTGGCCCTCCTCTGGACCCACTGCAACAGGTCCATGTCTTTCCTGCGCTGAGGACTCTGGAGCTGGATGCAGTATCCATGTGGATAAATACCTGATGGGGGAGGGAGTAAAGGAAATGGAGCCAGGCTTCTCTCAGTGGTGCTCAGTAGTGAGACAAGAGAGAACAGGCACAAAATGAAGCATAGAAAATTCCATTTAAATGTAAGAATTTTTTTGCCCTTTTTACTGTAAGGGCAGTCAAACACTGGCACAGGTTGCCAAGACAGGTTGTGGAACATCCATCTTTGGAGATGTTCCCATTCTGTCTGTGCTGTTGCTACCATCTTGTAGCAATTTGCAGTGGCACAGCATGCGGAAAAAAGGGAGCGGTGAATCAGATACAGCCAGGAGAGCTAGTGTGTAGAAATGCCGTTGCCTTTATCAATAGATTAACCATCTCTAGTCGCATTCCACTGTATGGAGGGAATTGCTGTTCCTGCTAGTCCTGTTGAGCCACAGCAGTAACTAGGCAAACAATGTGGATTTAGTTATGTTGTTAAGAAAACCGTCAGCTTCATTGTGGTTGCAGGCTGTTGGCTGTGAGCTATTACATGAATCTGATTGTGTCTTAACTTTCAAACTGGTCATTTAAAAGATTCCAGTTGCTTGTCCCCTATATGATGTAAGGAGCAACCTGGATGCATGATCTGGGAACATGCTTGGTGCCATTTTATACACATTCATGAACTCTTAAAAGTGTTCAGATCATAGCAAAATTCTTCAGCAATTGTTTCTACTCAGCAGTTACTACAGCAAATAATAGATCCTTTGGGTTCTAAAGTAGGAGAGTAGTATTAAAAGCCTGCATTGGTGCACTTCAAGAAATTATTTACTTTCTATGACTCAGTAGCAATATACTGATTTTTTTTTTACGATCTGGTATTTCTTTAGTTAGAAAACCAACACTTTAGACTTAAAAAAAAAAAAAAACTAATGAAAGAATCCATCTGTTAAACCTGTAACATGCTTTTATGCAAGGACTGATTGAGTTTGTAGTTAGCGAGTTTCATCATGGAGGGAAGGCCAGTGCATCCGTCAGCCCTCGGGGTAATGAGTTGAGGTGGTAGGTTGAAAGGCTGCTGAAAAAAAAATTACTGAAACTAAGTGTGTAAGCCTCTAGATCATTGGAGGTTTTTCATTTTTTCCAGTGGTTAATTTAATACTACACAGGAACACTGTTTTAATTTTAAACATTAAAGGCCTTTGCATGTGTCCAGTGTGTGTGCAGCTTCTTTTTATCGTTCTAGTCTGTCAGGTTTTGCTGCGTTTTCCTTAATGGTGCAATGACAGATAACTGGCTTGGCAATGGACATGCAGGTAAGTACAGTGCAGTTTCTTAAATAATAGTCTTATGAAACTTTCTGACTACTTGATGCTTTCTAGAGAGCATTATTGACATAACTGCAGAAGATAGTGAAGCTAGGCTGGTTTAGTTTGTATCAAAATGGACTGCTGTGTGTGTATTGTTAGTTTTTTAGTTTGGGTTAGCCTCAGCTAACGTCACAAGCCTGTATCTGACTCTGCCACTCCTAACCTAGTTAGGGAGTCAAGGAGTGAAAATTGGCTCTCTCAGCCTTTTACTAAAATGGACACAAGATGTCACCTATGCACTGTTTCCTCTAATGAACGTGGATCTGCATTCTTTTTTTATCTAAAAATGATTCTTGAGTTCATTAGTCTTCTCAAATTCAGTGTGCCTTTTACTTGCCAACAGAAGATCTTTTTGTGACAAATGCAGATTCAGATTCAGATCAGAACTGTGACAGAATGATTAAAATAGTGGTCTAAAGAACCAGGGAGGAAATGGGGGAGTGTTTCTTGGACACAACAGAGTATCAGATAACTGCATGTCTTCAGCCTGTGTGTGCCCTTCTCTCCTCATCTTCTTCTGTCCCTGTCACCCAAAGCCCGCACCAATATCTCTAATATTCTGTACAACATTATCTTAGCATTTATTAGATCACTTATCAGGCTCCCCCGGTAGACAAAAATACAGGTCATGCATCTGTAGTCAGGACTGAGTTCTGTTAAGGGCTGTCCATAACTTCGCACTTAAACTTTTTTTGCTGTGGGGAAGATGCCACAAAATACTTCAAAAGCATGCTGAAGTCACCCATACATTGTATGAATTTTAGACTGATTGTGTTGATTTTTATCTTTTTTAAAAAAGTACTTAAGATTATTTTATATCTGCAATCAAAGTATTGCTTAAAAGAGAATCAGTTGTTTGATGTACAAATGTGTTTATCTTAAAAATAAGGTTTTTTGTTTGTGTTGAGTGCCTTGTTTGAAAGTGACAAGATAGAGTAGGATAGCCGGGCCTCTATTCCCATGTCAAATACTTTCAGAAATTAGGTATTACTTTGTTTTTCCAGTAAAATAAAAATGGTTTTAATAAAGACCCTAAGGTGCTTGTGTGACGAATCAGACTGCTGGTGCACGGTAGGGCTTGGGGAAAGCTGGACTGATGCCAGTGTGCCAGCTTTAATGCAGAACCTGTTAAATAGCAGCACCCCCAAAAGAATGAGTTTTAACCTCTCTTCCAAACTGGTTTGGAGCATTAAACCAGTTCATGGAAATGTTGCTGGCAGTGTCTGTCTTCAGTTCAGAAATCAGCAGATAGCTAAAATAGTGCTTTATATTGTTTCCCTAGAAATAATCCAATCAGCTAATATACAGTTATAGTGTGGAGGTATTTGAAACAGTCTCATCTGGCATGGAGCACAGGTTAACTCCGAGCTTTACCGAAGTGGCTTTGCCAAGGCTGTCGGTGGTACTCTGAAATGGTGATTTACTGGTGGCAACTTCCCTCTGTGGTGCTCTGAGGAGGATGTAGCTGGCAATTTGCTGAAATAACACTTCATCTGGCGTATTAGCTTAGCCTGAGATGAGTGTGTTTGGGTTAGTGCCCTGGGTTGTGAATGGAAATGATTGTGGCACAGATATGTCACTGACTCTGCTGTAGGTGTTCTACCAAGCAGCTGGGAGCAGAGGAGCTCACCACAGCTGCTCTTTCACTTAGTGCAAGTTGGAGCCCTTTGCTTTGGCATGGTGTTGCAAAAGAGAATGACCAAGTAGGGTCTCCTCCTTAGCTTTCTCAATAGCTTTTGAACAGATCCATGATGCATGGTGGCAAAGATTCTGGGGCAATCTTTAATGATTTTGCTGATGTATCATGCTTACAAGCCATTTTTGAAGCTTATAGCTCCTGATGCCTGTTTAAGTTTCTCGGGCTTCTGTGAAAGTGATGGTAACTTTTCTTTTTTAAACATTGCAGTTGCTGATGATTCCACTCATCATGTCAGTACTTTATGTGTGGGCCCAGCTGAACAGAGACATGATTGTATCGTTTTGGTTTGGAACAAGATTTAAGGTACGTCAGACAGGATTTTGGAAAGGTTTCTGTCCAAAAGATGCACGTGAAGGTGGTGCGGGGCAAAATACAAATATTTTCTCTTATTAAAGATGTCCCATGCTTTCACATAGCTATATACTCCTTGAGATTCAGCAAAGACAAATTTCTTCATGGTCTTCTCTATGGTGTCACTCAGTGTGGCTTTACTGAAGAGATGTCCAGACAACTGAAATTCATCAGTCTGAAAAGAGGAAAAAATTCCTGATAAACACTAACCTGGATAAAAGCTGAATGTAGGGACACCGTAGTGACAAAATGTTAATATTTTAAATTGTTATTCCCCGTGCAACCTCATCTGTTTCTGCCAGATCTTGTAGTGAGAACTCTTTTGATCATTCTTTCCAAACCTTTTCAAAATCAGAAATGTTAGGACTTTGTTTCAGATGTAAGCTTGCTGTGGAACATAGAGTGCAAAAGACGCATCTACTTGGTAATGTTTAAATGAGTGTGATTTGTCTAAAAAATGTTAGTGGTCGCTCAGTTTGGAGTATCACAGAATCACTAAGGTTGGAAAAGACCTGTAAGATCATCAAGTCCAACCATTACAAAAAACAACAAAAAAAACCCCCAAAAAAGACAAACAAAAAAACCCACACCACCATGCCCATCAAGCCACGTCCCACAATGCCACGTCCACACACTCCTTGAATACCTCAAGGGATGGTGACTCTACCACTTCCCTGGGCAGTCTGTTCCATTGTGTTACCACTCTCTCAGTAAGGAAATTTTTCCTAATACCAAGTCTGAATCTCCCCTGGCGCAACTTGAGGCCATTTCCTCTTGTCCTGTCACTCATCACTTGGGAGAAGAGACCAACACCCACCTCTCTGCAACCTCCTTTCAGGTAGTTGTAGAGAGCGATGAGGTCTCCCCTCAGCCTCCTCTTCTCCAGGCTAAACAGCCCCAGCTCCCTCAGCCGCTCCTCATAAGACTTGTGCTCCAGACCCCTCACCAGCTTCGTCGCCCTTCTCTGGACGTGCTCCAGCACCTCAATGTCCTTCTTGTAGTGCGGGGCCCAAAACTGAACACAGTATTCGAGGTGCGGCCTCACCAGCGCCGAGTACAGAGGCACGATCACCTCCCTACTCCTGCTGGCCACACTATTTCTGATACAGGCCAGGATGCCGTTGGCCTTCTTGGCCACCTGGGCACACTGCTGGCTCATATTCAGCCAGCTGTCGACCAACACCCCCAGGTCCTTTTCTGCGGGGGAGCTTTCCAGCCACTCCTTCCCAAGCCTGTAGCATTGCCTGGGGTTGTTGTGGCCAAAGTGTAGAACCCGGCACTTGGCCTTGTTGAACTTCATCCAATTGGCCTGGGCCCATCCATCCAGCCTGTCCAGATCCCTCTGCAGAGCCTTCCTACCCTCAAGCAGATCAACACTCCCTCCCAGCTTGGTGTCATCTGCAAACTTGCTGAGGGCGCACTCGATCCCCTCATCCAGATCATCAATAAAGATATTAAACAAGACCGGCCCCAAAACTGAGCCCTGGGGGACTCCGCTTGTGACCGGCCACCAACTGGGTTTCGCTCCATTCACCACAACTCTCTGGGCTCGGCCATCCAGCCAGTTTTTTACCCAGTGAAGAGTGCACCTGTCTAAACCACGAGTCGCCAGCTTCCCCTGGAGAATACTGTGGGGAACAGTGTCAAAGGCTTTGCTGAAGTCCAGGTAGGCAACATCCACAGCCTCTCCCTCACCCACTAGGCGGGTCACCTGGTCATAGAAGGAGATCAGGTTGGTCAAGCAGGACCTGCCTTTCATGAACCTGTGCTTGCTGGGCCTGATCCCTGGGTTGTCCTGCATGTGCCCCGTGAGCGCCCTCAAGATGAACCTCTCCATAACCTTTCCCGGCACCGAGGTCAGGCTGACAGGCCTGTAGTTCCCCGGATCCTCCTTCCGACCCTTCTTGTAGATGGGCGTCACTTTGGCAATCCTCCAGTCGTCCGGGACCTCCCCCGTTAACCAGGACTGTTGATAAATGAGAGCGGCTTGGCAAGCTCCTCCGCCAGCTCCCTCAGCACCCTTGGGTGGATGCCATCAGGCCCCATAGACTTGTGGGTGTCCAGGTGGCATAGCAGGTCATTAACTGCATCCTCCTGGATCACGGGGAGTTTGTTCTGCTCTCCATCCCTGTCATCCAGCTCAGGGAGCTGAATACCCTGAGGATACCTGGTGTGGCTGTTAAAGACTGAGGCAAAGAAGACATTAAGTACCTCAGCCTTTTCCTCATCCTTCGTGACAATGTTCCCCGCCGCATCCAGTAGAGGATGGAGATCCTCCTTGGCCCTCTTTTTGTTGTTAATGTATTTATAGAAGCTTTTTTTGTTATCCCTCATGACCGTGGCCAGGTTGAGCTCTAGTTGGGCTTTCGCCTTTCTAATTCCCTCCCTGCATGACCTAACGAGGTCCTTGTACTCTTCTTCACTTGCCTGCCCCTTCTTCCAAAGGTGATAAATTCTCTTTTTTTCCCTGAGTCTCAGCAAAAGCTCCTTGTTCAGCCAGGACGGTCATCTTCCCCACTTTGTTAGGTAGAATCTGCTTAAGTTAATATATCAGGATTTGTGGAATGCCTAAAACATTGAGGTTATAATCATGCTTATTAATGCAGTGGGAAGTTGAGCAGATTTATGTCCTTAACTTGTACTTAAAACTTCTCTGTCTTCGTTGTGTTCTTTTTCAGGCCTGTTACCTTCCATGGGTTATTCTGGGATTCAACTACATCATTGGCGGATCGTATGTATTTACTTCTGGCAAATTTGAAGTTATAAAAGCTTTTACGGCTATTGAACTTACTGCTGAATTTAGAAGCAATATTAAAATAAGAGGCTTAAAGCTGTATAATCTGACTGATGATGCTCAGTGTCACATGGTGGTCATTTAAGATAAAGAGGAGATATGCATGTGAGAACTAGAGATACAGGTGAGGGGAAAGTAATAAGAATTTTGTTTATTTTCTAGTAAATCTATGCATTAGGCCTTTTCCTTACTAAAAGAGTAACGCACAGTAAAGAAAGATGTCATCCCATATGACCACCTGTCATGACTGATTTTAGAAACAAATTTAGCTTGACTCTGATAGTGCTGTTACTTCTTTGCCTCACAACCTCGCCCAACATGCTGTTTTTTTCAGCTTGTGAAACAAGGGAAAATGGCAATAAAAGCCCCCAGAGTTCCTTGTTAGCAGCTGCTGAATTCGTTGGTCTGTCTTGGGTTTCTTTGACTAAACTCTGTGATGCAGAAATCCCCTCTGTGCACGGTCTTTCCCATTGGTGCCCTGCATTGGTTGGGACCTGTTGGTGCCGCTGTAACACAGTTAGTGACAATAACAAGTTATGTGGTTGATTTATAAAAGGAGGAGATAGTACAGCAAAACCAAATTCCCTTTTCTGGCTGTGCCTCCTACCGACTCATCCGTCACTTGAGAAAACTGCTTGCTGTTAGATACCTGCTGTTTCTATGCATGACAGAAGATCCTCAAGGGCCTCCATTCAGCAGTGTTTTTGCAATATTGGGAACAAAACAGTTCAGTACAGCAGGAGACAGGTTGTCCAGTGAAAACAGCAGTAACGTCTCAAGCTCTGCAGACTATTATTTTAGACACTAATAGCTGTACGGTCTAATTCCCTGATGTAAACAAGTATTTAATTGCATTTTCAGTGCAGACTTGTAGAGAAGGCTTGGAAGGGAGGGTGGAACAGCCTGTTGATGTGTTGGCACTGAAGGTTGGGCCTTCTAAAGTAGTGGCTGCAAAATGCTGAGGGAAGGGAAATTTTCTGTGGCTCACGGCCCTGGCAATGCCTGTGGCAGGTGAACAGTAGTACCTGACAGAAGGTGGTCAGAGAAGAGAGCATCTGAAACAATTCTTTTTCCTTTGCCTTGCAGAGTCATCAACGAGCTGATAGGAAATCTGGTTGGACACCTGTATTTCTTCTTAATGTTTAAATATCCAATGGATCTGGGAGGAAGGAATTTTCTGTCCACACCTCAGTTCCTGTAAGCTGGCTTTATTCTTTAGCTCACTGTTTGTTTGGTCCAATTTTCTGTATTGTTCATCAGACATGTATTTGCTGGGATTGTGAGGTGTAAAAAATTTCGCTAAATCAACCTGCTTCAGACTGTCATAGTGACTGTGCTACTGAGTCATCAAAAATGTTGAGTTTGTTGTAAATGGCCCATATGAGAGTTCTTTGTTGACCCCTATGGATGGCTTGTGTCCTTTACCCACTCTTAAGAGTGAGAGTAAAAGTCGTAGTTCTGCTAGTGAATTGAGCTGTAGTAGAGAGAACTCCCTAACAACTATCAGATGGTATCAAAAAAATTGTTTTGTCCTGTAAATGATATTTTATCTGTATTTTCATGTATCATTACAGTAGCTACCAGTTCAGCAACCTGCAACAATAATAGGAGCCAGTTGCAGACTTGTTCAGGACTATAATACGTATTCTGCTTTGCAGTCGGTACCAGTCACCTTGACTGAGACTGCAGGTTTTGGTTTCTGTAGTGCTTTTTCTTGCGATCTGTTCATTGTTTTGGCATTGAAAGACTATGATCAGAAGACAAAGTTTGTAGCTTCAGTTCCCTTGTCCTCATCCTTTTGGGTTGTAAATATTCTTTCTCTATCAAACTTTAGTTAGCAACTCCAGTTAACCCTTTTTGTAGCATAAACTCTTAATTATAAGATGCAAAGTTGAATTACAGTTAGGCTTTCTGTACAAGTTTTCATGAGTAGGGAAGCTTTGTATTCTACTTTTGTGTTTGCAAGCCCTCCTGGTAAACCTAATTTTCCATTAAGATAAGAAGACAAAATGGTGGTTTAAAATGTCTTTCAAGGTAATAACAGCTGTGAAACTGCCATCAATCTTGTTGGTTATGTGTAATTCTCTTGATTCCTCAAAGGTGTATTTAATTTTTCTCTGTGTTTGAGAAGCAGGAACAGAAGTACTGCAAACATCTCTGAAGAGGGATAAATTCTGCCTTTGCCCTGTAATGTTTTGTTAGAAAAAGATGCTGTGATGAATTACAGATACTTTTAATAATGAAGAACTTTTTCTATACAGGATTGCTTTTCTTGTAGAAAGGAATCTGGTTTTTATGTCTGGGCCTCAGATTTTCATGATCAAATTCAGCAAAGAATTTGCAGGAGCATGGTGTAACTATGGTAGAGCTGAATTGACTCTGCATTGATGGCATCCCTTGCAAAATGCAGAAGCTGTATTTTAGGTCACTCTTTCTATTTAAATGGTAGCCTAAGTTGGATGATAAGGTCTTACAGCTCTAATTTGCTCTGGCCACATCACTTGAGCTTTGATTTCAGAAGGCTAGTTGCTTGAACCCGTTTCCCTTAGTCTCTTTGGTCCTCAGTTCCTCAGGAATGTTTACTTGGAGAGCAGCGAGATGGTTGGATGCTGTGGTAACAGGAGCTTTGTAACTGTTGAAGAGAGAGAGATGCTCAGAAGTGATTTGGAATTTTTTATTAATTCTCCAGGAAAAAAAGGAGAGAAGTTAGGGGAATTCAGTTTGTATCACAGCATTTATTCTCAACAATGAGACTCCCTTATCATGTGTTTTTTCCCTGTGTTTGGATTATTGTATATAACTATATCCCAGAGACGGAAGTTCCTCAGAATTCCCACTTCTCAATGTCCTGAGGGCTTAGATTTGGAAAGAATTCTGTGAAGTACTGCTGTGAAAAGCCAGTTTTATTGAAAAGTCTAGCAGCTAAAAGGAAGTGCATGAAAAAGTAGTCTAGCATTTACCCCCAAGGTACAGGTCTTTCTCAAACTCTGTCCTTTTCTTCTGGCTTGTCCTAGATACCGCTGGCTGCCAAATAGGAGAGGAGGAGTGTCGGGGTTTGGTGTCCCACCTGCTAGCATGAGAAGAGCTGCAGAAGATCAGCAGGGTGGTGGAAGACACAACTGGGGCCAAGGTTTCCGGCTAGGTGACCAATGAAGAGCTCCTGCCCTTGGAAAATGGACGTAGGACCGACCCTTCCTGGTGCAGAGCATGCTTAAGAACTGAGCTCTCTGTAGCACTGTTGGATTTAACTGATTAGAAAGAATGTTTCTGGTTCAAGAGAAAATTATAAACTCCAGAAGGGAAAAATGTAGATCTTGCTCCAGGTTAGCCAGTAGTGTCCAATTTGATTCTGCCATTAAAAAAAGCCTTCTTTATACAGTATTGTCTGTCTGTCACAACCGGCATCCGTTATGCCATCTTGTTGCGTGATGTGATGGAACAAGCTAATGGTGTTCTGTCTCACCTGGTACATTAAAAGCTTTGTTGATCATAGTAAGGTAAGAATCCAGTGTGAGGCAGATGGATCAAACTAACCCCAAAGTTTAGGAAGCTGATTTTTTTCCATAGCTGTGCTTAGGTCCCAGGGTCTTTGGAAACATTATTTAAGTGATGTCTCTCTGCTGCATTCATAAAGCAATGTTTCATTTCCATTATTAAGCTGTATTTTGAGGAGAGTTTTTTTCTTGCCGTGCAGCATTTGTCCTACCTGCTACAGCATGGGATGGGTAAGACTAAGGCTAAGAGGGCTTTCATTTGAAATTGCAATAACAGATATTCACAGAATTGAAATCTCTGAACTCTTCATGACATGTTACAAGGCTTGCTCTGTTTAAACTGAAGTTGTCTGGCTTGTTTTTTTTTTCCCTCAGATCTGTGAATTCTTGGCTTCAAAGTTTCTGGTTTGATTGCAAAATTGGGTAGCACAAGTACTACTTAAACTAGAAAATGTAACATATCATTGTGGTTAATGTAAAGGGTACTGACTGCAGCATTATGTTTGTTAACTGAATCTTCAGCTTTCTCTTAAAAGCTTTAAGACATCAAAGAATCAAAGCTGGAAGTAAACTTTTCCAGGGTCAAGATACAATAGAACAGATTGCTTTACTACAGGACTCTGTCATTGTCAAATAAGAAATTATGTACACTGTTTATTAGTATCTGTACTGTTTTGGTAAAACTTTTTGACATGGAGAAGGGAATGATTCTGTACAGTAGTTTTTCTCATACTGAGTTCCTGTGGGCAGAGCACAGGGCTAAGATCCAAGAAGCTGTAATGCTAGCTTGTTACTGACTCACTGCATGGACTTGAGCAAACTTCTTACTCAGTTTTCCCAGCTGTAAGAAGGACTCATGCATGTCTCAGCATTCTTAAAAAGTAGCTGTCCCTGACTCCCCTAGGTGTGAGCTGCTAGTGAGCAAGGTAAGGCTGAGGTTCACATAAATGACAACACTTAAGCTAGGAATGCAATTACTCTAAGCTTAATCAGACTTCTAACTTCCTTTTTGTTTAATAGTTGGAGGAAGAAGAGCACCATCACTAGGATGAGATTCAAGTCTTTGACTAAATTTCCCTTTAGCATTTGTCTGTCTTTTTACTGGGTAGGTAGGGCACAGAAGGCTGTTCTGCCCCAACTCAGGTATCTCGGATATCTATAAGTAGGTGAAGTGAATCTGGGCCAAAAGATTTTTATTACTAATTTGTTTCTTCACTAAACCTGGGTTCTGAAGGTTTAAAAACTTGTAAATACTACTTGATGTGAAACTGGGTGGAAAATAAGCAGTTGGACTGGAAGGTGTCAGGTGGCTTGCTTGGAAAAAAAATGTGTGCTCCATTTCTTCACTGCAACTCAGTTTTGTTGATCCGACTTGCAGAAAAATGTAGAAAACTGGTAATGATCATATTGTGTGCTTAGGTTTTACAGGAACTTGGAGTTCAGATATCACCTGCCATTTTTGTCCATTCAGTGATAAGTTTTGAAGATGCTCTTGTCTCTTTCTCTGTATAAAATGGTAGGTAGAAAAGAGGACTGCAGTGTTGTAAATACTAATCTATTGTTGACCGACAGCTGTTATTTGATGCTAACTTGGAAAGTCTGAGAACGATCATTTTTATAGGAGTCATGATGTAGTTGGTGTTTTTATTCATAGTAATACCACTGTCTCCAAAGCATTTGTCTTCATTGTGAGTCAGGACCTAACTGTTAAGTGAAGATGCAATAGTTTGTGACTCAGCTAAAACCCTGGCACACTCAAATTGCAGAACATCCTCGTACAGAAGGCCAGAAGGAAGGCTTGAGTGGGAGGAAGGATGGTAAAAATCATTGTCCTGGCCCAGCGCACTGTGCTGGGTCTTGCTTTCTAGTGTATCCTCCCTCTATAAATTAAGATGAAAAGGGTTGCAAGGAAGATAGACTTCTGATAGGTCTTGATTAGCTTTTGAGCTGCTTCAAGTCCATTTACTTTGGTTTATGGAAAATTCACTTCAGAATTCCATATTATGAGCTCAGTTTGTTTTTTCTCTAATTTGTTGCTTGACCTGAAGCACTGTTTGTCCTCCAGCATACACTGACAATGGCAGTGTCTTGTTAAATGAGTACCTTCTTTCTTATTTTGTACAGATAATTTCCCTTTTTGTAATCAATTTTTGTTGGCAAAGTTTTAAATTAAAGTTTTAATCTCTGTTACTGTCTCTGTTTCGCTAAATCATATTTCAGCTTAAGACAAGCCTTGTGATCTGCACATCTCTGGGAAACGTCTGAGAGCTCTATTGTGATACCTCCTCCTGCTGTTGATAAAAGTACTCAAGAAAACAACCTGCTTTTGGGTGGGAGTCTTGTCTTCTCTATCGGTTGCAAAATTGTAAAGGCATTTTCTTTGTCTCTGTTTATCACCGTGAGTTTTGACAGTCTGTGTCCTTCCTGGGCTATTATCATTTTAGAGCTTTTTTTGTATACTTGAGGATTCATTCTTTATTGTCCTCTGGGAGGAAGTATCCTTCTCCTCACCCTCAAACTTCATGGATTGGTAGAGATCACCTACTTTTGCAGGGGTAAGCTTGATATTCTGCAATACCCTCTCTCTGTCCAGCCAGATGTGCACAGCTGTCAAAATTCCTTTTGAGGCTTTTAACTGATTTGGAGACACATTGAGCGTCCTCTGAATGACTCTTCTGGTTCTCATCATTTGTCTGACTGCACTTTTCCTGTTCGTCACCATAGAGGCACCAAAGAAGATCATGGACTTGGTATGTAAGGCACTGTGTGAATTTGTTGTGCTCCTTGAACTGGAAAGTCTTGGTCCATACTAAATGCACCAGATAGAACAGCGTGGCAAGCATGTGCCTTTCGATTTTGCTCCAGCTGCATGAACAGTCAGTGGAACAGCCAGGAATATGAAATCAAATGCTTCTAAAATGCTACATCTTTCATTCCTCTCACTTTGTCTTGGCAACAGCTCTTCTCTCAACATGACTCGGTCATGTGGTGTTGCCAGTGACTTAATGAGAAACTGGACCTGTTGCTTCGTTTTGTCATCTAATTGTCACATTAGGAAAACTTGAGGCTTTACTTCTCAGAATAGCGTATTGTTTGCAATACAACGTAAGATTCTTTCTGTGTTTATATATCACTGTGTACTTTATCAGGGAGGAAGACTGCTTTGCCTTGATGGTTAAGGTAGTGAGCTAGAGAGATACATACTAATTTACAGTCTGAAGCTTCTGATATGACAAGTCACCTAATGGCTTTGTAATCCTGTTCGGCATCCATAACATGAAGATGATTCATATTCTCCCTTGTTCTGTGCTAGTCTTAGGATGATGGATCAGTTTGTACTTGCCAGAGTATGGCAGAGCACTAATTTTGGTGAAGATGTTCTTAGCATTGCTATCGCCTGTGGTAGTAAATGGCTTTTCTTGTTTTGTGTGTCCCTAGATTCTTATTTTGCCAGGGATGATATGCACATGCCAGTGTGACTTGAAATTCAGAATTGAGTCTGTTGTCATGATTTTATTAATTTAAGTTAAATATGTAATATGTATGTATTACGCAGAAGCACTTACATCTAAAAGGTGATGATATGCAGATTTCTAGTACTGAAAAGATGAAAAGACTTCAGCTGCTTTTATTTTTCAAGCACACTTTTTTGGTGATGAAAGGAGTTCTGTTCGCAGCAGTGGCTCACCCTTTTATCATCTGGAACATGATCTAGGAGGACTGATTACAACACTTGTGAGCAAGAGTTGCATAAAAGGAGCTGTAACTGGGATGCTGCCGAGGCCTCTGCAGAATCTTGTTCATGTCGGAGGGGAAAAAAAGTGATGATGAAACCTTAATTCTGGTGCCTGGAGGTGGTTTGGGTTTTTGTTTTGTTTTCCTGTCCCCCACCAAAGGACAAAGCCCTTGCAAAATGGCAAACAGCTCTGCAGGCCAGGTTTCTCTGGACTACTAACTAGCCATAAGTCTCCCACGATGAAGATCATGGCAACTCGAGGCAGTGTTTAAAATCAAAACCACCACAGTCTTGCACCAGAATGTTTACATTTGTTTCTTAAAGGGCTTGTGTGTATTTAGTCCCTGTACTGGCCATGGATGAAAGGACACCAGAGGGATCCCTATATTAATGGTTTCATTGACTTGTCACTGTAACTGGAGGTGTGAGGATGCTTGCCTGCACCAAGCCTTGGGCTTGCCAAGCTGCCTGGTAAGTCCCTTCACACTACAGAGTTCAGGTCACCTTGCAGTAGCTAGTTAAGTGTAGGAAGTTTCTTTGCACTAATGTTTCCCTTTGCTTTCAAGTTAGTGTATGGGTTACCCACCGTTAACCCTAATTGACCCCTCAGCCTGTTTTAAAATCAAAACATCCTCACCTACTCCAACTGGAGAGGCTTTTTGTAGCACTTGTCTTCATTAAGACTTACTTGGCTGGCACTGCTCAGTGTTAGTGCTGTAAAAACTCTACCAGGCAATCAGGTACAAAGTTCGTTCACAGTTACAAGAGGGGAGAAGACTAAGGGGTCTTCCTGTTGCCCGTCCCTCCCTGTGCAGTGGGGCGGTGTGCTTCTTGTATCAGTCTGGAGGGGCTACTGCCCTCTTTTGCCGTCCATATAGTGCCCTTCCTGCATAGTGCTGTGCCTGTACATAGGAGAAGGTCTCAGATCAGTGCAATCAAAACTGTTTGGGTTGCCTGAGGCTTGGGCAGCAAGTGCTCGTAGCTCCAAGCTGTGGGGAGCAAATACTATGACGGAGGAATGCAACTCAAGTTATGTTGTTGCTTCTTTATTTAATGAAAATACAGTTTATATATGGTGTTTGTGGATGTATGAGGTAGAGAAGCCTAAGGTACTAATTTTTCAAATATTTTACATCAGTCAGGAAGGGAACTAAAGATGCTGAGAAGCTGGGTTTTAACTGGACTTGAGAATGGGAAGAAAATAATTTATCAAGGATTGTATTCATTGTCTGATCAAAGAATGTTTTTCAAAGTGCTTTTTTCCCCAATATGGGCTCATAAAGTGGCAGTCTCTGTTCAGGCTGCAAAGAAAAGCAATGCCTGTCTCTGTCCTCATCTACTGAATCCTTAACCCCACAGCAGGTGGAGGGGCAAGATGAGACACTATTTAGTATTTGTACCCGCAACTGGACTCAGCAGATAAGCCTTTCACTAGAAGGAGGCCTTGAGCACAGGTCTGTAACACTGCTTTACCTGTCTTTTTAAGCAGTTGTTCGTTAACTCTGAACTGCCTGTGCTTATTGCTGTTATGAATTTAAGCAATTGCAGAAAGAAAATGGCAATGTGTGTGCCTTGGGCTTTGGCCTTGTTTGTATTCGGGGCTCAGGCTAAAGAGTTAACTGTAACTGACGTTAATGTTTCAGTATTTTGACTTAGGAGCTTTTACATACAGATTAATTTTCTTAAAAGCTGATTCAAAGCCTGGATACTAGAGGGTTTGGGTTTTTTAATGTATAAACGAGTAGGAAGGTTAGTCCTGTTCTCTGTCTCGCCCTTCTTCCCCAAGGTATGTAATTTAAGATAAAAATCCAATTAATGTTCAGAAAGTACAGCAAAGATTCTGGGGCACCATCAAGAAGATCGAACACCCCGAAGCTTTATGCAACCAATGGCATAAAGACTGCACTTTTATTGTTCTTTCAGCCCTTGTGTTGTGTAAATTAAGAAAACAGATTGAATCTTGCAGGGACTGATATTCTTAGAAAAAACCTGGTCAGGATCTGTGAGCAGGAGAGCAAGGATTTTGCAAGAGTTCAAACTTCTGCTGAAATTAGAAGTACTCTGGGTCATGCAGTATAGCAGTATTTACTTTTTTTTTCTACTCTACAGCTCTGTCTTAGCAATATTCAAACCTAAGTGCAGTCTTCACTTGTTCACAGGGATGGATGTGCTCCTCTCCAGCTGTGTCAATGTCTGGTTTGGCTTTAGTAGTCCAAGGTGCACGTAGCCAGGGGCAGCAGCTCCCCAGGGAGACCAGCGTACCTAAACACACACAAAAAAATCTGTGAGAACTGAGTTAAGAGGAAGAAGAGTGTCAGGCACACTTTCTTTATTTGACTTCCCTTAGTCGGCTGTGTTGAGCTGGTGGGGTTGCACAACCCAGAAGGGAGTAGGACAGACAAGGATGAAGATGTGGCCGAATCGTTTTGAGGAGGCCCTGGTTTGGCACCCCTTGGGTACAGCCTTTCCCCAGGAGTTTCAGGGAAGTCTCTTGGGATGTTAACTGCTGTTCCTGAAGGCTGTAGAGGGGAAGGTAGCTCCTAATCTAAAAACAAAGGGGCAAAACCTCAGTGTGTGTGCAGGGAAGGAAGATTCCTAGCTGGAGAGCAGACTTGTGTGTGCTTGCAGCATGGACTGGTTTCACTGGAATAGTATCGGAAAGAAATTCTGTGTGTGGTGGGGGCTGTTTTTGCACTGTGAGGATATTTCATTTGGATGCTTCTAATGAGGATGACATGCTTCAGGTCTTTATTTCAGTTAGGTCAGAAGATTCGGTGGGTTTTCTGTTTGCTTTTAGAGCTCAAATCAACCCTTAAAAGCTGAAATCAGAACCTACTACTTTGATGGGGGCAAAACACTTCTGCAGCCTTTGTTTCCAGAAGTGTTGTGGTGGTGGCTTTTCACTGCATTAAGTGGAAAAAATAAGATATTTGTGACTCTTGCCTGAGACAGGCCTTATTCCAACACGCAAGTCCTAACTTGGATCATTGTCAACAAGTTTCTATCTCTTGCTCTGTGAGCAGGGAGTACCTGGAGAGGTTTAAGAAACAGCTTCTGGGCAGAGACTTTCTGCATTCCTGGTGAAAGCTTCCTAGCATGTCTGCTGCTCTCATTGGGGTAGTTACAATCCGATTTCTAGTTTTCCTGTATATTTTAGGTAGAGCAGTACTATTTCGTTTAAATCTTCCCTCTTTTTGATCTGAAACTGCACTCAAAGAATTAGGTCCAAATTTAATGTTTCACAATAGCACAGGAGGAAGAAGAGGAATATTCTCAGCTCTACTACATGATACCTGCACCCGCTGCCTGTGTTCTGCAGAGGCGCAGAAGACTTAGAGGAATCATCAGATGCACCTGTAAAATGTAAATTCTCACCACTTTAGAAAGCCTGAGCAGGCTATAACAGGGACTCTTCATTCATTGCCTGCCGTGACAGCCATCATATATTAAGAAGTGCTCTAAACCATTTTCAGAAGTTGAGTCTTGATACTTAAAATCATGTGCCCAGTAGCAATATTGGTTTTATAGCAATTTATAATCTTTTCTTGCCTCTTCTGTTGGCTGTCATGCAGGCAGTAAATTACCAATCTCTCTCTCGCTTTTTTTTTTTCCTCCCCTGTAGGTGATAACCAGTTTAATACCTCTTCCCTTGCTTACATCCATCTCTGTTTTCCAGATACCAGCTACCTGTTCTCTCAGATGGTCTGATGAATGTAACTAGTTAAATTCAGAGTAATTGTCCTCAAATGCCATACGTGCTTTTGGAGCCTGCTGCTGCTATTTCAGAAGAAGAGATTTTGTGCTTTCAGTCTTACCCATTTTTTTTCTAGCTGTGTTAACTGAGTGTCTAATAAATTCTCCAAACCTTCTTGTTTCTCTTTCTCAGAGCCACCCCATGAAGATGTGTGTAGGCTGTTTTGGGAGCAGAGGGGAGTGTGAAGGGCCATGGCAATAGCATGTCATTGCAGACATACCACTCTTCCCAAGCAGAGGGGAAGCTCTCATTAACCAAACGGTGAGCTCTGCTTCTCGCCTGGACTGCCTGGCACTGGGAGGTCTCAGCAGGCTATGGAGTCCTTTGATGGTCAATTGCCTTGGCAAGAGATGGATTTTTGGGGTTCACAGAGCCACCTGTTAAGAAACAGCTTTTCTCATCTCTAACGATGTGTTTTCCCCTTTCTTGCACCTATCACTCTGTCCTTTTCAAATAATGAATTCTTCTGTGTAATGTATTTTTTAAGGAATGAAGGAAAAGAAAGAGCAATTGATATAAATTGATGCCATTTAACCTTCCTGGGCAAGGTGATAGAGGTTTTTTCTCTTTCATAGCTACTGTCAGAGGTGTACATGGTGTGGTGATATTGCACTTGAAGGTCTAGTAATCTCTAAGAAGTGTATCAGTCTAATTTCTTGAAAGCAGACAGATAATAATAGGCCCTACAGCTGTATTATTTGGTTGAGTAGCTAAGTGGATAGGGGGACATTTTAGCTGGATGCAGTCCCTATGCTGAAGGATCTCAGATAGCTCTGTAGCTGCTATTAGAGCACAGCTCACTGGGACCAAATAATTACTGTATAATTTAATGCCAATACAAACAACATAAGCTAATGCGTTCACTCCGCTATCGAAATGCTTTGTCCTCTAAATCTGCTCCTGCCAGTTCCTCAAAGTCATCCTACGGCTTTCTGTGTCCCCTTGCGCATCTTAAATGAGATCAGGAACTTCCTAGGCTGGCTCTAGTGGAGTGGCTCACTCCACAGAGCTGCTCTCTGAAGCCGAAAGCAATGCAATCCTGAGGAAATCCTGCTGAGTAAGGAGAGTTTCTGTTATGTGTAATCGAGTCGTGATAAGACCACCTAATAAAGATAAGGTTCTCAACAAGTGGCACAGGACAACGAGCAGGGAAATGGAGTATGGAAAACTCTGTGATTAATCATGACCCCAGCTGCATTGTTCAAAGAAAAAAAACATCATGAAGAGGATGCGTGGGCATGTTACTGAAGGGGAGGGAGAACAGGAGGAATCTAGGGAAAAGAATAGCAGGAAAGCAATTGTATCTCTGCGACCATGAAGGCAGCAGCCTGACCCTGGGGAAGGCTGTCATCTAAGAATAGTTTAGCTTTGGTGCCTCCATAGCTGAAAGGCCAGAGGGAATTAAAACCCACTCACGTGGGTCAGTTTGTTTTTAATGCATGGAGACGGGCTTGTTCCTGCTCACTCTCTGTGAGGGGCCAGGCAGCAGAGGAGCTCGAGAGGAGCACCCTGCCCTGGAAGAGCCCGTGGGCAGGGGCTGGAGCAGCAGGGCAGTGCAGGGCTGTGCGTCCCCCTCCAGCCAGAGCGAGGGGCAGGACAGCACAGGGCATCTCCTTCATACTTGGCGATCTTTATCTTGGCGCTGTTGCCACTGCCAGGATCACTCACGCTGGATATGTACCTTGTTGTATCACTGCGATTTTTTTGACACAAGCTAAATTAATCTGTGGGCCAAATCAGTAGGGCCAGCACTCCCAATTCACTTGCTATCTGGTCTATAAAGCTTTAACCTTTCCCCTTTCAGAAGAGTATCTTAAAATTGCAAGCTATGCTAAAGTAGATGCTAAGAGGTAATCTTACTTATTCTTAGATGTTCCCTGCTGGGCAGGGAGCAACGGTAATTGCCCAAATTGCCCAATGGTATTGGCCAAATGAGGGCAATTCTGTGGACTTGCATTTATTTCTGGCTATGCCATTGTTAGTCAGGCTTCAGCTTTGCTATGAATTTGCCAGAAAACAGCCACTGGCTGGTACTGCAACCCCAGTAAAGAGCTGGTGAACACAACAGTGTTAGGGGAGAAGGTTGGAAGAAAGAAGTATTTTGGTGCCTTGGATCTGCAAGCCCTCTTTCTGAATAGCAGCAGCAAAAGATAGGACGTGGACATAATTTTTTTTTTTTTCCCCACCCCTGTACATCTGTCTTGCAACCTGAATGGTGATGGTTTTAAGAAGCTGGTAGTCTGGGTCATATCTGAAGCATTGATCTAGTGTTGAACAAGCGTAAGTGTCAATTAAGAAATTGCTATCTGCACATGGTAATTCAGGAAGAACATCATTGCAAAGAATTGCTGACCTTTCTTGTCTGCGAGTTTGTTTCTTGGCTTGCTTAGGTACTTGTGCTGCTCACATAGCCAAGAGTCGTGCCACTGAAGAACATTTATACAATGAGCAGGTGGACCAGGCTGCTGGAATTAAGTGGCTCAGGTGGATCTGGGCTGGGAGCACAAGGGTGAGCTATTTATAGCTCAATGGGCCCATGACACATCAGGACATTTAGGAAGGGATGCAACATACCAATGGGCTCGTGATTGAGGGGTGGACTTGACTATTGATGCCGTTGCACAGGTTATCCATGAATGTCAAATGTGCGCCGTAATCAAACAAGCTAAATGGCTAAAGCCTTTGTGGGTATTTATGGACGTTTTACAGACATTTCACAGGGGTGGTCCATAGACTAAGGGAATGATATCTGTGTATTGCATCAAAGGGTGGGAAGGGGGGTGGTGGTTAACGAGGATGTACTGGATAGTGTGGAACCTGAGCATGACGTAAATGGTGTGGAATAAGGGGTGCAGGATGTGCTGGTTTTGGCTGGGATAGTTAATTTTCTTCATAGTAGCTAGTGTGGGGCTGTGTTTTGGATTTGTGCTGAAAACAGTGTTGATAACACAGAGTTGTTTTCGTTACTGCTGAGCAGTGCTTACACAGAGTCAAGGCCTTTTCTGCTCCTCACACCATCCCACCAGTGAGCAGGCTGGGGGTGCACAAGGAGTTTGGAGGGGACACAGCCGGGACAGCTGGCCCCAACTCACTGAAGGGATATTCCACACCATATGACAGCAATAAAACTAGGGAGAAGGTTGGCTGAGGGGCCGCTGCTCGGAGACAGGCTGGGCATCAGTTAGTTGGTGGTGAGCAATTGTTTTCATTTGCATCGCTTGTCTTTCATTTATCTCTCTTTGTTATTTTCATTACAATTAATTATTATTTTATTTTATTTCAATTATTAAACTGTTTTTATCTCAGCCCATGAGTTTTCTCACTGTTACCCTTCCGATTCTCTGCCCCATCCCACTGTGGGGGGAGTGAGCGGCCGGCTTAGTTGCCGGCTGGGGTTGAACCATGACAGTACTGGTGGCTGTGGTTCAGGAGTAGCAAATTAGAATCAGTTATGCAAGGCATGGGAAGTAGGGCAGCCCTAGCTCGCATCAAGAAATGGATGGTAAAAGCCTGATAAGCTCTGAGTAGCTCTTATATTTAATATTATGCTTCTTACATTAAAAAAATATATTAATGCTGTGACAATGAATTAAGAACTTCAGTGTGCAGGATGCCGAGGAGACATTGATTTTGGCTCTACCATCAGAGAACTGGGATGAGGCTTGCTGAGTATTGCTGAAAGAGTCTGTTAACACCAGGCCAGCAGGAGCTGTTCATGTAAAAACTGTCCCATGCCTGTGTCCTGCGGTTCTTTTGCAACTGTTTAGGTAAATCAGAAGTTTTTGCCAAAAAGTCAGGGTTAGGAGGAGAGCTAGAAGTTAGGACTGGCAGGCTGAGGCTGGAGATGGCCACAAACAGGGGCTCTGGGAGAGGTGGGAATTGCTCTTTTTCAAAAGGGGTGTCAACACTGCGGTGACAATTTTAAACCCTGTGTGATTTTGCTTGTTGAAGGTCAGTGCGGCAACATCTGCAGCTATCCTCAATTGGTGGGTGGTGCTTTTCCTGAGCGAAACCATTTCTCTCCTGCCAAGGGCCACCTGGAAGTTGTTTGTGAGCAGAGGAGGAAAGCTTCACCAACCTGTATGACTTCAGTTCCCAAGTCACTTGTATAAAAAAAAAAATCTCCTTCTAAATGAATAAGGCTGGGGTAAGAGACTCAAGAAAACAAGTCAACCCCCTGAAAGGCCAAACACATCATCAATAAGCCCGTTCTGTGGCACGACTTACTGCTGCCAGCTGAGAACAAAGCGCTGAAGACATCCTTCAGTGCCACCACCCCGCTGCCTGCTCGCTCGGGGAGAGCCGCACTTCATCTTTGTTTAGATGCTGAAATGCCCTTGAAAGCAAAATCCCCAGAGAGGAGGTGGTTTGGAGATAAATTTGTGTTTGGCAAAGCCCTGTCTGTGCTGTGGGCCTGTAATGTGCTGTGGTGACGGTAGCCGGCACTCTGGGACGGTGCTTAACGCTATTACACCGCAGTGCTTTGTGGCCAGCACCGATGCTCAGTCCAGTGTCCTTCCCTTGGACGGCATAAAACTGGTGCCTGCGAGTCCGAAAAGGGAGCAGTGCTGCCCAGGTTCAAGTGTAGGCCAAGTATGAAGAAAACAAAACAAAAACTCAGCGGCCTCCTGTGATTTAGACGAGCAAAACTCCCGTGCTGGAGGACAAAGCCGCGCTCTTTGGGTGAGCGCTTATCATTCTTGAAGCTGGCACAGAAGAGCAGAGCAGCCCATGCTTCAAAAAGCAAAGTAATTAATTCTCCTTGCTCCCAGCCGCAGCAGTCTCCGTTGTGCAATGCTGCACCGCAACCGGGCA
Organism: Gavia stellata; assembly: GCF_030936135.1. Classification (NCBI taxonomy): domain Eukaryota; kingdom Metazoa; phylum Chordata; class Aves; order Gaviiformes; family Gaviidae; genus Gavia; species Gavia stellata. The sequence continues at coordinate 13,723,992 of NC_082596.1, forward strand.
TGGAGAAACTTTCTTTCCAATCAAAAGAAGTATTCATTTTTTTTTGCCCTGACACAGCAGGGTTGGTCTTCCTTTTACTATTACTGAAGACAATGTCTGCCTTGCCTTTCCATGACCTTCAGCATGTGGCTTTGTGTTAGAATTTCCATCCCCCCCATTCAAATGCTGGTATTAAAAAGAAAAACAAAAAAGATTAAAATTACTTTTGTTTAAATCCCTAATAGGGAGCCTTAGAGCATGCTGCCCTTCAGATGCAGGGATAGGGCTGGGCTTGTGTTCCTGGCTCTGGGCTCTTCACCTGGGCTCTGTTGGTATCGTGGAGAGTGGGTCAAACCCATGGACCCCCCTGACCTGGGTGCTCTCTGCCTGCTGTTTGCCCAGCTGTGGTTGAAACCTGGTAGTAGCTGAATTTGGGCTGGAGGATAGGTTTGGACCTGTGCTTTCCAGCCTGGGGTACTTCTGCTTTCCCTCTGTATAACGGGGCTAATGGTGCCAAAACCACTGGCATCCTATTTCTGTTGCAGCTGCTCCAGATGTGTCCCTCGCTCTTAGCATGCACAGTGCCTATCTCTATCGCCAAATGTGTCACAAGTAATAATGAATAACTACATAAATCGATCAAATTTAGTGCTGATTTAAATTCCTGGTTGCAGGGAGCCTCCCTGGTTTTTCAGCACCATCTCCCCTGCTCAGCATCCTCCCTTCACCTGGAGGCAGTTTTAGGGGAGAGCATTGGGGGGAACACAGCCCTTCAGGTGAGGCAGCAGCCCATGGGGCTCAACAATTGAAGCTACAGCCAACCCAAGCGGAGGTAAATGTTCAAAAGTGCCTTGGGAGAACTGGAGCAGCGTTGTAGGCAACAGACCATCAGGGAGCAGCCACTAAGCCTGAACTTGTGTGAAACCCTGGCTACAATGGACAGACGCTGGGGAAGATCGCTTTATGAAGAGGTTTAGCAGTCAGGGGATAAGACATGATGGGGCTATTTAATGTGTGTCTTGGGAGAGCATCGCGGCAGGAGGCAAAGTCAAGTATTTCCACCTCGCCGGAGAACTGCATCATCGTTTATCAGCATTAGCTGACAGCACCAGCGCCAAGATGAGAGGGACCGCTGGGCTGAAAGGATGACAAAAAAGCAGAAACCCTCAGATTCGAACATTTAGGTACAGCTGTATGTTAAATGCCACCATGTGGCAAAATGCCTTTTGGTATCAGTGACGTTGCATGAGCAGTTTGGGGAGGCTGAACGGCTCCATTGCTCTCAAGCTGAGGAGATAAGGATGCTCTTAATACTGAGAGGGATTTAATCACACTTGCATGCTAATGTGTTATAAAGCACCCCAGGGCATGCCGTGAGTTCGTGCTTTAAAGGGAGGAGAAATTCCCCCTCTGGGGGAATAAAAGAGCAGCTGCAGCAGTGGCCAGAAATGCCAGCCGGGCTGGGGGGAGCACCTGGCATCTCCTGCGGGGGCCCCCAAAGTGGTGAGGGTTGCTGGAAATAAATAGGAGACAGACAGAAGATGTTTAGGAAGTGACTTAAAGGTGGAGGGAATTAAGGCAGGAAGGTGAATGCCTTGCCAGGAGAGCTGTGCCGGGGAAGAGGGATGTCATAGAATCATAGAATCGCAGAATGGTTTGGTTTGGAAAGGACCTCGAAGGTCATCTATTTCCAACCCCCCTGCCATGGGCAGGGACACCTTCCACTAGACCAAGTTGCTCAAAGCCTTGTCCCAGTGGTATTGTGCAGGATGCAGGTCCCTGAGGAGCCCCAGTCCTGGCCCACTCATTTCTGCCCTTGTGTCTTTGCCTCTTGGAAAGGGAAAGGCGTTGGGTGAAAGAATAAGAAATGCCAACGAAATGGCAATGATTTGATACAAACATAAAATGAAGATTCCTTGCTGGAAGTCAAGACAAGGCCAAGCTGAACTCAGCTCTTGCCTTTAGCACATTTATTCGGCAGTGTTGTGAACAACTACATACGTGTCTCAGATTCTCTGTCCGTAAACTTAGATTAATGGTATTATTCCTTTAACTATCTCATAGATGTGTTGCAAAAACAATAATTTTTTTAGATTAAGATTGCTGCATGCTAAATTTTACATAGTATATTGTACTGGGATGATGTAGACTTTTAAGAAAGAAAAAAAAGAGCAAGGAGAGGATGCGTTTGTGTATTGAAGAAGCTTCACAGATGTCCCACTTACTGTGCTCAAGCCAAGTTGCTGGCTGTGTGGTTTTCACAGTACACTTAAATTATGAGTATTGTAATATAATTAGAACTACCATTTTGGAGCATCAGGTCTGATGGAAATAACAAAACAATGGAAGAAAACCCCTGCTTTTGATTACTGCGCTCAAGATGTGTGCTGTGTGATTCGGTCTGACAATTACCTGGTCACTCAGCTCGTATCTCCACACTCGCTAGAGCTTGCAGTCATCTGATTGGGATATGGTTCAACTGTGTAACACCCTAGAAGCCCTGTCTCGGTTTTTATGCTGCTTTTTCTTTCCTTCGTTGCATATCTCACATTCTCTTTCTTTCTTTCCCTTTCCTGCTGTACTATGAGTATTTTCAGAATTTTGCTCAAGAGCCACAGGCCCCATTCATAACAGCTTTCCATTAGTTACTGCACAAATGAATACAGAAGTCCTCCCTTTCGCTGATCTAAATGCTCTCAGGTCTCTCTTTTTCTTCAGATGATTGAAAAAGTTCCTTCCCATCACTGGTGTGCTCTTTCCTTGCTATCAGGATGCCAAATGGACTTCCTACAATGTTGCCTTATGTGCCTTCAAAATCAATTCTTTCTCTCCCTTCTGTAAGCTAAGATTCAGGATGTGTCTTTTTGCTGCCTAACAAATCTGAGGGCTACAAGAAGATGATAGGGAAAATTTCAGTGATTAGCTTTCTGCTAATGGCAAATACAATGCATAAATATTACTTAGCTTGGTTGCTGTTTTACATGTGTATTTCTCCAGATTTTAAGTTATCACCACGTAATTATCATTATAGTCATAATCACTCAGATTTCTTGCATAACCAAGCTCTTCCCCCCAGCCTGTGATGGTCCACGTGGTCCTGGGACACCCCTTCTTCTGAGGGTGAGCCCTGCAGCTGCTGAGCTTCACCCTGTAGACGCAGACTCCCTGCACCACTTGCTGGCTGATGTTCAAGGCAATGCATTGAATGAAATTCCCAAAGGTCAACACCGGAGATTTGAGATTAGAAATGGTGCCACTGCAGTGATGTGGTTGAAAAGTGAAGACCTTTTTTTTTCCTTAAAAAAAAAAAAAAGGATTTGTGAAAAATGAGTAATTTTTTAGGCTGCAGAGAGATTCATATCTGCTGAAGTTTCTGTCCGGAAACTTCCCAAGGTCAGGTTGGCTGGGGTTTTGAGCAACCTGATCGAGTGAAAGATGTCCCTGCCCGTGGCAGTGGGGCTGGATGAGATGATTTTTGAAGGTTCCTTCTGACCCAAACCGTTATGTGATATTCTTATTCTGTGCTGCCCGAGTGGTCTCTCACCATCATCACATTTAATAAAGCTTCTGTCTGACCGGTCCTAAATTGTACCTGTGTTATTACGCGCTTGGAGTCCCCAGATCTCTGACAGCAGTAAGGAGGTAATGGCAGCTTATTTACTGAGCGGCACCCTTCCCTGCATCTCATGGACCAGGCAAGAGAAGTAATGTGTGTATGTAATGAAACCCCATCCTCTTATCAGCATACAAGTGGGCTAAATTAAGACAGTAAAGGCCACATCATTCAAGTTGTTCCTGGCTTCCGAGTGATGGATTTTTTTTTAACAAGCCACATTAAAAAAAAAAGTGTTGCAGAAGTGCAAAAATCTGGTTGGTATGGTTTTTTTTCTTTTTTGTGTGTGTGTATTTGTGTTAATTAGATTTCTTCTGATTAGAACATTTCAAGAGACTCAGGATAAAACACATTGTGAAAGACGTCAATCAAAACCTGAGCGCCAGGGACTGCTGGTCCTGGGGGACCCTGCCCCGACAAGGCTGTCCCGAGCCATCCCCTCGCTGTGGAGCTTCGCTGGGCCCGGGGCCCCGCTCTCAGCCGCGCACCGTGGTGCCAACACCAGGCTCCGGCACCGGGGAGGCGAGGCTGGCAGGAGGAAACCCCGTGCCAGCAGCCTATTTTCATGCGTGTGCAACGAAACCCCATGGCCAAGGCCAGCCCTAATGGCCGCCGCGTACAAACAATGTCCCGATTGTGCCTCACCACTTGGACTCTCCTAGAAACGCAGTCGCTGCGTCCAGATTAACTAAAAACAAAGCCTGCTTGCCGTGCCCAGTTTGTGACCCCGTTCCGGCAGCCACACTGAAGCGATCTTTGTGGGGACCTGGGTTGCTTTAAGCTGAAATAAAAGGGGCCCCGGGATCGGCTTTCCCTGATGGAACCTGGCACTAAAGGTTTGGTATCGCACCACAACCTGCCTGCACAAACCTACCCGGTGCTGCTGGTCTGCCAACACCAGCAAAGGCCGCGCCAGTCTTTTGCAAGCCCATTTGTTTGCTGTGGGAGAGCTTCAGCTTTATTATCTATCTGTGCGATGACAGACTCCTTACCCTGCTATTGTTTTATTTGAATTGCAGAGATCTTAGAGCCCCAGTTCTGGGCCCTAATCCCACCGTGTCTGGGGCTGTACAAATACAGAAAAACCCAGGTGGGTCTTGTTCTTCCTAAACCTCCTGCTGAGCTCCCTGGGAGCGCAGCTAGTTAAGCAAAGTAGGTCAGTGCTCCAGACACACAGATGTACGTGCACATCAGACAGGGGAGACACAAACAGGAATATTAAGCTGCCAAGTGGCTGTTAAAAACTGTGCACACGGGCAATTAAAATATTAGCATCCTTTCATGTAAGCAAAGCAGGCAGAAGTGGCAATTAGTTTCAGTTACAACTTTGGAGTCCTGGAGGAGCATCCTGGGAGGCATTTTCTTTTTGGCCACCTGACGCTTGCATCCATCGATTTGACAACCCATGCAGGGGGTACGGACGTAACTGTGTGGGCATCTGCCTCCGCGCACGCAGGAGTATGATGCACAGCACCGTGTGTGATGGGACATATGCGTACTCACCATCAGGCTGCCTTTGCCCATTGAGGAGCCGAGGTTGCTTCCCCACCTTTTGCCATTGGCCTGTGACGTGCAAACGTGGCAAGCGCAAGCGCTGCCCCATGCAGTTACTTCTTTTTGGTGATGAACCAGACAACTTTATTGCAAGGAAAATCACATAGCGCTCACCGCCACCCACTGCAAACCTCCCTTGACACTTAAATGTTGTGCTGATGATTAATACAAATAATTCCGTATTGGTGAGTCATGGGGGCTGTTTCATTCATTCATTCAGGTTGTGATTGCAACCAAAATAAAGGCGCCCCCAAATCCCCATTCCCAGGCGCCATCCAACCCCCTGGCAGGGGAACAGCCATCTAACACCGGGGAAATAAACATCAGTAGTTTACCAAGTTCATTTTAATCTGGTTAGCGTTTGCCAAGCCGATTATTGCAAACCCAGTTAAAACCCTAATTGTGGCTTTAAAGACACTGAGCTCTTGTGCACCAAGGAGAGCTGGGGGAGGCTGAGTTTGGGTTTTAGATGGAATAAAATAGTAACAAAACCCCAAAGAGACGAGAAAAAGGTTACCAAAATGTTTAGCCTTTGTTTTATTGAGTTACAACAAATGAGCAACAAGTTAGAAAAGTTGTATTTATTCAAACTCCCTAGCATCGTATTTGTGCAGCGTACTGAAAGGTGGGTAAGTTTTCTGAACCCAGCTCCTCAGAGGAATGCACCGGACGGCTCTTGCAGCCCCTTGCCTATGCACCCACGCTCCCGCTCTCTCTTCCTCCTCCTCACATGTGCACGGACAGACACCCACACACAAATCCAAATTAGCAGTATTTGAAAAAAAGTGTACTCTGGAACCTAGGATTGATCTAAAAATTTAGTGGCAAGGATTAATCAGAAATTTCTCTTGTGCGCTACAACATCTAAAGCTGGATGGCAGACTGTTGGTTGTGGTGTCCATCGCTGCACCAGCCAAACATACAAGTTTGGATTATGAAGCATCTTCATTTCCTTGCTCCAACCCCTCTGGGGGTGGTACTGCATGTTTAAACAAAAAGTGCTAAAAAAAACCCCAAAAAACCAAACCCACAACAAAAAAAGGCATTCTAGCCAAATCTTCAGAGACCCACGGCCAGGGCTGGCTTATGAAAAGTGAAGTATAGGAGCTGGAGGAGACTCGCTTTGTAGGAGCACGGAAAAGCTGAGATTTAAATACTTCAACCAATAGCAGGTGGCCATAAAACATAATAAAAAAAGTCAAAACAACAACAAAAAAACCAAACCCCAACCACTCCAGAACGACCCTCCCATACCCCATAACGCATTTAAGTGGGCTGAAATGTAAACCGGGGTGGGGATCTGGGCTCAGATGTTGATCCGCACCAACAAGACTCCAAGAGATTGCAAATCTGTCTTAAAACGCTTCAGAAAAAATTCTCCTCTCCCTCGCCCACAAAAGACATTTCCCTCCCCCGAACCAACCCCCAAATTTTGCAATGGCATTATATGCAAGAATAACTTGCATCTATTAAAAAGTTAACAAAATTTCCACGTTGTACAAATCTGTTCCAGTAGAGGAAGAGGCTGGTCAGGAAAGTGGGTGGGAGAGAAGCTAAGGAGAAACCTATGTACAAGGATCCTTTTCTCTTTCTTTCTTTTCTTTTTTAATGCAGTAGTAGGACTTTGGCACTATAAACGATCCCATGATGATGCTCCATGAGAGTATTTCTCGCTGTGCCTCCACAAGTGCGGTTTGAGACTTGGAGTTGCAACACGCTATCTCCCCCCAGGCAGGAAAATAGAGTTTTCTTCTATTTTCAGACAGCATTTCCCCTTCAATGTCAGGACAGTGCAGCTGAGGAGTACCCCTGTAAAAATTATAAAAGCAGCATATTATTTTTGAAGGCATTATGAACAAGTATTTGAGCTGTCACCTAACACGGCATCCAGTTTACATCCCTGCACACGTGGTAGCACTGTATTTTGTATTAACCGTACCCTGAAGCCTATCCCTATCACAGCCTGATGCTGCAGTAGGGTGCCAGATTTTTGTTATATATAACACCCAGCTAATAACCCTCTATGGGTTTCTAACAGGGACACACAGCCCAGCCTCGACTCTGCTGATCCCTCACTACTATAGACCTTGGGCAGGTCCTCATGCTGGCTCAAAGATGAGGTGCACATGGGTGGGGGGCAGCCACTTTGTGACCACAGCACGGATGGTGCTAAAGGCAAGGTGGTCTTTCTTCCCCAGTAAATCCTCTCATTAAATACACTTTTTGCATGATTTTAGAAAATAATTATACAAACTGCAAGAAAATGGAAAAATTGCATGTGCATGTGCTCTGCAGAGCAGCTCCCTGGCTCCGCTACGACTCCTGCATCTACATAAAGGCCGCACCATGGACCAGAGATTAAAAAAAAACCCCAAAAAACCAACCTTCAAATACTCACCCACCTACACATATCCCCAGTTCCCAGCACAGAGCAAAGGCTCTATGACAGGGATTATGTTCAGCATGTTTTTCCCCCATTGAGGTGTAAACGTGCAAGAAGTGCAAGCACCCACTCAGGCTGGAGCTGCAAGCAGCAGCACGAGGTGGCTTTCCTGCACCATCCTCCTCACCCACCCTGCAGCAGTGCTTACTGAAACCTGAGCTAACCCATCATTTCACACCTTTTATGAATGTTGCTACCAGGTCTGGTTTTTCCTATGAAAGCAGTAAGCTGTCTGGCATCTGCAACGCAGAGAGCAATGCGGTCGAGCCCAGTAAAAGGGCACGGGCTTGCACCAGCACCAAAGGCAAAAGTCGTCCCTGTCCTTGCGACCCTTCCTCAAACAGCCCCCTGCTCCTCCTAACTCACTGAAAAGTTTTAATTGCTGCGTTGGGTTTTGCTTCCCCCTCTGAAGTCCTTCACTGCGTTACAGCTTGGGTCTCCTACACACCCCACTGGTTTCAGGGGAAACGGCAAGTCCTCCGTACTTCGGCCTCACTCCCTGAAATGCTTTAGGGTGACCCAAGTTCTGCAAAACCCACTGGTCTATCCCACACTGACTTCAGGATGGCGCCTCGGAGCCCAACAGCAGTAATGGGCACTATAGGTAGCTTTACAGATGAAACCCTAAACCACAAGAAAAATGAGAACTTGGACAGAAAGGGAGGGAAACCCCAGTGCTGTTCACTTTTACCAGTTTTGGACACTGAGGAATGCACTGGGCCACCAGCAACTGAGTGATCTCAGATCCTGCAGCGGTGCAAAAGGGGTTGGAGACACCAAGAGGACCCAGACCAGCCCCGATGCCCAGTACGATTCATACAGCAGAAGCAAGGGGTGACATCTTTCGGACTCTTTTTTTTCTGGCGCGCTGCTCCCAGACATGGTTTTCTTTTGGCACGCCTCCACAGAGCAATGGTCAAAGACATCAAGAGCGAGGGTACACATCTTCTGGGGTGTCCACCTACCTCGCCCCCGCTGTGAGCCATGGACTTTGGTGCCTACATCTTGCAGGGTTTGGGCTTAAAATGGAGGTTATGAGACAACTCTGAAAAAGAAAGTTTACAGCAGAGGTGGTGGTGGTGGTGAAAAAAAATATGCTTCTGAGAAAAACCCAAAAGCTCTGGGCTGAGGAAATACTGATCTTGGGAAAACCCCATGGGGAGACAACGCTGTGAAGAAAGCCAAGGTAGCTGCCAACCAGTCTGGCACACTCTGGTCCCGCTCTCATGTCTGAGCTGCAATTTGCTGTATTTAATTTAGGACCAGTTTCTGTTTGTCAGGCTTGTGCAAATGGGGACAACAGACCTAATTTTGACCTGCGCTGTTGGAAGGCAGGAATATCTCCATTGATGGAGAGGGAGCTAAAGCACTCTCTTGATAGAGCAGTTGGGCCTCATTACAAGAGGCTTAATTACGTAGCATCTGCAGCATTTTCAGCAATGGCTTCAGTGCACCCTACAGCAGTCACTCAACATCTTGAAGGCCCTGGTACCCTATGGGGACACTTCCCCCAGCCTCACTGTTCAGGAAACCTGACCTGCTCTGTGGAATAAATCCAATTTTGCCAAAAATTTCAGATAGGGACTTAGTAACAGAACCTTTTCCGTATTTCAGAGCCTGGTGTGTATTCTGCCCTCACGGAGGTCAGGCACTCATGTAACTCCCACTAGCTGCAGCAGCATCAGAATCTGTGGAACATGGATCAGTTCTGAAAAACTCAATTTTCTAAGGCATAACGTCTGTCTAGGCTGTAACACAAATACTCCCTAATAGTTTCAGAAACTCCTAAAGCTACACACCAGAGCAGAGAGT